>NC_056746.1:1516434017-1516769017 GCF_019279795.1 Protopterus annectens
CCCTCGACTCCAAGAGCTCGGATCCGAAGAAAATGGACCCAACATACTGGAGGGAAGTGTCGGCGCCGACACACCCCCGGCTCCAAGGCTGCCCGGCTCCAAAGACTCCGAACCCGGGAAACGGGACGGAGGAGGAGCTATCGAGGCAACGAAGGGGGTCGAGCTCCCCCCCGGAGAGGGGAAGGCAGGAGCACTCCCATCTGCAGTTGGGCCTGGAGGAATCTTCTCATCATCCAGTCCAAATCTGTATCGGTGAGACTTCGGGTAGATCTTGACGAGGCCACCGAGGCGGGGAGGGAGTGTCGCCTCGATGACCTCAACGGAGATCGGGTCTTCTCCCTCCTCAGGACCAGGTGAAAAGCACATGGACCGGATCCGAGAAGGAGGAGACCCAGAAGTCCTGGAGGGAGAAGCCCGCTTAGCCGGGGGGCCGAAGCGGAGGCCTCTGCCCGCCACTTGTGGTGCTTCTCCTTCCTCCTTTCTTTCCTAGCCTCCCTCTCCTCCGGGCCTAAGGTGGGAGGTTGAGTCCCAGCCAGGGGGAGGGAAGCAAGAGTGGCAGCCACCGCAGCGGGAGCCACGGGAGGACCGGAGGTAGAAGACCCGCCAGAATCAGCTTAAACCTCCGGTCCTTGAGTGCCCTGGGGTTGAACGCTGCACAGATGGTACAACCAGAGGACAGGTGTTCAACCCCAGGGCACATCACACACAGAGTGTGGCCATCCGCTGAGGACAGCTTATGGCCACACTCAGTGCACTTAGAAAACACTAACGTTGGGGCCTCAGACATATTAGAAGGTAAAAACCACACACACACAACCCTGACGGAACCACGAAGGAAGGGGGAGGTTAGAATATGGAACAAAATAAATTAAACTAAGATGGTTCTAAGGGATAAGGGACCTGAAAACCACCAAGAGTTAAGGAAAAAGGGGTAGAAAAGTTAAATTCTCACAAAATGTACGAAAACCACCTGAAACTCGGGATCAAGCTGCTGAAGTAAACCGCGGCAAACTAGATCTGAGGTCAGTCAGGGTTGGCAGGGGATTATGGGTAGGGGGAGGAGCTTGGAGCTCGGATCTAAAGCTGTTGAAAACTGCCGGCTCGGATCGGAGGTCGGATCCAAATCCCATAGGTTGCTGCACAAATTAAGTTAACTACTTCAGATCAAAAGTTACTTACCATACTGCTGGATCTTTGTTATTCCTATTCCGTCACTTTAACTTAGCTCAGGTCCCTGTAGGGGCTGGTAGAGGAGGCTAGAACGGAGTTGCCACTGTACATGCCCATCAGGGGTGACAGTGTTGGTTATTACTCACCAGATGGGTGATACCTAGTGGAAGCAGTAAATGTATAGCCCATGTAGCCTGCATCTGCTGAGCCCATACTGCAATACTATCAAACTCCTGCCACAAACAGCTGAGCTCAGAGGACTCTCGGGCAGGAGTGAATGGGCCAAAGGGCTCTTGCCTGACCAGAATGATGCACAGTCTTGACAGGGGTCTAATAAGGAAGGTGCCTTTTAGAAAGGATTGACACACCTAGGAAGTTAGAGTTAAATTACTGAAACCCTGGTGGAAATTAGAATTGGCTGCTAACTGAACTTTGACAGTGGACTAAATGGAGTCAGAAGTGAACAGAGTAGACAAAAATTCTAAGAAGGAGGGAACAGAGAAGGAGTTCAGTGTCTGTTCTAATATTCAAACTGATAACCTCTCCCACTTACTCTTGTATGGTTTATGAGTTGTAGCTTTATGTGAAGTGTAAAGACTATGGATCACCCAGGAAGGGTGGCCATTAGAAGAACTACAGAAACCATGTGGTCAGTTTGAGGGAGCAAATGTTCAGGTGAGGCTCACTGGATGAAGTGGGATAGAAAATACAGTATAGGATATTTAAGCCAAGGCTGCTGCTTCAGGTGATACCATAACATTGGGAACCAAAACTGCCTTGGCCAGAAGGGGGCTATGAGAATGGCTGCAGCCTTGCACAGCAATTCTTCTACACAAACACTGTCATTAGTGGTACCAGGAGAAGGCATAAATAAGACTAGATGGCCACTAATAAATCAGTCTGTTCCCTGGTCTCTGCCCCTGTAAAGGAATTAGGGTAAAACAGCTGCCACACTTGATGCTGACTGGGGATGCAAAACGGTTGAAACAAGGCTCACCAAGTAGCATAAAAATCATTTGTAGTACTGATGAGTTGAGAGACCTATTTTGTAGTAGTGGAATACACCTATTGAACCTGTCAGCCAGGTCGTTCAACCAGAAATATGCTTTCCTGTCAGAAAGCTCTGTGAAGACATCTCAGACTACCATGACCTCATGGCTTCCTGGCTTAAATAAGTTCCTCCTTGTTTGCTAATAAGCAATAGAACTAACATGTCTGTACAGAGAAAGATTACACCATAGGGAAGTAAGTTCTGAACAGCCTGCAATGCTAGGATTGCCTTCATCTCCAGGATACTGATGTGAAGAGTAACCTCTTGCTGGGTCCATGTCTCCCTGCAAATGCCCCCATACCTAATGGAGGAGACATCAGTGGGTCACTGTGGTCCTCAGCAGGGGGAAATTATTTATTTCTGTTTTTTCTGGAACAGTGGCACACTGGATCCAGCAGTCTAGATAAAGTAAGCACAGGACAGCCAAACAGGTTTGTTCACTGCATCTACTGATGGGTAAAACTGCACACTCAAGGTCCGTTGTAACATCTTCAAATTTAGAACCTCAAGTAGGAAGCCAGTTGGAGCAAGACCGACATTAAATCTAGAACGTTCATGATTAGAATGAGAGTGGGTATATATAAAAAGTTCTGAGATCAAGATTCTGTCAAAAGTCTCTTCTGTGGAAGTTTGACAATTCTTAATCTTCAAGTCCAAATGGAATCCTATGAATATAAGGAGTTTGTAATGATTCCAGTTGTAACTTCCCAATACTGACTGAGATGCCCATCAGCAGACACAAGTGAAGCACAATCTCTGGCTGACATTAGGAACTCCCTTACTGTAGCGATCAGGATCCAATCATCCAGGTATGGAAAGATGCAATTCCTTCTCAATCTCAAGTGGGCTGTGAAAGCAGGAGGGCAAATGGATGGATTAGTTGAGAGCCACACTAGATACCACCTTGGGCATGAATGATGGATTAGTTCTGAGGGATACCCTGTCTGCATGAAAGATGATGAATGGTTCTACTGCCATGAGTGCTTGCAGCTCAGAGCCTCTTTTGGCTGAAGTGATGGCCAGGAGGAAGGCTGTCTTTTTACCCCATCTATCCAGTGCCCTGGAGTCTCTATCAGAAGGGGTAGGATTTTTAGCAGTAGAAGCCTTAATGCCCTTGGGGCCCTGAGAAATGGTTTCTGGATCCGCAACAGGATTTTTGAAAAGGAATTTGTGGGACTCAGGAACCCTGTAGTATCTGTCTGGTTTACTAGGAGCCGGAGGCAGGGAATCAGGGGCCATACCGGATTCCGAAAACACATCAACAATGTCTAGTACAGGAGGTATAGCCAAAGGCCTATGCTGAGGAAGAAGTAGGACATCCCTACGCCTCTTTTTGGATTCAGAAAATTCCTGACTTTCCCAGCGGAAATGCTCCCTTAAGGTATGTAAAGTTTCCCCAAAAGAAAAGTCTTCAGGGGGGGAAGCAAAGGGAATGGAATCCTCTGCATCAGAATCCTTATAAGTAGGTATGGACAATTCTAGGTCATTAGAAGAGTCAGAAGAAACAGTCTTCACGAGATTCAGAGTCAAGCTCAGCCCAAGGCCTCTTGGGGGGGGGGGGGTTTGACTACCCCTGACTAGAGTAATTATAACTTCAGCCATTTTGATCATTTGTTTTTTAGGCATAGGGGCCTGATGAATATGTGGCCTGGGCGTAGTTTTTTTAGACATAGATTGAGATTTAGGCCTTAGCATTGAAGGTGGAGTCAGTTTAATATGCAAGTCTGTAGGCCTGAATACACCCTCAGAAGCCGGTGCCTGCACAGCGGCTCCGGACCCATCCAAGGTAGAGACATCCACAGGTTCCATAGATGAAGCATCTCGCGGCATACCAAACTCCGAATGGGTCTCAGTAGATGCCTGTGAATCAGAAGTACCGGGTATCAAGGGCTGTGCAAGCACCTCACTGAGTACAGGCGAACTGGCGACTGGCTTAGGAGAAGCGTCTTCGGCAGTTTTGGACCTCAACGGCCTGTCTCTTTTTCTTTGCATTTTTTTCAATATTCTGGTAGTTGGATGGCTAACCAAAGTCATTTCTGGATACTTAAACCGAGAACCAAAATATTTAGAGGCAAAAATGTACCGACGGCGGATAGTGCGCTGATTAAATAAAGCACAAAACCGACAGCAGGGTACGTCATGGTCAGGGCCTAGGCAAGGAATACAGTACAAATGAAAATCTTTATGAGGTATTTGCTTCCCACAAGTAATGCAATTATTAACTTTTACTGACATCGGTAAGAAGCAAGTAAAAGTTTCCCCAATGGGGTAACTTAGCTTTTAGTTGAAGACTTCAGTTCTGAAACTTGAAAACGAAAATTTCAGGAGTTGGCTGACTGGCACTTGCGAACTGCTTTTGCTTCGGGCACTGCACGGCAAGAAAGACTGATGTAATGGCGTCAGCTGCATGTTTTATACCCCTGACGACCAGACGTCATGGAAGAAGGGACAGCAACTGAAGCAGGACCCAAGACTTTGTTAAGCAGCCCGACTGAGGGCAACCTGCCAGCAGATTACCCAAATGTAATGACTGCAACACTGAAACATGAACATGCATAAGTGCTGAGATCCTGCTCTGATGCAAAGATATTTTCTGCAGGACTCCATGATGGGAATGTGGAGGTAGGCCTCAAGTTCCGGGGTGACTTGCCAAGCATCCTTGGACAGCATGGGCAGCATCTGCTGGAAGGTGAGCATTTTGAATTTTAGGATCACCAGGAGGGTGTTTAGAATGGACAGATTGAGGATGGGGCACCAGGTGCCCTCTTTTCTGGGTACCAGAAAAAGTCTGGAGTAGAAGCCTTGGCCCATCTGCTCTGCAGGAACGTGTTCTACTGCTCCCAAGGAGAGCAGGATATGGATTTGCTTTTGAGGCTCTGCCCACTGATTTAGTGGTAGATCTGGGAACCCTTTGGGGGTTGGAAGGGTGTGGAGGGAGAATTTGTACCACTGAGACACAATGTTCAGAACCCATTGATCCTTGGTAATGGTGACCCAGGTGTTTGAGTGAAAGGAGAGTCTTCCTCCTAGGGGTATGTGATGGTGGGCAGAGGTGAGGTAGGGAGGGGGGGGGTCATGGTGAGCTTTTGCCATAAGGGGTGGCTTAGAACTCCCTGGTTTTGAAATGGAAGCAGTCCACTGCTTAGATCGCTGCAACCCATTGACTGCTGTCTTGGAGGTCTGTTTCCACGGGGCCTAGGCTGGCCCTGTTTACTAGGTGCAGGAAAGGACTAATGCTTGGAAGGAAAATACCTGCTGAACCTAGGGGGTTGTACCTGAAAGAAATCTTTAACAGTCTGCATAGGTGCTTTTTCTTCCATCTTTAACACCTCTTCCTGCTTTAGTACCAAATAAGTTATCTTTGTGCAAGGGTGCATCCAACAATTTTGATTTGACATGATCTGGCAGGGCGTGTTCCTTAAAGCCATACATGTCTTCTAATGACAGATCCAGTGACTGCTGCCCTGCAAGAAGCTTCTAGGGCATCAAAACCACAGTGCAAATTGTGTTTAGTTGCTTGACCAGCAGAGTGCATTAATTCCTGTAAATCTTTAGTTTCTGCCCATGCAGGAAAGGAGGTAATTTTTTGTTTAAGTAGTTCCAAGGTAATTTGCTGATATTTAAGCATATGGAACTGACAATTGAGTGCCCCGATAGCAACAGTAGCTGAGGCGTATACTTTTTTACCCCATCTGTCCAGTGCTCTGGAATCCCTGTCTGAGGTGGTGGGATTCTTAGCTGAAGCAGCTTTAACCCCTTTTGGGCCTTGAGTAATGACCTCGGGGTCCACTGTTGGGTTTTTACAGAGATATTTGAGAGAGTCGGGGACTCTGTAGTACCAGTCTGGCTTTCTGGGAGCAGGAGGGCAAGCATCTGGGGTCAAGCTGGATTCAAGGAAGACATCATCTACTACATCTAGAACTGGGGGAATGACTAAGGTCCTGTGCTGTGGAAGGTCCAGGAACTCTTGGAATCTCTTTTTAGACTGGGGGTAGTCCTGATTCTCCTATTTGAAATGCTCCCTTAGAGTATGCAGGGTTTCCCCAAAGGAAAAATCCTCTGGGGGAGAGGCTGAAAGAATAGATTCCTCTGCATCAGAATTCTTATACGTAGAGGGGAGGCTGTATGTCTTCATAGTCAGACGCATCAGATTCATCTGACTCTTGTGCAAACAAAACTTCTGAAGACAGATCTCTTTCTTTTTGAGGGAGTGGCTTGGTTCCCCTAATCAGCATGGTAAGGTCCTCTGCCATTCTAAGCATTTATAACTGAGGTAAGGGAGCAGGTGCCAAAGAATGGCTGGAAGCTGGTTTCTTAGGGGTGGTTTGACCCCTAGGCCTAAGGAACTCTGTTAGTTTAGAAAGAATGGTAGTTGTGAAAGAAGCAGTCGGTTTATGTCTGGATTCGGTGCTGCGAAGGACTTCTTCAGAAGCCGGTACCTGCACAGTGGTTCCAGACTCATCCAAGGTAGAGACGACCACAGGATCCTTAGATGAAGAGGAGTTCTGTGGCATACCAGACACCGAAAGGGTCTCCGTTGAGGCCTGCAAATTAACTGAAGCAGGCAACAGGGGCTGCAAAAGTGCCTCACTGAATTCCAGAGAACTGATGACCAGCTTGGCGGTAGCATCGTTGGAAGGTTTAGTCCTGTGCGGTCTGTTTCTTTTCTTATCTTTACATTCTTTCAGAAGGTCTGCTGTCGGATGGCTTACGGAAGCCATTAACAGAATTCGAGGACTGTAAACGAAAACGAAAAAGTGACGCAGTAGGAATGGAAGTTCCGGTGTGGTATCTGCTTTCCACAGGAGAGACAATTAACTTTTTCTTACATTGGTTAGTGTAAGAAAAAAGGATCCCCAATGAGGTACTTAGCTTTCTAAGACTTCAACTTGGAAATGAAACTCTGGTAGATGCCGACCGGCACTCATGCGAACTGCTTCTGCTTCGGGCTCCACGGCAAGAAAGACTGATGTAATGCCATTGGCTGCCTTCCTTTATACCCCTGATGACCTGATGTCAGTCTTCAAGCGGCAGCAACCGATGCAGAAATACTAAGTCTCTATATTCAGCCCGGCCGAGGGCTACCCCAGCAGGGATAACCCCAAATGTGATGACTGCAATAGTGAAACACGAAGGACATCCTACTAGACCCCTTTGGCAGATTTGTGTTTGTGTAGATAAGCATCCTAAAGGTTTAGGATAGATATTTAATCCCCTTCCTGTAAACATGGCACTATGTCTTGCACTGTGACCATCTGGAACACTGTCTTTTTTACAAAGTTGCTTAGGCTGCTTAAATGGTCCTGAGTCTTCAAGATGGCTGCACGCTGATCCCACAGTTTCATTAATGCTCTTCTAAGCTGAAAACAAAAGCTAAAAAAAAATGTCAGCACATGACATAAAACTGGGAAAAATTCAGGCTAGTAGGATGCCAGAAAAAATACATTTGGAGGAACACAGAGAAAACCAAAAAAAAGGTAAATAAACAACGGCTGGTAAGAGACTTGCAGCTGTTAAGCAAATAGCAGTTCAACTTTCAACTTTGGTATAGGAGATATCTTTCAGTAATTTAGAGGAAAAAATAAATCAGATGTGCTTACAGCAGTTTAAAATGAGTAAAATCAAATAAAATGGAAAAATAAAAGAAACTTTATCCATTTAGATGGATTGATAAATCTGCAAAAATCAAAGGCTGACTGAGCATAAATCTCAAGTACAGTGGGTTTCAAAAAAAAAGTTTATGCAGAGAAAACCTGAGATTTTCTGCTGAACCTGGGAAACTGGCAGAGAGACCACAGTGGCATAATGAACTTACAAATTAGCACCTGATTTGGTGTCCCACAGCAGGATTTATTAATTGAGAGGGTACATTGTGTGTATGCTCCAAATCTGTCCATAAGAAAGGAGCCCAAGGCCTACAATAAAAAATCTATCAAACCAACATAAAGAGTTGCTTCTTACAAAATTGTGAGAAGGAAAATTAAAAGTTCACTTCCACAGTACCTCCAAAAATGCATCCGGTTACCACCAATAAGTGCCAACGACTGCCAAATAATCTGATAGTCCACAGTTTATTGAATCAAAGCACGAACTGATATGACAAACAGAAAGAATCAAACAAGATACAACAAAACGAAACAGAGTTAAGCGCTTTCAACCATAATAACTGGTCTTCATCAGAACTGTAGCGTTTAGTTGTTCCACTGCTTAAATAACTTTTCTGGTGCCAAAACGCTTTCCACTTCTTAAAGATACATAAACACATAATTGCATAACATATGTAAATAAATCAATCATTGCGTGACATATGTAAATAAATCAAAAGTCCATCCTAAAATAGGAAAATCTTTTGTTGTTTAAAAATTCCTTAAACCAAAATCATTTGTGTTCATAAACTTTCACTATATTGCATCTTTCTACTTATAAAAATGTATAAGATTTATAAATTTTTTTAAAAATATATATATTAATCAAATGATTTAAAAAAACCAAAAGATTTTTAATTGATTTTTAAAAAGCTCTGAGAAGGAATATATATATGTAAAGTATGCTAAAAAATAATAATAAATATATATAAAACAAAAAATATATGTGTATTCATGTAAGATAGTTAAGCTACAGTTCATATATAATCACATAAATATGTAATAGGTGATAACAAAAAGGACAAAGACATAGGTAATAACTATTTCCTTCTCCCTCTAAGGGAATTCACAAATTTTGTCTAAAAATAAAGAATTACTTATGAATATATAAAACAATATAACACTATCTAAATATCTACTAGTATATTATATATGTAACGTTGTGTAGATATCTTGTAACTTCACTTGATAAAAATAACAAAGGCTTAATTGAAATAAAATCATTTAGTCCAGGAGGAGTTGTGGCATCTAAACATATTTGCCACCATGTTTCTTTATATGCTAATAAACTTTTAAAATCACCTCCTCTTGGATCTAAGTTTAGTCAAAATTTTGGGAACCAAACCAAACTTCATATTCAAAATGGGAAGAAATATGAAGTCTTTGATAGAATATAGATATACGGAGAAGAAGGAAAAATATTTTTTGAGCAACATTAGTAGAAGTAGAAAGTGTGGATTTTGCAATCAATGTAAATATATGTCACAAGAAAGCAAAATAAAGTTACAGAATGGACTTAAATCTTATATAAGATGCAGATATGGGAACTGCAATACAAAAATGGTGGTATACTTAGCAAAATGCGACAAATGTCCAAGTTTCTACGTTGGAAAGACGGAAAGATGTCTTAAAAGACGTATATATGACCATATTTATAGTATCAAGACCAAAGATAAAACCAATGCATTATTTAGACACGTAGATATGAAAAGTGATGACCATCATTTTAGTTTCAGTATTCTTGATATAATAGACATAGATCCAAGAGGAGGTGATTTTAAAAGTTTATTAGCATATAAAGAAACATGGTGGCAAATATGTTTAGATGCCACCACTCCTCCTGGACTAAATGATTTTATTTCAATTAAACCTTTGTTATGTTTATAAAGTGAAGTAACAAGATATCTACACAACGTTACATATATAATATACTAGTAGATATTTAGATAGTGTTATATTGTTTTATATATTCATAAGTAATTATTTATTTATTTTTTAGACGAAATTTATGAACTATTTCCCTTAGAGGGAGAAGGAAATAGTTATTACCTATGTCTTTGCTGTCCTTTTTGTTATCACCTATTACATATTTATATGATTATATATGAACTGTAACTTAACTATTTTACATGAATACACATATTTTTAGTATTATATATATTTATTATTTTTTAGCATACTTTACATATATATATATATATATATATATATATATATATATATATATATATATATATATATATATATATATATATATATATATATATATATATATATTCCTTCTCAGCGCTTTTTAAAAATCAATTAAAAATCATTTGTTTTTTTTAAATCATTTGATTAATTTATATATTTTTAAAAAAATTTATAAATCTTATACATCTTTATAAGTAGAAAGATGCAATATAGTGAAAGTTTATGAACACAAATGATTTTGGTTTAAGGAATTTTTAAACAACAAAAGATTTTCCTATTTTAGGATGGACTTTTGATTTATTTACATATGTCACACAATTATTGATTTATTTACATATGTTATGCAATTATGTGTTTATGTATCTATAAGAAGTGGAGAGCGTTTGGGCGCCAGAAAAGTTATTTAAGCAGCGGAACTAAACGCTACAGTTCTGATGAAGACCAGTTATTATGGTTGAAAGCAATTAACTCTGTTTCGTTTTGTTGTATTTTGTTTGATTCTTTCTGTTTGTCGTATCAGTTCGTGCTTTGATTCAATAAACTGTGGAATATCAGATTATTTGGCAGTCGTTGGCACTTATTGGTGGTAACCGGAGGCATTTTTGGAGAGAAGGAAAATTCCTAAAAACTGGGGACAGAACAGTGTGCAAAATGACTTAACAGCTGTACACTAGGCAGAAGCAAAGTTTATCCCGGCAATCAGGGAATAAATAAGAGGCAGATGTGACATTCAAGCTGCTGTATCCAGCAGTGTTTAGAATATTTTGTTTTCTGAGGATCAAAGACATTACTGGATACAGAACACGGTAAGGAGGAAATGGAACAACACACATACGCACAAAAAACAGTTTGACCAGCAATCTGAAAGGCACTCCGCTTTTCATTCTTCTGACAACAACTAACACTACACAGCAAATCTACTACTGAAACCTTTCTCACTGTTCAAAAGATAGATGTTTGTGCAACAGAAAAACGACCAGGATATGACTAGAAGAATGAGGAGTACCTTACTCTTGAACCAGAAACTGGTGTTAGGAGGTAAAGATGACAAGGAAGAAAACCAACAAATATGAAATTAATGGATAAATCAGAAAACTGTGGAATATAACTTAATAGATGTGGTTTAGACACAGAACTGTCATCCTGCAAGAAGTGACCAAAACGACAAATTCTGCTGACTATGATAAACTGATGGGTGGATTGTAAAGCATATATCCATCTTTAAATCATTAATGCTTAGGAGTACCAACAAGTAAAACAACTTTTGTTCTTATTAATATTTGTACATAAATTTCATGAAGTAAATTGCATGTTAAACTGTAAAGCAAGTTTTGCATAGTGTAAAGTCAAAGGTATTTTAAATTTGACTATCATACATATATACAATATTAATGATATTAAAGCAAGTATTTTTTCTTAGTTGTAAGGTATACAGGCTTTCCACTGTAATGAGATAAAGCGGACTGAACAGAAGTAAGTTGAAGTCAATATAACGTGATCTTGGGCTGATGGTGTGGATGGGGGCTGGCTGTGATCATATTACACTTAGAATTAAGATAATTTCTTGTTTTTTTAAAGGGATGTATGTCTAGAATATCATTGGTTTAAGCTACAGACAAGGTTATGTTAAGCAAATAGGTGAAAATCAAATGATGAAAGAAATGGAACACTGTAGTTTTATTGCATCAGCAATGTTAAGCATTTTTTTCCCCAAAAACAAATACTCACAGTGGGAGGCAAGACGTTTACAAGAATTTAGCCATAACTCATCATACAATGATTGGATCTACAAGGCAACTCGTCTTGCAAGGTGTTGTGATCTTGCCAGTACCCACCCTTAGAATGTTCCTCCTTTTTCAAGGGGAGCTAAGTCAGTCAAAGCAGGGGTGAGTTAGTGAATAATCATCCAATCCCCCCATCTGAAGTAAGACAATGTATCATATTGCGCAATTTGCAGTGGGAGTCTGTTCAAGAAGTGGGGAGAGCGTTGTTCAATGAACCTCACTGGCCACCACTCATACCTCTCAAATGTCTAGAATTTTACAGAATGCATACATTTTTGCTTCTTTATCTGTTCCTCTTAAAAATTGTGGTTTTCTGGCAAATAATTGAGGAATGATGTCACTAAACACCATATCTGAGTTTCAGACTTCCTATCCTTTAGAAAATGCACACAAAACAAAACCCTGCTATTCCAGCAACTTTATAATTTTACTAGAGCAATATTTAAAATCTCTCCTTAATTTTGGGCATTTGTACTCCCCATCACTTTATGCTTTGTACAGATTTCTTGTGCCAAGAGGTTGAAGAATATGCCTCCACCATGTTTTATTTATCTGCTAATGAAAACTTAGATCCCTGCTTGTGGTATTTGTGCGACTGACTTATGAAAATAGTAGTAGTCCAGGACATCTGGGTCCCTAATGGACCCAGTCAGAAGTGTGTTCTGACTGAATCAAAGATTTGTTCATGTATATGCAAAGTTTTCTCATTATAATCTCCTTTGATCCAGAGACTAGCTGCTGCAGGTGCAAGCAGTTAATTATGAGCACTCTGAGTACTCTCTGCTGAGAGAAATACACAAGGTACAGAGCAAGAGCAACATTTGCAGGTTCATTGACCAGCAGCTCATTGAAAAATAAAGTTTGAAATCATGTGAAGTGAATAAGTTATACAAGTAATTACCTCAGTACTGTAATGTGTGTAATACAACAATGCACAGTTTAGTTTAAAAGGTAGCAGATGAACTTTTTGGAGCTAAAAATTAAGGTTTACTGAAAGCATGCAAGCTGTTTTTCACATATGGGAGGGAACAGACATATTAAGACAGCAAGCAGCACTACCAGTGTAAGTGGGAAAACAGGCTCCAACATGAACTTTAGCGTGGGTAACCTTAATTTTAGAAAAGGCATTTCCTGTGGGTGTAGGGGTCTACCTGATAACACCGACATGCCAAAACACCGACAACGAAATAACTGACATGAAAAAACTGACAAAAAACGAAAGTTCAAAAACACAAAACTTCACATGCCCGACAAACCAAAATCCCAACAATCAACAAAACAAATACCCTTCCCAAAAAACACACACACAACACAAGCACACCAAAAACCTTACAAACCTACACTAAACCTTACATACACATCTATCTATGCACTAACCTTAACCCAAACCCTAATCCTAAGGTCCGTCACTATTCCACACTTACCTTACCTGCACCTTAACCCTAACTCACTTAACCTGCCCCTAAACCTAAAGTCCGTCACTATCGCACACTTACCTGACCCACACCCTACCCTACCCTAACCTCTGTCACTATCACACACTTGCCTTACCCACACCCTGACCCTAATGTCCGTCCCGATTTCACACTTACCTTAACATATCAGTGTTCTCAGCGTCGGGATTCTCAACTGTCTGTCTTCTCCGTTGTTGATCTTCCGGTATCGGTGTACTTATCGTCGGCGTTGTGCACTTTCGGCAATTTGAAGTAGACCCGGGTGTAGACATCAATTTGCACAACTGCTCCTATCTGGAAGGGTAATCTTCATTTTTATGTGTTGTAAGTTAAAACAGAATGGGGGCTGAAAACCTATTTATTACCATTTTGGGGGGGGTGCGGTCATTAAAGCAAAAAGTACTGAAAAATGACATAGGTTCAAATGGAGATGAAAAGAAGCAACTACATAAGACAGCAGCCTACCCAACAGTTATATCCATGTAACCTAAACATTGGAAATACACATTCAAAAGAAATGTGACGCATAATAGGTTGGAGTAATGGCTTCATCATAAGGGCTACTCTGTCTATACAATTGTGGTATGCATATGGCCTTACAAATACACACAAAAATCAAAGAATATTGAATTATATTAAGGAACACAAGAGTGAAGACAGCAAAGCTGCAGGAAACAGCATGTGAATTTGAGAAAAAGGCTTTCAAGATGGACATGTAGCAAAATATCATGTACAAAGGAAAGGGGGAATAATACTGATTGCTAGACATGTCTCTAACAGTGAGATAATAGGTAAAAAAAACAACAGTGTTAGATTTGTGAGAGTAAGGGGTTATTGGAAGGGGAGGAGGAGTGCACTGGCATGTTATTTATATTCTACCCAAACTGCTGTTATGGAACTTAAGAAAATTAAGAAAATTTGAGATAAAAATTGGCTTTCAGCACAAATTTCTTTTCCTGCAGATGGGAACTGGAACATGACTTGCAATAGTAAAGACACATCAGGAGGATACTGAAGGGAAAATTAAATAAAAAGGTACATTTGTGAAGAAATAAGAATATTTGCTATAGCTTACAATTCCCCAAGGTACAATAACTTTGCTAGACTGCAAAGAAAGTACAGTTGTGTACACTTACCATAAATGTAGATGTTAGAGTGTATTCACTGTTGCAGTTATCACTGCTGGGTAGCCCTCGGCTGGCCTGAGTACCAGAGTAAAGGATTTCCCTCCTATTCAGAGACTGTGGCTGACATCAGGGCTAAAAAGGGCGACAGTCTATGCCATTACATCATTTTTTCTTGCCCCCCCCCCCCAAATAGTCAGGAGTCCCTAAGAGGATATAGAAAAAATGGGGAAGGTGGGAGGGAAACAGGACTGCAACAGTGAAGACACTCAAACATCTACATTTATGTTAAGTGTACACAACTGTAGCATGTTCTTCGTGTTTCACTGTTGCAGTCATCACTTGTGGCAAGATTCCCAAAGCTCAGGAAGTGGGTGGAGGCATGTTATATAGGTTATGGGGATGCTAGCATGCCCTGTAGGATTGCAGATGCAAATCCTGCCCTGGTTTTGGATAATGTAGCCAGCTGGTAGTGCCTAGTGAAAGTGTGGACAGATGTCCATGTAGCAGCCTCCAGGATATCCTTGGTAGGAATCCCTCTCAGGAAGGCCATGGAAGTACAGGATGCTCTAGTGGAGTGAGATCTGATAGATTTAAGAGGACTCTTACCAATAAAGGCATAGCACAAATGTATGCAGAGAGAGATCCATTTGGAAATTATCTGCTTACTAATGGGTTTCCCCTCTGCACCAAGGGCAAACAAAACCAGGAGCTGGTCAGTTTTCCTGACTGATTTCGTCCTGTGAAGGTAAAATCTCAGTTGTCTGTGTATGTCCAGGGTATGCAGAATGTTTTATCCTTTAATGGAAGGCATTGGGAAGAAAGTAGGTAGGTGAATGGTCTGGTTGAGGGAAACGTCAGAGACCACCTTAGGCATAAAGGCGGGTTTGGTACTCCGAGACCCTGTCTGTGTGGAAAATGAAGAAGGGCTCAGTGGCCATTGGGGCCTGGAGCTCAGTTACCTTCCTAGAAGAAGTGATGGCTAGCAATAGAGCAGTTTTCCAAGAGAAGTACTTGAGATCTGCTCAAAAAGGGGTAGAGTCAACTTTTCCAAAACAAAGTTAAGATCCCAAGCTGGAGCAGGTGGCCTTCTAGGCAGTCTGATGTGAGCTAGACCTCTGAGGAACTGTTTTAAGAGGTGCTCAGAGAACAAAGGCTGAGACAGCTGCAGCAAGAATCTTGATAGAGTAGGACAGTCCGTTTGCTAGGAGCTCTGCCATGTAATCCAGAACTAGTGGTGAAGTGGCATAGATACTGTCTGTGGCTCTACTGCTGCACCAGCAGATGAACCTTTTCCATTTTGCTGAAAAAGATTTTCTGGTGCTGTGTCTACAGGCTTCCTTAATGTCTAACAGTTGCTTGCCGAGGGCTGCATGGTTATCTGCCTTTGAGGAGTCAACCATGCAGTTAACTTGAGAGTGGCCAGGCCTGGGTGCAGTAGCTTCCCTCTTTGTTGAGTGAGGTCTGTGGAGGGGGGTAGGAGGATGTTAGGGTACCTGCTCAGACTGAGCAGCATGTGTTACCAGTGCTGCGTCGGCCAGTCACAAGCAATTAGGATATCCCTTGGTCCTTCCTCTCTGATCTTCAGCAGTACCCTAGGTATCAGATGCAGTGGGGGAAACTGTATAGAAACAGGCTACCCCAATGAAAGGAGAGGGTGTCTACCCTCCAAGCTCCTGGGTGAAACTCTCGAGCAAAATTTTGTTAGCTGGCTGTACTGGTAGCTTGCAAAAAGGTCTAGTTCTGGTTTCCCCCAGATCGGACTGATCTGCAGGAAAGTCTACCTGTGCAACTGCCACTTGTGGGGATCCAGGAGTTGTCTGCTTAACTGGCCTGCCAGGGTGTTTTGCTTCCCTGGAAGGTACTGTGCTATCAGATGCAGTCCCAGGTTTGAGGCTGACTGCCAGATTTTCATAGCTAAGCGACAGAGGGAGTAAAAATGGGTGCCTCCTTGCTTGTTGATGCACCACATGACAGTTGTGTTGTCTGTCTTGACTAAAAGGACTCCTGGTGACAGGTGCTCTTGGAAGGTTAGAATTGCTCTGTGCACTGCCAGCATTTCTTTCAGGTTGATGTGGAGACCCTGAACCTCCTGTTCTCAAAAGGTCTGAGTTTTCAGGGTTCCTTTGTGGGCTCCCCAGGCAATGTCTGAGGCATCTGTGGTTATATCTTGGCTGTGTGGCTGAAGGACAAAGGGGAGGCCCTTGTTCAGGCTGCAAGCCTTGGCCCACCATAAGAATTCCATCCCCAAACAAGGAATCAGAGGGAGTTGGTGTTCCAGTGACTGGAAGTGCTGGCACCAGAGATTCCTTAGGTACCATTGCAATTTTCTCATGTGTAGTCTTGGCAAGGGGGGTGAGCATGATGCAGGAGGCCATGTATCCCCAGGCTTGCAAGTAAGACTGTAGGAAGGCCTGCTTCTGTTGGGGGGAGGAAGGCCATTTGTGCTGAAGTGTGTAGAAGGGTGCCCAGGATCGTAATCCTTTGTGTGGACTGCAGATGGGACTTTTCCTGGTTTATGGTGAATG
Organism: Protopterus annectens; assembly: GCF_019279795.1. NCBI lineage: Eukaryota > Metazoa > Chordata > Ceratodontiformes > Protopteridae > Protopterus > Protopterus annectens. The sequence continues at coordinate 1,516,450,967 of NC_056746.1, forward strand.
CCAGAGAGGTTAGTAGGGCTTGCACGAAAGAGAGGTCCTGGAGGAGTTTTTCCTTGGTTTCTGCCTGAATGAGGCATTCATCAAGATAAGGATAAATGTGTATGCCCTTCTGTCTGCAAAATGCAATGACTGAAGTCAGGCATTGGTAAAGACTCTGGGAGCAGTGGATAAGCCAAAGGACAGAGCAGAGAACTGAAAGTGTTGGGACCCTGCTCTGAACTTAGGAAACTCTTACAGGACTGCTTGATAGGGATGTGCAGGTAGGCATCCCCCTTCAGATCTAGGGTCACTAGCCAGGCTTGTGGCAGCAGCATAGGTAGTAATTTTTGTAGAGCCAGCATCTTGAGTTTTGGAACCAGGAGGGACAGATTCACGGTGGAGAGATCTAGGACAGGGCGCCAGGTGCCCTCTTTTCTATGGACCAGGAACAGTCCTGAATAAATTCCTTTTCCCGTCTGTTCCTTTGGTATGGGTTCTACAGCACCCTGGGCAAGAAGCTTTCTGATCTGGTGAATAGCTTCTGTCCTCTGATTTGCAGGGATGTCTGGGCAACCTGATCGTTTTGGTTTCTCTTCAAAACAGAATCTGTACCTGCTGGTAATTTTTAGGACCAATAGATCTGAGGTGATCGCCTGACAGTTTTTTAGGAAGAGGGAAATTCTTCCTCCTAGCCTGTTGGGGAGCGAAGAGAGTCATTGAGTGCTTGGAGATGGGGCTTGGTTTAGAAATCCCTTGCCTAGGGTCAGCAGTGGACTACTGCCTGGGTCTTCGTTGGCTATGGAACTGATGCCTAGGGGTTCTGTCTCTGCATCCCTTTCTCTGGACTGGTTTTGTCTTTGAGGGAAAGGACCAGTATTTTGTGGGGACGTTTCTGCTGAACCAGGGAGGTTGCATCTGTAAGAGGTCCTTCACAGTTTGCATGGACTTGGCTTTGTCCTCCATTTTCTTAATGACCTCCTCTGCTTTAGGGCCAAACCACTTATCTTTATCCAAGGAGGCGTCCAGCAGCTTAGATTTGACTTGGTCAGGCAAAGGCTGCTCCCTTAACCAGGCATACCTTCTGATTACTGAGCCTGTTAATGCAGCCCTGGTAGAAGCTTCTAAGGCATCAAAACCACAATGTAAGGAGTGTTTGGCTACCTAAGAGCTAAACTGTATAAGGTCTGTTAATTCTCTAGTAGTACTATTGTCAGGAATGGAAGATAAATAGAAGTTAAGTTCTTACCATAACGTTCCATGTTAGTTGTCTTCTTCTCACCTTCTTTCTTGCTGGATGGGTTCGGAGCCGACCTCGGCTCCGACTCGGCCACTCTAAAAGCTCGAGAGTTGGTTCCACCGGCTCGAGGCTCCCCTTATATCCCACAATGCTAGGCGGTATTACCTCAGATCTCGTTTGTAAGCTAGGCCCAGCCAATAATAAATCCAGAACTACTGGAAAAGGGAACACCACCTCTATAAAAGGAGAGGAAGAAGGTGACCTGAAACCTGATGAAGGGATATATGCAAAGTATAGCATATACATATACAATAGAGGTGGAAGAAAGAGGTCACAATCAAACTCCTCTAGGTCTGTCCAGGCTAGGGGGAAGGAGGGTGGGACGCAAGAAAGAAGGCGAGAAGAAGACAACTAACATGGAACGTTATGGTAAGAACATAACTTCTATATGTTAAGTTTTCTACCTCGCCTTCATTCTTGCTGGATGGGACCGCGTCCCTAGCACCTTGTCCCGGGTGGCCTATCGGAACAGACTCTTGAGAACAGTGGAACCAAAATTAGCTCTATGTCTAGAAGCTAGATCCAACTTATAATGAGAAATGAAAGTGTGAGGAGTAGCCCATGTAGCTGCTGCACAAATGGTATCAATAGGCAGCCTGTCTTGGAAAGCTAAAGATGTAGCCAAAGCCCTAGTCGAGTGAGCCTTAGGTTTGTTAGGCAACTTTTGGTGTCTAATTTCATACACAAAGGAAATCAGGGATGTTAGCCATCTGGATAGTGATACCTTAGAAACTGCAAGGCCCTCTCTACCTTCTGCATAAGAAACAAACAACTGGTCAGTTTTTCTGATCCATTTGGTCCTGTCCAAATAATATCTCAATTGACGATGAACATCTAGCCAATGCAATTTTTCTTCAGACCTGTTAGAAAAATTAGGAAAAAACACAGGGAGGTCTATGTCTTGATTTAGATTTGCCACAGAGGCTACTTTAGGTAAGAAGGATGGATTGGTCCATAAGGATACCCTATCCTTATGAAACAACAGATAGGGTGGTCGACTGCTGAGTGCATGAAGTTCTGAGACCCTTCTAGCTGAAGTAATGGCTACCAGAAAGAGAATCTTCCAGGATAGCAATTTCATTGAACAAGAAGCTGCAGGTTCAAAAGGGGGAAGAATCAAAGATGTGAGAACTAAATTAAGGTCCCAAGAAGGAGGAGGAGTTCTTATCGGAGGCTTAAGGAGAAAAACTCCCTTCAAGAACGCTTTGCAAAGCTTGTGGGACATGGCAGAATCTGAGATGCCCACATGAAAGTTGGATATAGCTGCCAATTGAACTTTAAGAGTAGAAGGAGATGAACCTGCATGAAAAAGTTCAGCTAGAAAATCCAGAACTGTTTGGATGGGAACAGTAAATGGATCTAAGTCCCTTCCTTGAGCCCAATAGGAAGCGTTTCCATTTACTCAGATAAATCTTCCGAGTGGAAGATTTATGGGAAGCTATCAAAATATCTCGAACAGAGTAAGATATTTGAGGAAGCCTGGCTAAGGTTGGAACTGGAGGAACCAAGCAGTGAGGTTCAGAGAGGGAGGGCGATGTAACTGACCCGACTGATGGATCAAAAGATCTGGAACTAGGTCCAGATGCCAAGGTTGCTCCAACAGAAATTGATGTAGAAAGGGGAACCAAACCTGTCAAGGCCAGTAAGGAGCAATGAGGATCAATGAGGCCTTCTGAGCGATAGCTTTCTGTATCACTTGAGAGATTAGTGGGAAGGGAGGAAATGCATACAGAAGTCCCCGGGGCCAAACTTGGACTAGAGCGTCTCTGCTGGGCTGGCCTGGTAACGGGAATAGGGTGAAATAATCTCTGCACTTGCTGTTTTGGGGAGTAGCAAAAGGTGCAGCAAGGCTGACCCCACTTGAGAAAAATTTTCTCCAAAACAGAATCTTTCAGAGACCACTCGTGAGGCATGAGGATAGCTCTGCTCAACTTGTCCGCGATAAGATTGGACCTCCCGGGGATGTGCGTTGCAATCAGAAACCGCTGAGAAGAAATCGCCCATTGCCACAGTCTGAGTGCTTCTCGACACAGGGGATAGGACCTGGTTCCGCCTTGTTTGTTGATATACCACACTACAGACATGTTGTCCGTCTGGATTGCTATCGTTCCCAAGGGAAGAGAGTCTTGAAGGGCTTGCAACGCTAAAAGCACTGCTCTCATCTCTAGAACATTTATATGCAAGTGGTGTTCGTCTGGTTGCCATATGCCCTGGACTGTTCTGCCCTGATAATGCCCCCCCCACCCGATCAGGGAGGCGTCCGTTGTCAGAGTAGCAACCGGAGGGGGAGGAACAAAGGGTCTTCCCAGGAAGAGCTGGGGGGAAGAAATCCACCAAAGAAGATGATTCTTGCATGCTTGCATAATCATAATGGTGTGGGACATCGGAAGTTGTTGGTACGACCATTGTGTGAAGAGCATCCATTGAAGGATTCTCATGTGAAATCTGGCTAATAGAAGTAGAGGGATAGCAGCCGCCATAATCCCTAGTACTTTCAGAACTAATCTGACTTTGACTCTGTTGCTGTGGAAGAAAAGGGAGACCAGTTTGCGTATGTCTGCTATTCTTTGGTCTGTGAGCCTCGCAGACATGTTGACTGTGTCTAGATTTGCGGCTATGAAGGAAATAGTGCGACAAGGCGACAAAACAGACTTTTCGCAATTTATTGAGATACCTAACTTTTGACAAATGCGAAAGGTGTAGTCTCTGGCTATTAGAAGGAGATGCTTGGTAGGAGCTGTGAGGAGCCAGTCGTCTAAGTATGGAAACACCTGGAATCCTTGACATCTCAGGTGAGAAGCTACCACTGCCATGCATTTGGTAAACACCCGGGGGGCAGTGGTGAGTCCAAAGGGCAGAGCTCTGAACTGAAAGTGACTGGTTCCCAGCCTGAAGCGGAGGAATCTCCTGGAGCGTCTGTTCATTTTTATATGATAGTACGCATCCTGGAGGTCTATAGAGCACATCCAGTTTTCCTTTCCCAATAGGGGTAGGATGGATTGTAGAGTGACCATCCAAAATCTTGTTTTCTTGACCGACTTGTTCAAGATACTGAGATCCAAAATGGGTCTCCAGTCCCCTGTTTTCTTTGGAACCAAAAAGAACTTGGAGTAGATTCCGGATCCTTGCTGGTCTGCTGGCAGTGGCTGAATGGCTCTTTTTGCAAGCAACTTTGAAATTTCCAACGCTGCTTGATCCCTTTGAGCGGGTGGAACATCTGGAAGGAATTTTTTTGATTGATTTGGAATACGAAAGAACGGAATGGAATAGCCTTCGGAAATGATGGACTGTACCCACTTGTCTTGAGTTAGGGATCGCCAGGCTTCTGGGTACAGTGACAATCTTCCCGACTGCCTCCGAAGGTGGACAGTCGGGCAACACCTCAGGGATGCTGGAAGGGCTTATCGGAAAAGGTTTCTCGATTGCCCTGGTTCTGCGGACCCCTGCCCTAGGCGGCGTCTACCATTGTTGTTCCCTCCTCTGCCTCTGGAGGAACCGACTCTGTCGTCAGGCAAAGTCCCTTGAGACTGCTTGGAACCACATTTCCCCACTTTTCTGGCCTTTGGGGTAAGGTCTAGAAGGAGTAGAAAACGGTCTCCGGCGGCAGAAAGAGTTTTGCCATCCGTCTCACCTCGTCAAGGTTTCTTTCACTTGAGGACCAAAGAGGATGATCCATCAAGCGGGGAATTAGTGAAAGACATTTTAAAGGGGTCCATAAAATTGCATAGCTGCATCCAGGCATGCCGTAAGGCCACACCTGTCCCTGCGGCTCTGCTCGCTCCATCAGCCGCATATGAGAGGAGGCATGGAGGAGTTAGCTATAGAATTCAGGGTAGCCAGCTGAGCGTTCATCTTATCCTGAAAACCCGCAGCTGTAGGATCCTTTAACATCTCACTCGCTTCCTTGATCAAGTCTCTTTGAAGATGAGTGAAATGACAGAGGTAGTTCAGCGAACGCATAGCAAAGGTCGCTGACGAAAACATCCGCTTCCCGTACCTGTCCATAGACCTAGATTCCTTGTTAGGAGGATGGACAGGCACCGAAGGATCAGCTAGCTCCTTCTTAGTGGCGGCAGCTACCACCATAGCATCCACAGAAACTCCCTTAGTCAGAAATTGCTCATCTGCTGGCGCTGTGATAAACTTTGAAGGTCTCCTGGGGGTGGGGTCCACAGAGTCAGGAGCCGTCCAAGCCTTTTTAGCTACCACCTGCATGAGGGGGTCAAAGTGGGGGGGACACCCAGGAGGTGGAAGGGCGAGAGCCAAACGCCTCAAGATACACAGATTCATCCTCCAAAGGGTTAAGGGCTGGCCAATTTCCCCTCTGTTTCAGGATCTCTAGAATGTCTGCAAAGGAGACATCTTCAGAAGGGGAACCGGGGGAACCCTCGAATCCTCTAAATCCGTGTCAGAGGTGACAGACTCAGGTGAGTCTATGTGCTTCCTCTTGCACTTTCTCTTCCTAGGGGGCTCCCCTGCCAATTCAGGAGAGGCCTCGGAAGAGGATGAGATCCCCACAGGGGATTCTTGAGGAGCTGGCTCTCTGCGGTCTGGGATGAGGGAGTGAGCAGACATAACCTGAGGCACCGAAGAGGGAGGGACGGACGGAACCGACTGTGGAGTTGAACCGGGTTCCAACACACTCCGCATGACCTCGAAGGCACCCCTGTCAGGCAGAGCCAAAGGTCCCCGCTCCGAAAAGCTGAAAACCTCCCTCGGCACCGACAGCGATGGCTCCGAGGCCGATGTCGGAGCCGAACTCACCAGCGCCGAAGCGCCGAGAGGGAGAGCGGGGTCGGACAAGGGTCCGATGCCACTCACCCCCTCGGAGCCGACGAGGGAAGTCCGGCACCGAGATTCTTCCAAGGAAGAAATCGGAGCCGATGACGGAACCGAAGACAATTGTATCGGTTCCGACGCTACCACAGTCTCGGTTCCGAAACGCCCCGGCTCCGAGCTCAAAGGAGTCGGAGGAGGAACATTTTGAGGGATAGGGTTAAGCATCGACTGATGAGTCGGGCTCTGAAGCATTTGGGCCAGTGCCTCGGACTTAAGAAGTCGACTCACTACCCTCTGAAGGTCATGATCCGAAAGCCTCGATGATCTAGAGGAGTGAGATCTATGGCTCCGTTCAGACAGCAAGGGAGATGCTGGAGCCGAATGAACGGAGCCAAGGGACGGTGACCTGGACCTCTTTCTAGATGTCGGTTCCGATGGTCTGATCGGAGCCGACTCAGAAATTTCCAATGCCTCGGCTCCAGCCGGAGCCGAGGGAAACACAGAAGTTGCAGTTCGAGTCTCATCGGCTCCAGCCGGAGCCGATGTAGTAGTAGGCTTCAAAGCCTTAGGCCTCGACTCAGAAGCTGGAGTCGAGGACCTAGGAGCCTTAGAGGGTTTACCCGAAGTAGCAGTAGGGGAACCCTCAGGCTTAAGCAAGCCTCTTAAGATGAGCTTGTTTTTTCTTTCCTGCAGGACTCTAGGGCTGAAGCCATGGCATACAGCACAAGAGTCCTGCAGGTGTAAAGGTCCCAGGCAGTACACACAAGAAGTGTGACCGTCTGTCAGAGACATTTTCTGACAGCACGAGTCGCACTTCTTGAAGCCTGAGACCTTTGAATCCTTAGACATTTTTAAGGAAAAAAAGTGTAACCACCACACAACACAAACACACCGATTACACTATCCACTAAGGTTAACTAACATTAAACTACTAAAATTAGTTAGTTTTTTTAAATCCCCACAAACACATACACTCCACTAATAAGGGGATGGAAGGGCCCGAAGGCCTGAGGGAAGAACTAATAAGTTCTTGAGGAAAAAAGGGTGGATAAACAGGTAGGAAAGGGTCAAAATCCACTCAATTAAGGGAAATAACGATAAAAAACTAAATTAAAGGGGCTTAAATTAACTATAGACTAATCTATATGAACTGACCTGAAGCTGGTAGAAACAACACCTCGATCGCTGTAGCGGCAAACGAGATCTGAGGTAATACCGCCTAGCACTGTGGGATATAAGGGGAGCCTCGAGCCGGTGGAACCAACTCTCGAGCTTTTAGAGTGGCCGAGTCGGAGCCGAGGTCGGCTCCGAACCCATCCAGCAAGAATGAAGGCGAGATAGACAACTTAACATCTTCTGTCAATTCAAAGACATTTTGCTGGAATTTGAGCATATGGAATTGACAATTTAATGTTCTTACAGCTAAAGTGGCTGAAGTGTATACCTTTTTTCCCAGTCTGTCTAAAGGTCTGCATTCTTTGTCAGCTGGAATAGGATTTGTAGATGAGCTTGCCATAGATCCTTTAGGACCTTGAGTAATGACTTCAGGGTATGCAGCAGGATTCTTGAAAAGATATTTGTAGGTGTCTTGCACCCTGTAATATCGGTCTGCTTTTTCTGGGTGCTGGGGGTTGAGAATCTGATGAAAGGGCAGATTCTAGAAAAACATCCTCCACTACATCCAGGATAGGTGGAATGGCTAGAGGTTTATGCCTGGGCAGGTCAAGGAAAGTACAGTTGTGTACACTTACCAAAAATGTAGATGTTTGAGTGTATTCACTGTTGCACTGTTGCAGTCATTAGACTTGGGTTAACTGCCTGCAGGTAGCCCCTCAGTCGGCCTGAATACCAGAGGCTTAGTATTTCTGCATCGGCTCCAGGACCGACGTCAGGTCATCAATGGTATAAAAACAGGCAGCTGACGCCATTACATCAGTCTTTCTTGCCCCAAATGTCAGGAGCCCCCAATAGGGAGCTAAGTTATGGTGGAGTAACACCACCAGTAGAAAGTAAATACAAACAGCCCTCAAGGGAAAGGAAGAGAGAGAGAGAAAGACAAAGGGGCTGGAGGCTGGGAAACCAGAACTGCAACAGTGAATACACTCGAACATCTACATTTATGGTAAGTGCTATGTTCTTCGTGTTTCACTGTTGCAGTCATCACACTAGGGTTGATTCCCAAAGCTGAGGATCAAGTGGAAGCAGTCAAGAAGAAATGGGGCTGGACAGTATGCACTGCAGGACTGAGGTTGGAAAGCCTGCCCTGGATGTTGAAAAGATAGGCAGGTTGTAATGCTTGGTGAAGGGATGAACAGAACTCCATGTTGCAGCTTCCAGCATGTCCCTGGTAGGGACCCCTCTGAGAAAGGCTGTAGAGGTTGAAGTTGCCCTAGTTGAATGTGTTCTGACCCCTAGTGGGAGTGGTTTCTCATGGTGTCTGTAACAGAAATGGATGCAGTGTGCTATCCATTTGGAGATGGTTTGTTTTGATATGGCTTTGCCCTCTGCCCCTGGTGCAAAGCTGACTAGTAACTGGTCAGATTTCCTAAAGGGCTTAGTCCTCTCCAGGTGGAATCTGAGCTGTCTGTGCATATCTAAAGAGTGCAGGATCCTTTCCCCCCCTTATTTTGAGGGTTAGAGAAAAAGGTGGGCAAATGAATAGATTGGTTGAGAGCCACACTGGACACCACCTTAGGCATGAAAGGTGGGTTAGTCCTGAGGGAGACACAGTCAGCAAGAAAAATGATGAAGGGTTCCACTGCCATAAGTGCTTGTAGCTCAGACACTTCTAGCTGAAGTGATGGCCAGAAGCAAGGCTGTTTTCCAAGAGAGGAATTTTAACTCTGCTGAAGCTGCAGGCTCGGGGGGGGGGGGGGGTATGAGCTTTTCCAACACAAAGTTAAAGTCCCAAACAGAAGTAGGGGCTCTTCTTGGTGGCCTTAAGTTGTTAGCCCCTCTCAGGAATTGTATGATGAGAGGGTGTGAGAAGAGAGGTGGCTCAGTGCTGTAATGTGCAAAGATGGCAGAGGCATGGATTTTAATGGAAGAGAAGGATAGGCTCCTGTGGAGTAGTTCTGCTAGGTAATCCAGGATGAGGTGTAAGGAGGGCTGTGCTGGATCAACTCCTTTAAGCTGGATCAGCTCCTGTCAGCATAGAATTTTCTAATACTGGGTTGTCTGGCTTCATGTATTACATCCAGGACTTGTTTGCTTAGGCTGGCCACTGCAGGAGCAGTCAAGGAATAAGCCAGGCTGCTAGGTTCAGTGTCTGCAACTGTAGATGCAAGAACTCTCCCTCTTGCTGAGTCAGGAGAGTTGGAATCTGGAGTAGGTGCCATGGAGGCAACGGGGACAGACTGTACAGTAGTGGGTACCAGTGTTGGCATGGCTAGTCTGGGGCAATCAGGATTGCCCTTGGTCTTCCCTCCCTTATTTTGAGTAATACTCTGGTCAGAAGAGGTAGAGGGGAACTGTATAGATTGAGAGTTTGCCCACTGGAAGGATAGGGCACCCACTTTCCATGCCTTGCTGTGAGGTTCCCTGGTGCAGAATTTGCTGAGCTGGTGGTTTTAGTGGGAGGCAAATAGGTCCACCTTCGGGGCACCCCATTTTTGGGTCACAAGGTTGAAGGCATTGTGGTTTAATTGCCACTCATGTGGGTCTAGGAGATTTCTGCTTAAGTTGCCTGCCAGAGAGTTCTGGCTGCCTGGCAGGAATTGCGCTTGCAGATGAATATGCATGGCTGAGGCCATTTCCCAAAGGATCATGGCTAGCCTGCAGAGCAGGTAAGAGTGGGTTCCCCCCTGCTTGCTGATGTACCACATTACTGTGGTGTTGTCGGTTTTGATTAGTAGAGGCCCTGGAGACAGCAGGGAACTGAAAGCTGTCAGAGCATGCTGAAGAGCTAGCATCTCTTTTTGGTTGATGTGCAGATGAATTTGGTTTGGGCTCGAATGGCCCTGAATGCACCTGCCATCCAGGTGAACACCCCAGGTATAGTCTGATGCATCTGTGGTTAGTGTCTGGACGGTGTGGGGTTGTGAAAAGGGAAGTCCCTTGTTGTGGTTTGCATGCTGCTGCCCACCAAAGAAAATCTTTATTTAGACTGGGTATCATAGGTATAATAGTTTCCAGGTCCTGTAAATGCTGACACCAAAGGCCTTTTAAGTACCACTAAAATTTCCTCATTTGCAGTCTGGTGTATGGAATTAGTAGCATGCAGGAGGTCATGAACCCTAGAGCTTGCAAGATTTTCCTTGCGGATAACTGGGTTCTGGTGGCCAGTTGAGAGAAGTAGCCTGTCAGGCTTGTTTTTCTGGAGTTAGAAATGCCATCTGGGATGCCATGTCCAAGCTTGCTTCCAGGAATACAATTTTGTGACTAGGGACAAGTTTGGATTTCTTCTCATTGATAGTGCACCCCAGTGAGGTTAGTAGATCCTTTACAAATGCCAGGTGCTGTAACAGCTTTTCCTGTCTGCCTGAATCAGGCAATCGTCCAAGTAATGGTAAATTTGAATATTTGTTTGTCTGCAAAAAGCAATGGCTGGAGCCAGGCATTTTGTGAAAACTCTGGGAGCAGTGGATAAGCCAAAGGGAAGTGCAGAGAACTGATAATGCATAGATCCTGCCTTGAAATGTAGATATTTTCTGCAAGAATCTTTGATTGGGATATGCAGATAGGCCTCTGAGGTCTACGTGGATAACCAGGCATCTTTGGATCTTAGGGAGAAGCTGCTGCAGTGTGAGCATTCTGAATTTTGGTATCACTAGGAAGGTGTTTAGAACAGATAGATCTAAGATTAGGCGCCAGGTGCCCTCTTTTCTGGGTACTAGAAAAAGTCTGGAATAGAACCCTTGGCCTATCTGATCTGCAGGGACAGGCTGAACTGCCCTCATGGAGAGCAGGGAATGAACTTGGTTTTGTGCCTCTGCCCACTGGTTTGGAGGAAGATCTGGGAATCCCTTTGGGATTGGCAAAGTGTGGAAATAAAATATGTGTCCCTGGGACACTATGTTGAAGACCCATCAATCGTTGGTAATGGAGGCCCAGTTTTCTGCATGGGAGGCAAGGTTTCTTTTAGGGGCACGCACGGCCAGAGGTGAGAGGAGGAGTTGAGGAGTCATTGGAAATTCTTTCTATAAGGGGGTGGCTTAGTACTCCCTGGTTTAGAAGTGGAGGTACTCAATTGTTTATATCTCTGCATACTCTGACACTGCTGTCTGGGGGGGGTCTGTTACCCCTAGGTCTTGTCTGAAGTGGCCTTGAGGGGCAGGAAAGGACCAATGTTTTGAGGGACAATGCCTACTGAATCTTGGAGACTGAACTTGCAAAAAGTCTTTAACTGTCTGCACAGATTTAGCTTTTTCTTCCATCATTTTTAAAACCTCTTCTGCTTTGGTGCCAAACAGATAGTCTTTGTTCAGTGGTGCATCCAATAATTTTGATTTGACATGATCTGGCAAGGTTTGTCCCTTAAGCCAAGCATGCCTTTGAAGTACAGAACTTGTGATTGCTGCCCTGCAGGATGCTTCTAGGATGTCAAACCCACATTGCAGGGTATGCTTACTGATTTGGCTTGCAGAATGCATAACTTCCTGTAAATCTTTATTTTCTGCACAGTCAGGGTAGGTAGATAATTTTTGTTTAATGAGTTCCATGGTATGCTGTTGGTATTTCAGCATGTGGAACTGACAATTTAATGCTCTAATGGCAAGAGTTGTCTAAGTATATACTTTTTTACCCCATCTGTCTAAGACTCGAGAATCCCTGTCCGAGGGGGTAGGATTCTTAGCTGTAGTTGCTTTTATTCCTTTAGGCTCTTAGGAGATGACCTCTGGGTCAGCAGTAGGATTCTTGAAAAGAAATTTGTGAAAGTCAGGGACTCTAATACCTGTCAGGTTTCCTGGGAGCAGGAGGTAAAGTATCAGGAGTTAGATTGGATTCCATAAAAACATCATCCACAACATCCAGGACAGGGGGTATAGCTAAGGGTCTGTGCTGAGGTAAATCTAAAAATTCCCCTGAGTCTCTTTTTGGACCGAGGGTAATCCTGGCATTCCCAATGGAAGTGCGCTCTCAAAGTATGTAGGGTTTCACCAAAAGAAAAATCCTCTGGAGGAGAGGCCGAAGGAATGGATTCCACTGCATCTGAATCCTCATAAGCAGATAAGGGCATGTCTTCATAATCAGAACCCTCAGAGTCATCAGACTCTTGGACAGATAAAGGTGTTGGGGACAAGTTTCTTTCTTTTAGCAGGAGAAGGCTGGCTGCATCTAATCAGCATGATAAGGTCTTGCACCATTTTAAGCATCTGTGATTGTGGCAAGGAAGCAGCCGCACGAGTTTGGGTCATCAGTCTTTTAGGTGTAGTTCGTACTCTGGGCCTTAGAAACTCAGTAGTTTTAGAAAGAACTGAAGACGCGAAAGAAGTTATTGGTTTGTATCGAGTATCGATAGTGCAAAGAACTTCCTCAGAAGCCAGTACTTACACAGCAGTTCCGGACCCATCCAAGGTAGAGACATCCACAGGTTCTGTAGTCAAAGAAGACTCTTGCGGCATACCGGACTCCAAACGGGTCTCGGTAGAGGCCTGCGAATCCATCGATGTGGGCATCAGGGGTTGCAAAAGCGCCTGACTGAGTACCGGCAAACTGGCGTCTGCAGTTTTGGACCTGTGCGGTCTGTCTCTGTCTTTATCCTAACATTTTTTCAGAAGATCGGTAGTCAGATGGCTTACCAAAGCCATTTCGGAATATGGAGATCGAGAGCAAAAGTATTTAGCTACAATAAGGGCCCAACGATGAATAGTTTGGGTGTTGAACAAAGCACAAAACCGACAATGAGGGACGGCGTGGTCTGGGTCTAAACAGGTGACGCAGTAAGAATGGAAATCTCGGTGTGGTATTTGCTTTCCACAGGCGAGACAATTGTTAACTTTTTCTGACATCAGCTAGAGCAAGAAAAAAGGATCCTCAACAGGGTACTTGGCTTTAGAAGACTTCAACTTCAATTTTGGAAACGAAAAACTCAGACAGCAGCCAACCGGCACTCGTGCGAACTGCTTTGGGCTCCTTGGCAAGAAAGACTGATGTAATGGCGCTGTCTGCCTGTTTTTATACCACTGATGACCTGACATCAATCCTGGAGCAACAGCAACTGACGCAGAAATACTAAGCCTCTGGTATTCGGGTCGATGGAGGGCTACCCCTGGCAGGACAAAATAGAAGTTATGTTCTTACCATAACGTTCCATGTTAGTTGTCTTCTTCTCGCCTTCTTTCTTGCTGGATGGGTTCGGAGCCGACCTCGGCTCCGACTCGGCCACTCTAAAAGCTCGAGAGTTGGTTCCACTGGCGCGAGGCCCCCCTTATATCCCACAATGCTAGGCGTGAATTACCTCAGATCTCGTTTGTGAGCTAGGCCCAGCTAATAATACAACCAGAAAAAAACTGGAAAAAGAGTCCACCTCTATATACAAAGGGGAAGAGAAAAGGTGACCTAAGCCTGATCTAGGAAAATATGCACAGCCGAGCATATACCTATCGCAAAGAGGTGGTAGAAAGAGAGGTCACAATCAAACTCCTCTAGGTCTGTCCAGGCCAGGGGGAAGGAGGGTGGGGCCTTAAGAAAGAAGGCGAGAAGAAGACAACTAACATGGAACGTTATGGTAAGAACATAACTTCTATATGTTAAGTTGTCTATCTCGCCTTCATTCTTGCAGGATGGGACCGCGTCCCTAGCACCTTGTCCCGGGTGGCCTAACGGAACAGACTCTTGAGAACAGTGGAACCAAAGTTAGCTCTATGCCTAGAAGCTAAATCCAACTTATAATGTGAAATGAAAGTGTGAGGAGTAGCCCAAGTAACCGCTGCACAAATGGTGTCAATAGGCAGTCTGTCTTGGAAGGCTATAGAAGTAGCCAAAGCTCTGGTGGAATGGGCTTTAGGTTTGTTAGGCAGCTTTTGGTGTCTAATTTCATAAACAATGGAAATTAGAGATGTTAGCCATCTAGACAGTGATACCTTGGAAACAGAAAGTCCCTTTCTGCCTTCTGCATAAGAGACAAACAGCTGGTCAGATTTTCTGAATTGTTTGGTTCTATCCAAATAGTACCTTAACTGACGAACATCTAGCCACTGCAATTTTTGTTCAGACCTATTAGAATATTCTGGAAAAAACACAGGGAGATCAATGCTTTGATTTAGGTTAGACGCCGAGGCTATTTTAGGTAAAAAGGACGGGTTGGTTCGTAAGGATACCCTGTCCTTATGGAACAACAGATACGGAGGTCGACAGCTGAGTGCATGAAGTTCTGAAACTCTTTTAGCTGAAGTAATAGCTACCAGAAAGAGAGTCTTCCATGATAGCAATTTTAATGAACAGGAAGCTGCAGGTTCAAAAGGGGGAAGAATCAAAGAGCTGAGCACTAAATTAAGGTCCCAAGGAGGAGGAGGATTTCTTATAGGAGGTCTGAAGAAAAACTCCCTTCAAAAAGGCTTTGCAAAGCTTGTGGGACATGATGGCAGACTCTGAAATGCCTACATGAAAGTTAGATATAGCTGCCAATTGAACTTTGAGAGTAGAAGGAGATGAACCTGCATGAAAGAGTTCAGCTAGAAAATCAAGAACCATATGGATGGGAGCAGTGAAAGGATCTAAATCCTTTCCTTGAGCCCAATAGGCAAAACGTTTCCACTTACTAAGATAAATTTTCCGAGTGGAAGATTTATGTGAAGCTATTAAAATATCTCGAACAGTGTGAGATATTTGAGGAAGCCTGGCTAGGGTAGGAACTGGAGGAACCAAGCAGTGAGGTTCAGAGAGGAGGGAGCGATGTAACTGACCCGACTGATGGATCAAAAGATCTGGAACTAGGTCCAGATGCCAAGGTTGCTCCAACAGAAATTGATGTAGAAAGGGGAACCAAACCTGTCGAGGCCAGTAAGGAGCAATGAGGATCAATGAGGCCTTCTGAGCGATAGCTTTCTGTATCACTTGAGTGATTAGTGGGAAGGGAGGAAATGCATACAGAAGTCCCCGGGGCCAAACTTGGACTAGAGCGTCTCTGCTGGGCTGGCCTGGTAATGGGAATAGGGTGAAAAAATCTCTGCACTTGCTGTTTTGGGGAGTAGCAAAAAGGTCGCAGCAAGGCTGACCCCACTTGAGAAAATTTTTTCTCGCAATAGAATCTTTCAGAGACCACTCGTGAGGCATGAGGATAGCCCTGCTCAACTTGTCCGCGATTTGATTGGACTTCCCGGGGATGTGCGTTGCTATCAGAAAACGCTGAGAAGAAATCGCCCATTGCCACAGTCTGAGTGCTTCTCGACATAGGGGATAGGACCTGGTTCCGCCTTGTTTGTTGATATACCACACTACAGACATATTGTCCGTCTGGATTGCTATCGTTCCCAGGGGAAAGAGAGTCTTGAAGGGCTTGCAACGCTAAAAGCACTGCTCTCATCTCTAGAACATTTATATGCAAGTGGCATTCGTCTGGTTGCCATATGCCCTGGACAGTTCTGCCCTGATAATGCCCCCCCCCACCCGATCAGGGAGGCATCCGTTGTCAGAATAGCAACCGGAGGGGAAGGAACAAAGGGTCTTCCCAAGAAGAGCTGAGTGGAAGACATCCACCACAGAAGATGATTCTTGCATGTTTGCGTAATCATAATGGTGTGAGACATCGGAAGTTGTTGGTATGACCATTGTGTGAAGAGCATCCATTGAAGGATTCTCATGTGAAATCTGGCTAATGGAAGTAGAGGAATGGCAGCCGCCATAATCCCTAATACTTTCAGAACTAACCTGGCTTTGGCTCTGTTGTTGTTGAAGAGAAGCGAGACCAGTTTGCGTATGTCTGTTATTCTCTGATCTGTTAGTCTCGCCGACATGCTGACTGTGTCTAGATTTGCACCTATGAAGGTAATAGTACGACAAGGCGACAAAACAGACTTTTCGCAATTCACTTAGATGCCCAACTTTTGACAAATGCGAAAGGTGTAGTCTCTGGCCATTAGAAGAAGATGCTTGGTGGGAGCTGTGAGGAGCCAGTCGTCCAAATATGGAAACACCTGGAATCCTTGACGTCTCAGGTGAGAAGCTACCACTGCCATGCATTTGGTAAACACCCGGGGGGCAGTGGTGAGTCCAAAGGGCAGGGCTCTGAATTGAAAATGACTGGTTCCCAGCCTGAAGCGGAGGAATCTTCTGGAGCGTCTGTTCATTTTTATATGATAGTACGCGTCCCGAAGATCTATAGAGCACATCCAGTTTTCCTTTCCCAATAGGGGAAGGATGGACTGTAGCGTGACCATCCGAAATCTTGTTTTCTTGATTGACTTGTTCAAGATACTGAGATCCAAAATTGGTCTCCAGTCCCCTGTTTTCTTTGGAACTAAAAAGAACCTGGAGTAGATTCCGGATCCTTGCTGGTCTGCTGGAACTGGCTGAATTGCTCTTTTTGCGAGCAACTTTGAAATTTCCAAAGCTGCAAGATCCCTTTGAGCGGGTGGAACATCTGGCAGGGATTTTTTTGACTGGTTTGGAAAGTGAATGAAGGAAATGGAATAGCCTTCGGAAATGATGGACTGTACCCACTTGTCTTGAGTTAGGGATAGCCAGGCTTCTGGGTACAGTGACAATCTTCCCCCGACTGCCTCCGAAGGTGGACAGTCGGGCAACACCTCAGGGATGCTGAAAGGGCTTATCGGAAAAGGTTTCTCGATTGTCCTGGTTCTGTGGACCCCCTCTGCCTCTGGGGCGACGTCTACCATTATTGTTCCCTCCTCTGCCTCTGGAGGGGAACAGACTCTGTGAGTCAGGCAAATTCCCTTGAGATTGTTTACGGAACCACATTTTCCCACTTTTCTGGCCTTTGGGGTAAGGTCTAGAAGGAGTAGAAAAACGGACTCCGACGGCAGACAAGGTTTTGCCATCCGTCTCGCACCTAGTCAAGGTTTCTTTCACTTGAGGACCAAAGAGAGATGATCCATCAAACGGGGAATTAGTGAAAGACGTTTTAAAGGGGTCCGCGAAATTGCATAGTCGCATCCAGGCATGCCGGCATAAGGCTACACCTGTCCCTGCGGCTCTACTCGCTCCATCAGCCGCATATGAAAGGAGGCGCATGGAGGAGTTAGCTATAGAATTCAAGGTAGTCAGCTGGGCATTCATCTTGTCCTGAAAACCTGCAGCTGTAGGATCCTTCAACATCTCACTCGCTTCCTTGATCAAGTCTCTCTGGAGGCAGTGAAATGGCATAAGTAGTTCAGCTTAACGCATTGCAAATGTCGCTGACGAAAACATCCGCTTCCCGTACCTGTCCATAGACCTAGATTCCTTGTTAGGGGGATGGACAGGCACTGAAGGATCAGCTAGTTCCTTCTTGGTGGCAGCAGCTACCACCATAGCATCCACAGTAACTCCTTTGGTCAGAAATTGTTTATCAGTGGGTGCTGTTAAATTTAGAAGGTCTCCTGGGGGTAGGGTCCACTGAGTCAGGAGCCGTCCAGGCTTTCTTTGCTACCACCTGCATGAGGGGGTCAAAGGGGGGGGGGACACCCAGGAGGTGGAAGGGCGAGAGCCAAACGGCTCAAGATACACAGATTCATCCTCCGAAGGGTTAAGGACTGGCCAATTTCCCCTCTGTTTCAGGATTTCTAGAATGTCTGCAAAGGAGACATCTTCAGAAGGGGAACGGGGGAAACCCTCGGAATCCTCTAAATGTGTGTCAGAGGTGACAGACTCAGGTGAGTCTATGTGTTTCCTCTTACACTTTCTCTTCCTAGGGGGCTCCCCTGCCAATTCAGGAGAGGCCTCGGAAGAGGATGAGATCCCACAGGGGATTCTTGAGGAGCTGGCTCTCTGCGGTCAGGGATGAGGGAGAGAGTAGACATCACCTGAGGCACCAAGGGGAGGGGCGGAGAGCCGACTGTGGAGTTGAACCAGGTTCCAACACACCCGCATGACCTCGAATGCACCCCTGTCAGGCAGAGCCAGAGATCCCCGCCCGAGAAGCTGAGAACCTCCCTCGGCACCGACAGACATGGCTCAGAGGCCGATGTCGGAGCCGAACTCAACAGCCAAGCACCGAGAGGGAGAGCGGGTCAGACAAGGGTCCGATGCCACTCACCCCTCGGAGCCGACGAGGGAAGTCCGCGCCGAGATTCTTCAAAGGAAGAAATCGAGCCGACGGAACCGAAGACAAGTGTATCGGTTCCGACGCTACCACAGTCTCTGTTCCGAGACGCCCGCCGAGCTCAAAGGAGTCGGAGGAGGAATATTTAGAGGGAAAGGTTGAAGCATCGACTGATGAGTCGGGCTCTGAAGCATTTGGGCCAGTGCCTCGGACTTTAGAAGTCGACTCACTACCCTCTGAAGGTCATGATCCGAAAGCCTCGATGACCTAGAGGAGTGAGACCTATGGCTCCGTTCAGACAGCAAGGGAGACGCTGGAGCCGAATGAATGGAGCCAAGGGAGGGTGACCTAGACCTCTTTCTAGATGTCAGCTCCGAAGGTCTGATCGGAGCCGACCCAGGAATTTCCAATACCTCGGCTCCAGTCGGAGCCGAGGGAACCACAGAAACTGTAGTCAAAGACTCATCGGCTCCAGCCGGAGCCGATGTAGCAGTAGGCTTCGAAGCCTTAGGCCTCGACTCAGAAACTGGAGTCGAGGTCTTAGAAGCCTTGGAAGGTTTTCCCGATGAAGCAGTTAGGGAACCTTCAGGCTTGAGCAAACCCCTTAGGATGAGTTTGTTCTTTCTTTCCTGCAGGACTCTAGGGCTGAAGCCATGGCATACAGCACAAGAGTCCTGCAGGTGTAAAGGTCCCAGGCAGTACACACAAGAAGTGTGACCGTCTGTCAGAGACATTTTCTGACAGCACGAGTCACACTTCTTGAAGCCTGAGACCTTTGAATCCTTGGACATTTTCAAGGAACCGAAGTGTAACCACCACACAAAACACACACACACCGATTACACTATCAGAAAAAGGGTAAATTAAACTAAAAGCTAAAGAAATTAGTTTATAAATAAAATAAATCCCTACAAAAAACACATACACACCACTATTAGGGATGGAGGGCCCGAAGGCCTAAGGAAAGAACTTATCAGTTCTTGTGGGAAAGGGGCTGGATAAGGGTAGAAAGGATAAATATCCACTACACTATAGTTTAAGAAGAAAAAGCTAAGCTAAAAGGGGTTTAAACAGTTATTAAACTGATCTAATACAACTGACCTGAGCCGGTAGAAAAAACAACACCTCAATCGCTGTAGCGGCAAAAGAGATCTGAGGTAATTCACGCCTAGCATTGTGGGATATAAGGGGGCCTCGAGCCGGTGGAACCAACTCTCGAGTTTTTAGAGTGGCCGAGTCGGAGCCAAGGTCGGCTCTGAACCCATCCAGCAAGAATGAAGGCGAGACAGACAACTTAACATGTACAGTTTTGTACCGACCATAAATGTAGAT
Source organism: Protopterus annectens (assembly GCF_019279795.1). NCBI lineage: Eukaryota > Metazoa > Chordata > Ceratodontiformes > Protopteridae > Protopterus > Protopterus annectens. The sequence goes on from NC_056746.1 coordinate 1,516,470,496, forward strand.
GTTCGAGTGTCTACACTTGCTGCAGTCATTACACTTGGGTTATCTTGTCGTCAGGCGGTTCCCCAGTCGGCCTGAGTTCCAAAGTCTTGGTCCGGCGTCGGTTGCTGTCGCCTCCTCCCTGACGTCAGTGCGACAGGGATATACAAGATGCAGTAGACGCCATTTTCTTCAGTTTTTCTTGCCCTAGATGTCAGGTGCCCCCAAATAGGTAGGCAATTCAAATTGCTAATAAAACATACATAAGAAAAGCAAACAACAACTTTCAGCTAACAGCAAATACTCCCCATAGGTAGTAAAGGGTAGAAGACATAGGTACGTACCCAGCAAGTAAGAGGGGAAGGAGGAAGGGTAACCTGGACTGCAGCAGTGTATACACTCGAACATCTACATTTATGATAGGTACAAAACTGTACTATGTTTATCATGTTACACTACTGCAGTCATTACACTTGGGTAGAATCCCAAAGCTGAGGTAGGGTGGCTGGTTCTATAGGGCATTAGGGGTGGCTATAAGGCCCTGCAGCACTGCAGTGGTAAAGCCAGCTCTGGATTTAGAGTATAGAGGCAAATGGTAATGCTTGGTGAAGGTTTGTACAGAACTCCAAGTTGCTGCTTCCAAAATATCCTTGGTAGGTACTCCTCTGAGATAGGCAGATGAAGTGGCTGTTGCCCTAGTGGAGTGAGATCTAATGCTGCTAGGTACAGGTTTCTCATGGTGTGTATAGCAGAAACGTATACAATGTCCTATCCATTTTGAAATAGTCTGTTTTGAAATGGCTTTTCCCTGTGCTCCTGCAGCATATGCTACCAATAATTGCTCAGATTTCCTGAAAGCTTTGGTTTTGTCCAAGTAGAAGCGCAACTGCCTGTGAATGTCCAAGGAATGCAGTAGTCTCTCCTCTTTATTCTGTGGTTTTGGATAAAAAGTTGGCAAATGAATAGTTTGGTTTTGAGCCACACTTGATACCACCTTTGGCATAAACATAGGGTTAGTTCTTAAAGACACCCTGTCCTGGTGGAAAATGAGGAAAGGTTCCACTGCCATTAGTGCCTGTAATTCTGAAACTCTTCACGCTGATGTTATTGCCAGGAGCAGAGCAGTTTTCCAAGAGATGTATTTTAATTCTGCTGTGTTAGCTGGCTCAAAAGGAGGTAAAGTTAATTTTTCCAAAACAAAATTGAGGTCCCAAGTAGGAGTAGGTGCTCTACAGGGCGGTCTTATGTTTTTATCCCCTCTGAGGTACTGTCTTAGCAAAGGATTAGAGAAAATTGGTGGATCCGTGTTGTAATGAGCAGAGATGGCAGAGACGTGGATCTTGATGGATGAGAAGGAGAGGCCTTTGTCCGGCATCTCAGTTAAATATTGTAGTATCTGAGGAATATTTGGGACATGAGGGTCAAGGCTGTGAGCTTGGTTCCAGGCACAGAATCTCTTCCATTTATCCGAATAGGCTTTCCTAGTACTAGGTCTTCTGGCCGCCAGAATGACATCCATAACAGCTTTGGAGAGCGGCATTGCTTGCTTGACTAAGGATTCTTCCATGCAGCTAGGTTTAAGGTCTTTAGCTGGCTGTGTAGTATCTGATTGTTGTGCTGAGTCAGCAGATGTGGGATTTCACGCAAAATCCAGGGTGGTCCTTCTGCTAAGTTCTTTAAGATTGGGTACCAGTGCTGGCGTGGCCAGTCTGGTGCAATCAGGATCATTTTTGGCTCTTCTTGCCTGGCTTTTATGAGTACCTTTGACAGGAGAGGTAGTGGTGGTAAAGTGTATACTTGTAGGCTTTTCTAGCTAAATGAGAGGGCTTCCACTTTCCATGCTTGTGGATGGTAACTCCTTGTGCAGAATTTCTGTAGCTGGCAGTTCATTGGGGATGCAAACAGATCTATGTCTGGACTCCACATTTCTGTGTTATCATTCTGAATATTTGTGGATTCAATTCCCATTCGTGGGGATCCATGATGTTTCTGCTTAAGTCGTCTGCCAGTGTGTTTTTCTCTTCTGGCAGGAATTTTGCTTGCAGATTAACTTGATAGTTTAGAGCTGTGTTCCACAAGGTCATGGCTTGCCTGCAGAGGGGGTAGGAGCGAGTGCCCCCTTGCTTGTTTATGTACCACATAACTGTAGTGTTGTCTGTCTTTAGTAGTAGTTGGTCCTGGATGCAGCAGGTCCTTGAAAGCTATAAGGACATTTTGTACAGCTAGCATCTCTTTTTGATTGATGTGAAGATGCCTTTGTTCTGCGGGCCACTTGCCCTGAATACAGTTGCCTGCCATGTGTGCTCCCCAGGCATAATCCAATGCATCTGTTGTCAGTGTTTGCCTGGCTGTGGGTTGAGTAAAAGGCTGTCCCTTGTTGAGGTGACAAGCTTGAGCCCACCATTGAAACTCCTGTTGAAGGCAAGGAATTAGTGGTATAACTGTTTCCAAACTTTGACAGTGCTGAAACCATACATTCTTTAGGTACCATTGTAGTTTCCTCATATGCAGTCTGGTATATGGAATTAGTAGTATGCAAGATGCCATGTAACCCAAGGCCTGCAGAATTTTTCTTGCAGGGAGTTGGGTGTTTGTTGCTATCAATTGAAAGCACCGAGTCAGTTGTCCTTGCTTGTCTGGCATGAGATAAGTCATCTGGGCCATTGTGTTCAAGCTGGCACCCAGGAATATTATCTCTTGTGAGGGCACTAGTTTTGATTTCTTTGCGTTTACTGTGTACCCCAGGCAACTTAACTTTTTTACAAATGCCAGATGTATATACTTTCTTTCCTCATCTGTCTAATGCTCTGGAATCTCTGTCAGAGGGAACTGGATTCTTGGCTGATGAGGCCTTCACCCCTTTGGGTCCCTGAGAAATAGTTTCAGGGTCAGCAACAGGGCTTTTGTACAAAAATTTGTGAGAGTCAGGGACTCTGTAGTATCGGTCAGGTTTAACTGGGGTTGGAGGTAAGGAATCAGGATTTAAGCTGGATTCAGTATACACATCATCCACAATATCTAACACTGGCAGAATAGCATGGGGTCTGTGTTGAGGTAATAAAAGAAAGTCTCTGAGCCTTTTCTTGGATTCTTAGTAATCCTGGCCTTCCCAATGGAAATGCTCCATCGTGGTATGCAAGGTTTCCCCAAAGGAGTAGTCCTTAGGCGAAGAGGCTGATGGAATTGACTCCTCAGCATCAGAATCCTCATAAGGGGGTGAAGAATATCCTAGGTCTGAGGATGAATCTGAAAAGATGGACACCTGGTTGGATGAGTCATAGTCTGCATCCTGTCTAGGCCTTTTATCAGGAGGGGGATGGGACCCCCTGATCAGAGTGATTAGGTCTTCGGCCATTTTGAGCATTTGTTTCATAGGCATGGAGGCCTGTGCTGGAGAGTGCTGTATTTGTTTCTTTGATTTTAAAGCTGGTTTAGACTTAGCAGAGGGTTTAATGCTTAACTGAGTAGGTCTGAAAACACCCTCTGAAGCTGCGGGCAGCTCAGCTACTCCGGATCCCTCTGAAGGGTTAGTTTCGGTAGGTTGAATAACTTGTGCATCTGAAAGCCCAGCCATCTCCACGTGGGAGTCAGAGGTGGCCTGTGGTTCTACAGAAGCGGTAGTCAGGGGCTGCGAAGGTGCCTCGCTGAAAACCGACGACTGGCCTAGAAGAGGTTTCATAGTCAGTTTTGGGCCTAGGATGCCTATCCTTGTCTTTGCGCTTTTTATGTATTCCGGTCGTCGGAAGTTCCGACGGCATGGTATAATTGAAATTTCTACCAAAATAATGTCGGGCAAAATCAAACCAATGTTTAATAGTGCGCTTGTTAAACCTAGTACAAAACCGACAACCAGTGACGTTGTGGTCTAGGTCTAGGCATGGGATACAATAAGAATGGAAATCCTTATGAGGTATTTGCTTCCCACAAGAAATACAGTTATTAACTTTTACTGACATCGGTCTGCGGCAAGAAAAGGTTTCCCCAACGGGGTACTTAGCTTTGTAGAAGACTTCGGTTCTGGATTCGGAATGAGACGGCCGACCGGCACTTGCAAACTGCTTTTGCTTCAGGCACTGCGCGGCAAGAAAGACTGGAGAAAATGGCGTTGGCTGCATCTTATATACCCCTGTCGCACTGACGTGAGGGAGGAGGCAACAGCAACTGACGCCGGACCAAGACTTTGGAACTCAGGCCGACACGGGAACCGCCGGACGGCAGGATAACCCAAGTGTAATGACTGCAGCAGTGTAACACGAACATCCCAAGTGTGATGACTGCAAGAGTGAAACATGAAGAACATCTCTCGCAGTCTCTTCTTAGACTGAGGGTAATCTTGGGCCTCCCACTGAAAATGCTCTCTGAGGAAATTTACGGTTTACTCAAAGGAAAGATCCTCAGGTGGGGAGGCAGAAGGAATGGGTTAATCAGCATCAGAGTCCTCAAATGTTGCTAAGGGCTGGTCTTCCATGTCTGACTACTAAAGGAGGGAGTCTTCAGATTCCTGGTCAGAGAGGGCCTCTGGGGAGGCGTCCCTTTTTCTTTGGCTGGGGTGGGATGATGGGGTTGGCTTCCCCTAATAAGAGTCATCAATTCTTCTGCCATCCTGAGCAGTTGCTGCGAATGAAAAGCAGGCTGGCTAGGTCCTTGGGGAGGGACCTTTTTGGGGGTAGTCTTAGGCTTGGGCCTGAACAGGTCGGTAGTCTTATACAAAGTGAGTTTAACCAGCAGTGTTGTCATCAGCCTGAGTCTGGCTTCGGTAGTCGGTGGAGTCTCAATGGAAGCCGATGCCTGCAAAGTGGCTCTGGACCCAACCACGTGAGGAAGAAGTGACATACTGGTAGAGGGAGGTAGATCTGGCAGCATACTGAACTCTGAACAAGTCAAGGTAGAGCCCTGTGACGGTTCCTCCGCTGGCGTGAAGGGCTGCGAAGGCACCTCACTGAGTTCAGCTGCAGCACTGAGTGGAAAAATACCAGACTTTTGACTTGAGTCGTCACAGGGCCTAACTTTTAGAGACCTATCTCTATCTTTTTCTTCCTTTTTTCTAGGCAAGTCAGTAGCCGGTTGAGAGACTGATGCCATTTTGCATTGAGAAAAAGACTCACTAAAATGTCTAGTTATAATTTCAGATCTTTTATGTATGGTTCCAGCATTAAACAGGGCACAGAACCAATACCCGGGGACGTCTTGGTCTAGGCCTAAACAAGTGACACAGAGAGAATGGAAGTCTTGGTGTGGGATCTGCTTTCCACAACTGAGACAATTATTAACTTTCTCTGACATCGGTTAAAAGCAAGAAAATGTTCCACAATGGGGTATTTAACTTTAGACGGTTTTCCTCACTCTGGCAATGGTCGACTGAGGCACTTGCAAAACTGCTTCTGCTTTGGGATCCACAGCAAGAAAAACTGATTTAATGCCATCGGCTGTCAACCTTTACAGCCCTGACATCAGCCACAGTCTCTAAACAGCCGACGCAGGAGTGAAATCCTTTACTCTGGTATTCAGGCCAGCCGAGAGGTACCCAGTAGGGATAACCCACAAGTGATGACTGCAACAGTGTAACACGAAGAACATCTAAGTGAGAACCTGGCACTTTCCTTCAAAGAATGGGTAGTGGAAAATCTCCCTCACATTAATCCCTGCTGAAGTCACCTTAGCTATATGGGATCTAACAGTCAGTAGCTTCCAAAGCTTCAGGACATCTTCCATTCAAACTGTCAGGCATCTCAAGATGAGCTGAGGAAAAGACAAGTTTGGGGTCAAAGCCCTTCACAGCTTCACTGCCGGCAAGGAGTATGCTTCTATGAGGCTTTGAGAATCGATAGTCTGTTTCTGCTTTCCTTTCCTGGACAGATAAGTTCCCTTTGGAGAAAAAAAATCCATTTTCTTAATTTTGTTGATGTTTTATTAACATTCCCCTTCAGGAAAGTTATTTTAAAGCTAGGAGTGTTTTGTTTGAATGGACTATCATGGGAATGTAACATACTTTTAAATGGAGTGCTCATTTTTTGTTAGTTTAAAAGTGGTGTAAAGTAAACGTTTTTTTCTGTGGAGAAATTGAGTTTATTTCACTTTTATGAGGCTGGTGTAGTGTTGTAAAGTGCGTTTTAATGTGTTTTCCATCAAGAAGTAATTTGTGGACTGGTAGTATTAACCAGCAAATGCTGCTAGTCTTCCTCAGGAAAGAGTCACAATTTTTGGCATGACCATGGACCTGACTACCAGTCACATGGCCGGTCCTTCTTCCAGCCACAAAAAGAAAATATCATGCAAACAGCCTTTGCCACCACAGCTGGCCAACAGTTTATCTCAGCCACAGGTGGGTGACTCTGCTGTGGCAATTTGTTGTACCTCAAACCAATCATCTTTTACCCTGGATCCATCTGGTGCAGCAACTACAGCCGCTATGGACCAGGGAAGGTTTCTTTATTGTGTCAGAATGCTGTGGCCATCCCTGGGGAAGCTGATGTTCCCATTAGTAACACGGTTGCCCTATTTTTCCTGTCAAAAAGCAACAGAAAACTATGTATCTACTCCTCCACATTTTTCTTTGGATAGGAGTAGTTTGCTAGTTTGCTGGTATCCTTCTTATAAAATAGTTTCTAGTACAAGGCAGAGAGATTCCACTTTTTCTGCAGCAATTCAAAATATTGAATCTGAACAGGATGAACAGATACAGGGATTTTCCTCAGATTTCTGATTCAGACTCAGAGAAGAGCCCAGTTTCTCAATCTCCCTGTGCGGATTTCTCCTTGTTTGAGACTGCTGCTAGAATGTGACAGTGTTTTGAATGGGAGAACACTGAGGTTTCTTATTCCCTCAGAAAATACTCAAGTTGTTACAAAAGGATTTTCAAGACACCACGCCCATTGTTTCTGTTTGGTCTGTGCTAGCTCTAGAACACAGAGATGCAAATTTGACGGAGGGGGAACAAGTGCCTTGGACTGTCTTCTCGAGACAATGCCCCCCTCCACCCCATCTGGGAAGCATCTGTGGTCACTATGGCCTTGGGCTGTGGGGGAACAAAGGGGTGGCCTATAAGAATCTCCTCCGAATGCATCCACCAGGACAGAGCCTCTTTGTACTGACTGGAAATGAAAATTGGATGATTCAAGGGGTGGGTTCGAATAGCCCTTTGATTCGCAAGCAACCACTGGAGAAGTCTCACATGAGATCTTGCCAATGGGACCAGGGTGATCGCTGCTGCCATGCAACCCAATGCCTGCAGAATTAGATAAGCAGGAATTTTGTCTGAGTGAAGGAGGACGACTTGTGACTGAATTTTCTGTAACCTGTATAGTGTAAGCAATGCTATGCAAGAAACAGTGTTGAGGTGAGCTCTGATAAACTCCATGTCCTGAGAAGGGGTCAGTTGAGATTTGGCAGGATTTACTGTGATGCCCAACTGACTGGCTAGCTCCAAAATGCAGTCCGCAGTCTGAAGAAGTAGATGCCTGGTAGGAGCGGTGAGGAGTCAGTCATCTAAGTAAGGAAACACTCAGAATTCGTGCAGCCTCAAATGTTCTGTAACTGCTGCCATTCATTTGGTGAACACTGGGGGCTGTCGTGAGGCCAAAGGGCAGCACTCTGAATTGGAAATGACCGGCTCCCATTCGGAAGTGGAGAAACTTTCGAGTGTTTGTCCATCTTTATGTGATAATACACGTCTTGAAAATTGATAGAGCACATCCAATCATCTTTCTCTAAGAAGGGGAGAACTGACTGAACCGCGACCATCCAGAATTTTACTTGTTGGATGAATTTATTTAGCATACAGAGATCCAAAATTGGTCTCCAGTCCCCCATTTTCTTTGGCACTAAAAAAAATCCTAGATGGGCTGGAGGGACTTCTTGGATGACTTTTTTCGAGCAGCTTTTGTATTTCTATTGCTGCTTGAACTCTCTGACTGGGTAGAATGTTGTGGGGCCATATTGGGGTTCTCAAATAAAAGGTGAAGGGAATTAGATAAGCAAAGGAAATTATCCTTAGCACTCAGGCACTGGTGGTAAAGTGTCACCAGGCGTTTGGGTGCAAGGAAAATCTTCCCCTGACTGCTTCCGGAGGTAAGCAATCGGGCCCCCCTTTTAGGAGCGCTGATGGGGTTGACCAGAGAATGAATCCCTAGAGTCCTAATTCTGCAGAACACTCCTGCCTCTGGGATGGTGTCTACCACTATAACCCCCCCCCCCTGTCCTGAGGGGAAGTCCGGTCCACGTGTCCTGGAAAGGCTTCTGGAATTTCCTGAACCACATCTTACCACTCTCCTTTCACACCTGGAATAAGATCATTACGGAGTGGAAAAATGTACGCCCACAGCAGACAAAAAGTCTTTCCATCCTTTTCATATCCAGAGTTTCCTTCAATTTGGGACCAAACAACGAGGATCCATCAAAAGGAAGCATTGATGAAGAAAGACTTGAATGGTTTTGAAAACTCACACAGGCACATCCAAGCACGTCTTCGAATAGGAACGCCTGAAGCTGCTGACCTGGTCACCCCTTCGGCTGCATGCACAATGAGCCTCATGGACGAGTTCAAGATGGACTCCAGGTTAGCTAGGTGGGAGGCCACTTTTTCCTGGACCCCCTCAGCAAAAGTTCCCGCCACAGTATCTGACAACTCCTTGACCAGATCCCTTTGCAGCCTTGTAAAGTGTGCCAAAAAGTTCAAGGACCTAATGGAAAAGGTCAATAGTGCATAGACCCGGTTCACAAATCTGTCCATCGCCCTAGACTCCTGGTTCGGGGGATGGATAGAAGAACTTTCTTTGGCTAGTTCTCTTTTAGTGGTGGCCACTACCATCATGGCATCTACTACTAAGTTCCTCACCCAATGTGGTTGGTCTTCTGGAGCAGTAAGGATTTTGTCAGGTCTCCAGGGACCGGTTCCACAGAGTTAGGAGCCTTAACCCACTGAGCAATTAGATTAATTAAATCATCAGTGGGTGTGGTCACCTAGGAGGTGGACAGGCATGCACCACAGGCCTGCAAGTACACAGATACCTCCAAAGATGGGTCTTTGGACTTCCAATCACCCCTCTGTTTCAGGATCTCCAGAATGTCGCCAAAGGAGACGTCTTCTGGGGGAGACTGAGGGGAACCCTCTCCATCATAGAATACAGTGTCCCCTGGTGACAGATCTTTCAGGAGAGTCAAGATGTTTCTTCTTACACAATCTCTTCCACGGGGGATCCTCAATGGGAACATCTCAGGAGGATTTGGAAGAGGGAGTGCCTTTAGAAGGCAAGTCTTGTAACCGTAGTGTGTGCTGTCTGGGGATAGAGGTTGGTGGCTGAAATGAAAAACCTGGGGTCACAGGGGAAGACTCCCATAATCCAGGAGCCACCTGAGACAATGCAGCGGCTATGGCCCTTTCCAAAGCCAGAAAGGCAGGACCACCTGAGGAGGGATCGGAGCCCGGAACAGAGCCCCACCTGATGGACCAGAACAGTGGACAGGCCCCCCCTGCCGACGCAGCTGGAAGGGACATGGATGGCTCCACAGAAAAGTTCAGAGTCATGTCAAATCCCCCCAGCCAGATGGCAAAAACATGGTACTGGGGAGCCAAGGGTGCCAAAGACACAGAGGGAGACAGAGCTAGATCCAGAGCCAAAAACAGAAATGTTGTCAGCACCTAAGCAATTGGTACCTGGGATGTTGAAATTAAGAGCTCTAAAGCCTGTGTTGAGGTTAGAGGAAAAGAATAAGTAGGGGTGGAAGGAGAAAAACCCTCTGCACCAGAAGGAAGACGTGCTTGAGAAGAGGACGGGAGACCCCGGGGCTGTCAAGATCTGATCCACCAGCCTAACAAAAGTGACCTCAGAAAGATGTCTGGTGTGGATAACCCAGAAGGAGACAAGGGTCTACCCAGGTATGGCCTAGGGAGCTGGTCAGGGAACAGGTCCAAAGATGGGGAATACATACACCTGGATTCCATAGATACCAGTAATTTCGGCACTGTCTGCTGTACTAAGTAAATAGGCACAGAGAAAGGAGGAGTGACAGTCGGCACGGACGTTGGAGCAGAGATGGTGGAACTTGAAACAGCTGTTGTAGCCGGTATAGAAGGTACCTGTGAAGCTTTCAGTGCCAATGATTTAGACTGCTCTGAGGGACTTGGAGCTTTAGCTTTTGGTTCTGAAGATGAACCCTCTGATGTGTGTTTATGTTTTTAAGCCATCATAAAAACACAATCCACCCTGGTCAACACTGTCTCACCATCTTGTAGAAAAAATCGTCCAATCCAGAAAATTGCAATAAAGTATTTATTCTACTCGACAGTCCAATAAGAGCCAAAAAGCAACAGCCAGTATGGTACACGATAATCCAATAAAAACAACTGTATGGTAAACAGTTTCGTCCATGTTTTGTATGCAAAAAGTACACATATATAAACAATAAGTAAAAATAAGGATAGTATAAAATAAATACAAAATAAATATACTATTCTTATTTTTACTTATTTTATTGTTTATATATGTCTGCTTTTTACATGCAACTAAAGGGTTAAAGACTGTTTCAGCAATGATGATTAATTGAACATCAATTGATCTAATTGATTGTGTTAACAGGGAAAGGTATTTTAGCAGTCACAATGGTGAAGCACTTTTTTTGATAAAATCCATGATTTACGTGGACGAAAGCGCTCACCATATCGACTACTATAACATTTGCTTTTATTGGATTATCATGTACCAAACTAGCCGTTTCTTTTTTGCCCTTATCGGACTGTCGAATGGAATAAATACTTTACTGCAATTTTCTGCATTGGACGATTTTTTTCTACAAGATGGTGAGGTAGTGTTGACTAGGGTGGATTGTGTTTTTATGGTTGTTATTTTCCACCGGAGTGCTCTATTGTGTTGCTTTTTAGGCAATCAGCACCGATGGAGACATCCGCACCGAACCAGATGATTTTGATCTACAGGCTGGATGTGACTGGTTGGTCTTGGACAAGGCTTCTTCGAAAGGGACTTTAAAGAGCCCTTTGAGAATCAACTTGTTCTTCCTCTCTGCCATAGTTCTGTTACTGAAACCCTGGTAGAAGGAAAGTACAGTTGTGTACACTTACCATAAATGTAGATGATTGAGTGTATTCACTGTTGCAGTCTTCACTTTTGGGTTATCTGTTTGCAGTAGCCCTCAGTCAGCCTGATTATCAAAGTCTTGGGTCCTGCGTCGGTTGCTGTCTCATCTTCCGTGACGTCAGGTAGTCAGGGGTATAAAGCATGCAGACGACGCCATTACATCAGTTTTTCTTGCCCCAGATTTCAGGTGCCACCCCCAATGGGAAGCAATTAAATATATACACAAGGTTATACCTCCAAAAAAAAGCAAATACACCAAAAAGCTTTTAAGAATAGTAAAAATGAATAGAGGTATAGCCAAAAGAAGTCCGGGAGTTGGAGGGAGGGTAACCAGGACTGCAACAGTGAATACACTCGAAGAACATCTACATTTATGGTAAGTGTACACACAACTGTACTATGTTCTTTCATGTTTCACTGTTGCAGTCATCACTTTTGGGTAGATTCCCAAAGCTAAGGATGGGAGGAGGAATTTAGACAGCATTAAGGCCAGCTATAAGGCCCTGCAAGACTGCAGTGGCAAAACCAGCTCTGGATTTAGAGAAAATTGGCAAATGGTAATGCTTGGTGAAAGTATATACAGAACTCCAGGTAGCAGCTTCTAGGATGTCCCTGGTAGGAACACCTCTGAGAAAGACTGTAGAGGTATATGCAGCCCTGGTTGAATGCGGTCTTGTCCCCTGTCGGATAGGTTTTCCATGGTGCTTATAGCAGAAATGAATGCAATGGCCTATCCATTTAGAAATGGTTTGCTTTGAAATGGCCTTCCCCTCTGCCCCTGCAGCAAATGCCACCAGCAGCTATTCAGGTTTCCAGAAAGGCTTAGTCCTGTCCAAGTAAAATCTAAGTTGTCTGTGCACATGTAAGGAGTGCAGTATTCATTCCCCTTTGTTCTGTGGATTAGAAAAGAAAGTTGGCAAATGAATGGACTGATTAAGAGCCACACTGGATACTACCTTAGGCATGAAGGAGGGATTTGTCCTGAGGGAAACCCTGTCCACATGAAAGATGATGAAAGGCTCCACTGCCATAAGGGCCTGTAATTCAGACACCCTTCTTACTGAAGTGATGGCTAAAAGGAAGGCTGTTTTCCAAGAAAGGAATTTTAACTCTGCATTTGCAACTGGTTCAAAAGGATGTAGAGTAAGTTTTTCCAATATAAAGTTAAAAACCCAGGCTGGAGTAGGGGCTCTCCTGGGTGGTATTAAGTTTTTGGCCCTTCTGGGGAACTGCCTGAGCAGTGGATGAGAGAAGAGGGGTGGTTCTGTGATGTAATGAGCTGAAATGGCTGAGGCATGAATTTTGATGGAGGAAAAGGAAAGGCCCTTGTGAAGCATCTCAGTTAAGTATTGAAGAATCTGAGGTAAATTGGCGCTGCTGTGCCCATCCCCTGAGTTTGGTTACAGGAACAGAATCTTTTCCATTTTTCAGCATAAGATTTTCTAGTACTAGGCCTCCTTGCCTCCAGAATGGCATCCAACACTTCTTTACTGAGGGATGGTAACGGAGAGATCCGGTAATTAGCCAGGCTGCCAGGTTCAGGGTTTGAAGCTGAGGGTACAAAATCTGGCCCTTCTGCTGGGACAGCAAGGTAGGGTCTGAGGCAGGTGCCATGGTGCCAGCAGTGACATTGTGCGAGGGGTTACCAGTGTTGGCATTGCCAGTCTGGTGCAATCAGTATCGTCCTTGGTTTGTCCTGTTTGATCTTTAGTAGTACCTTGGAGAGGAGAGGCAGAGGAGGAAAGGCATAAACTGATAGATTTTTCCAGGTGAAGGACAGGGCATCCACTTTCCAAGCTTGTATGTGGGGAGTTCTTGTGCAGAATTTGTCCAATTGGCAGTTTTGGGGAAAGGCAATACAGGTCTGTCTCTGGGCTCCCCCATTTGTTTATCAATATGTTGAATGTCTTTGGTTCCAGTTTCCACTTGTGTGGGTCCATGAGACTGCTGCTTAGATCGCCTGCCAGTGTATTTAGCTTTCCTGGCAGGAAGTGAGCCTGTAAGTGCACTTGGTAGCTCAAGGCTGTGTTCCACAGAACCATGGCTAGTCTGCAGAGAGGATATGAGTGGGTTCCCCCCTGCTTGTTTATGTACAACATAACAGTGGTGTTGTCTGTCTTTACCATTAATTGTCCTGGAAGAATGTGGTCCTCCTTGAAGAATGTCAGAGCATTCTGTGCAGCTAACATTTCTTTTTGATTGATATGCAGGTGCATTTGACTTGGGTTTCATTTGCCCTGAATGCACTTCCATGCCAAGTGAGCCCCCCCCCACGCATAGTGTGATGCATCATTTGTTAGGGTTTGGGCGGCAGGGGGTAGAGTGAACAGCAGTCCCTTGCTATGGTGGCAGGCCTCTGCCCAACAAAGGAACTCTAACTGTAGGCAAGGTATGATAGGAATCATTGCTTCTAGATCCTGAGAATGTTGACACCATAGGCTTTTTAGATACCATTGTAGTTTCCTCATATGCAGTCTTGAATATGGAATTAGGAAATGCAGGAGGCCATGAACCCCAAGGCTTGCAGTATTTGTCTTGCAGACAGAAGGGTCTTTGTGGCCATTAGTTTAAAGTAAGCTGTCAAATGAACTTGTTTCTCTGGCATGAGGAAAGCCATCTGGGAAGTTGTGTTCAAGCTTGCTCCCAGGAATACAATTTGTTGGCAGGGTACCAGATGTGATTTTTTTTTGTTTATGGTGTACCCCAGAGAAGTTAGCACTTTCTATACAAAGGCCAGTTGCTTCAATAGTATGTCCTGGCTTTCTGCCTGAATTAGACAGTAGTCCAGGTATGGGTATATTTGAATATTTCTTTGTCTGCAAAATGCAATGACTGGAGCTAGGCACTTTGGCTTATTTACTGCACCCAGGGTATTCACAAAGGGCAGTGCAGAGAACTGATAGTGCATGAAGCCTGCTTTGAAGCGTAGGTATCTTCTGCAAGATTTCCTGATTGGAATATGCAGGTAGGCTTCCTTTAAATCCAGTGTTGCCAACCAAGCATCCTTGCCTAGCATAGGAAGCAACTGGTGAAGAGTTAGCATCCTGAATTTTGGGATCACCAAAAATGTGTTTAGGCTAGAAAGATCAAGGATAGGACGCCAGGTGTTGTCAATTTCTGGGCACCAGGAAAAGTCTCGAGTAGAAACCTTGTCCCCTTTCCTCTTCTGGAACAGTTTGAATAGCCCTTATACTTGAGAGAGAGAGAACTTGCTTTTGAGCCTCTGCCCACTGATTTAGGGGTAGATCTGGCCAACCATTTGGGGTTGGTAATGTATGGAAGTGGAATCTGTATCCTTGGGAAACTATATTTAAAACCCATTTGTCCTGGGTAATGAGTTCCCAGTTTTTTGCCTGCAGAGCAATCCTTCCCCCTAAAGGAGCAGTCAGTTGAGAAGGGTTTGGAAGTTTTAAAAGTTAAGTCATTGAGACAGTTTACCATAGGGGGGAGGTCTTATTACTCCCTGCTTTGGAAGTGGGAACCCCACACTGCTTAGTCCTGTGCGTACCTTGGGACTGAAGCCCGAGTGTTCTGTTGGTTCTGGGTTTGGACTGAGAAGGCCTGGTAGAGGCAGGAAAGGGCCAATGCCTACTAAATCTTGGAGGCTGGACTTGCAGGAAATCTTTAACCGTTTGCATAGATTTAGCTTTTTTCTCCATCTTTTTTAAGTACTACTACTGCTTTGTTGCCAAACAGGCCGTCCTGGTTTAAGGGAGCATCCAGCAATTTAGCTTTAACATGATCTGGTAAAGATTGCTCCTTAAGCCAAGCATGCCTTCTAAGTACAGACCTAGTAACAGCCGCCCTTGCAAGATGCCTCTATTGAATGAAACCCACATTGCAAAGTATGTTTTCCAACTTGTTCAGCAGAATGCATTAAATCCTGTAAATTTATTTTCAGCACAGTCAGGAATCAACATCATTTTCTGTTTAAGCAATCCAATAATATGCTGTTGATACTTTAACATATGAAACTGACAGTTTAAGGTCCTAATGGAAAAGGTTGCATACCTTCTTACCCCATCTATCCAGCGCCCTGGAATCTCTATCAGAGGGGGTAGGATTTTTGGCAATAGTAGCCTTAATGCCCTTGGGTCCCTGTGAAATGGTCTCAGGATCACCAGTAGGATTTTTAAAGAGGAACTTGTGAGAGTCAGGAACCCTCTAATATCTATCTGGTTCACTGAGAGCAGGAGGTAAGGAGTCAGGGGCCAAGCTAGACTCTGAAAAGGCATCATCAACAATGTCCAGTACAGGGGGGAATAGTTAAAGGCCTGTGTTGGGGCAGGAGTAATAAATCCCTAAGCCTCTTTTTAGAATCAGAGTAATCCTGGCTTTCCCAGAGAAAATGCTCCCTAAGAGTAGTATGCAAGGTTTCACCAAAAGAGAAATCCTCTGGAGGGGAAGCAGACGGAATAGAGTCCTCTGCATCAGAATCTTCATAGGCAGATAAGGGTAAATCCTGGTCATCAGAACAGAAATTTCAAAATCCTGATCAGAACAATCATAAGCAAATTCAGTCCTAGGTCTCAGAGGGGGAAGGTTGGCTTCCCCTGATTAAAGTAATAAGGTCTTCAGCCATTCTTATCATTTGTTTTTTAGGCATAGAGGCCTGACCATGCAGTCTGGGTGTTGGTTTTCTAGGCATGGATTGAGTTTTAGGCCTTGAAGAAGATGGCATCGGTTTAATATGCAAATCGGTAGGCCTGAATACACCCTCAGAAGCCGGTGCCTGCACAGCGGCTCCAGACCCATCCAAGTTAGAGACATCTGTAGGTTCCACAGTTAAAGCACCTAGCGGCATACCGGACTCTGAATGGGTCTCAGTAGAGGCCTGCGAAAGCGCCTCACTGAGTGAACCGGTAAACTGGCAAATAGCTTAGGAGAAGCGTCGTCGGCAGCTTTGGGCCTAGGCGGCCTTGTCTCTGTCTTTATCTTTGCGTTTGTTCAGAATGGTAGTTGTCGGGTGGCTTACCAAAGACATATCTGGATAATTGGACAGTACCAAAATATTTAGCAGCGTAAATATACAGACGAGGAATAGTTTGTTGTTTAAATAAGGCACAAAACTGACAGCGAGGCACGTCGTGGTCAGGGCCTAGGCAAGGAATACAGTACGAATGAAAATCTTTATGAGGTATTTGCTTTCCACAAGAAATACAATTATTGACTTTTACTGACATCGGTTTAGAGAAAGAAAGTTTCCCCAACAGGGTATTTTGTTTTAGTTGAAGACTTCGGTTCTGAAACTCTAAAATGAAAATTTCAGGAGTAGGCCGACCGGCACTTGCGAACTTGCTTCTGCTTCGGGCACCGCACAGCAAGAAAGACTGATGTAATAGAGTCGGCTGCATGCTTTATACCCCTGACTACCGGACGTCATGGAAGATGAGACTGCAACTGACGCAGGACACAAGACTTTGAAAATCAGGCCGACTGAGGGCTACTGGAAGCAGATAAACCAAAAGTGATGACTGCAACAGTGAAAAACAAAGAACATCAGTCTATGCTCAAGTGGGGAACACCCAAACAGTAAACACAGGATTCATGGTTGTCCAAGTTTGGCATTTTCCTGCCACACTCTACACATTGCTTAAACTCCATATTGGAGCTTTTAATTTTTTCTGCCGTATGCCTTAGCAAATAAACAGGAAGGCAGAAAGAGAGAAAAGGAAAGTTTTGAAATAGGTCTTCACTCACACAAAGGGAAAGAAGAGAAAAATCTACCAACAATGGTAGACCATCAATGGCAGAGAGAGGGAGAGAGAGTAAAGGGAAAGGCTACCAGCAAGAGTAGGGGAGAATTGACCAACGGTAAAGAAAAACTAAAGCATGCTTGCTACAGGCAGATCAAGAGATATAAGACAGAAAGAATTAGGGAGTTGAATAGAAGGATAACAGCAATACAAAATATACAAAATTTCAATAATACCAGAGTGCGCTGAATAAATGCTTCTCGAACCAAAAATTTAATCCAATAAGCAGAAGTTAGATGAAGTAACACCATTCATCATAAAATTAGTACTGTATGTTTAAAATCTTATCTCTAAGAGTTTTACTTGGATGTCATGTGATTTTTTTTCACTTTGTTATTTAATGAGCACTGAATTAGATAGATTTTATCTATCTGATGAAGCAGTTGTAATACTGCAAAAGCGCTTATGCCTTTGCTTGCCCGTTTTCTGAATAAACTGTTGCTGGTTTTATGACAGCCTGGTGTTGCTTCATCCAACAATAAAAATATACTTAGCTACAAGAAAGATGGCTGATGTGTCTTGTTGTAAGAGTGGCAAACGAGACCTGAGGTAATGTGGTGAGGGGACTGTGGGTAGACTTGCAGCTTGAGAGATTTTTGGCTGATGCGAGCTATATAACGGCCGGACTGGTTCAGAAGATCGGAACTGTAACCACAAGTCAAGAATAGATGAATAATGACATCATCAGATCTTTGGTTCCTACAGCATCTGTGAATCCTTCCAAAAGTCAACAAGGAAGGGGACTGGAGGGAGGGAAGCTGAGGAAGAATGAAAATGGACAACACAGATGAAATGTTATTGTGAGTACATAACTTTTTTATCTGATGTTGTCATTTTCATTCCTTCCTCAACTGTTGGGACACAGTCCCCAATTACCTACATCCCAGGAAGACTCTGAGGAAAGATATTCCTGAGCACTACTGAGCCAAATGCTTCTCTTCCCCTAGAGTCCAGATCCAATTTGTAATGAGGAATAAAGGTATGAGGATTAGACCAAGTGGCGGCTGTGCAAATATCATCCAAAGATCATCTAGATAAAAAAGCTGATAAATTATCACAGACCTGGTGGAATGAGCTTTTGGTAGTTTTGGTAAAGACAAACCAAATTTTTCATAAACAAATGTAATACAATCAGTTAACCATTTAGCCAAGAGACTGATTTGCTCAATTTTGATTCTGAAAAGGAAACAAATAACTGTTGTCATTTCCTCAAATTTTTGGTTCTATGTAGATAACGTATAGTTGTACAAAATCTTACCATAATGATAGATGCCCTTCCCTTCACTGTTGCAATATTCATAACATGAGGGGTTACCTGCCAAGCGCAACCCAATGTCTGGTCATTATACCAAAGCCTTTTCCTACTTAGGAATAGGTGAGATGTCACACACATTCTCTCCGCATATGTCATCCATAAGAGCGACATCCACACATACTATCCTCAGAACTGAATTCCCAAGAAGGAGTGCCAGTCCAAGGAAATAAAGAGGTGAATCATACATCCATAAGAAATAAAAACAGTAGGATAGGAGGAGGGATAGAATACTGCAACAGTGAAGAGAAGGACATCTATCATTATGCTATGATTTTGCACAACTATACTACCTCCTCCTATTCTACTGTTGTAGTATTCATAACATGAGGGAAAGTACCACAGCTCATGAAGAAAGATGAGAGGTGGAAGTAGCAGTAGGGCTCTCTAAAAAATCATGGAGAATGGCCCTAGCAAAACCAGTCCTAGCTCAGGAGATTCCATCCAATTGGAAAGTATGTACAAAAGTCCAGGTAGCTGCTTCAAGAATGAAGTTAGTGTGCAAACCTTTGAAGAAAGCACCAAATGAAGCCACAGCTCTAGTAGAGTGAGCCTTAACAGAAGGGGAGACTCTTACCTTGACAAGCATTACAAAAAGAAATTGCCTTAGAAATCACAGAGGAAATAATTCTGCTTGCAAAGAGGCAATCCCCAAAGACCCGAGATGAAAACAAAAAAGCTGATCAGATTTCCTGATAACCTTGGTTTTATCCAAATAAAACCCAAGTTGCCTATGCACATCCAAGGTATGCAATACCTCCGCACTAGGAGATTGTGGAGAAGGGAAACAGGTGGGCAAATGAATGGACTGATTAAGCAATAATTCATTCCCAACCTCGGGCATAAAAGAAGGATTAGTATGCAAGGACACTGTCCTTACAGAAAACCAGAAAAGGAGGAGAAGCCATAAGAGCTTGCAGCTCAGACACCCTTCTAACTGAAGTCAAAGCTAACAAAACAGTCTTTAAACAGCAATGCTGCAAAGAATCTGCAACTGCAGGCTCAAAAGGAGTCAAAATCAATTTTTCAAAATAAAGTTAAGATCGCAAGGAGAAGGAACAGGCTTCCTTGGCGGTCTAATAAGTAGGACACCTCTGAGGAATTTAGCCTCAAACCTATAAGCTAAAAAGGGATATAAAGGCAGATAGGCAGAAAAAAATGTCAAGTGGGCCTTGACAGAGGAATAGGCCAACTCAGCACTGAGCAACTCTCACAAAAAAGAACAAATGGAACATCCACAGTCAGAGCATTCAAGTTGTGTGTAAGACAAGAGACCAAAAACCTCTTCCATTTAAATAAGTAGGATTTTCTAGTACTGGGTTTTCTGGCCTCCTGCAAGACCCTAAGCACGTCCTCAGAAAAAATTAGTCTGAAAGGAATCAAAATCCTATCACCCACAGAGTTGGCCGCAACACTGACAGGTGGGGATGGATAAGAGATCCATTGTCTTGTGTGAGAAGGTTCAACCTCTGACAAATTGCGATGATTGCCCTTGGGTAAATGCAGAAGGGGGAACCAATACTGTCTTAGCCAAAAGGGAGTCACTGGCAAGATTTCTGGTTGTTCTTGCTGAATCTTGAACAGGACCTTTGGAATGAGAGGAAGAGAGGGGTATACACAAAGAAAACATCCCCTTCTAAGAGAAGGATAGGGCGTACACCTTCCAAGCCAGAGTTCCTGGGACTCTAGTACAAAACAGAGGAAGATGTCTGTTCAGAGGGGAGGCAAACAGATCTACTTGAGGAGTATCCCACTGATGGACAATGTCCAAAAACACATCCCTGTCTAGCATTCATTCACGCGACTTGAGTCAAGGGCCTGCTCAGAGTGAGTGCCATATGATTTTGACTGGAGGAGATGTACACAGTCTGAAGTTACCTGATACCGAACTGCAAGTTCCCATGCCATGACAGCTAGCCTGAAGGGCCAGGAGAAATGCTCTCATCTCTCTGATGTTGATGTGCTCCTTTCTTTAGGAAGGTGACCAAAAGTACAGTTTTGTACCTACCATAAATGTAGATGTTCGAGGATCCCATTGCTGCAGTCCTTACTATTGGGTATAGTCCGCATCCAGTCGGCCCGAATACCAGAGTATAAGGCTGACGTCGGTCAGGGCGCATTAGACTGACGTCAGTACGCCAGGGTACTAATGCGCATGACCGACGCCATATCCTCAGTCTTTTCTTGCCCCAGATGTCAGAAGACCCTAAAAAGACAAGGCCCAAAATACCTGCACCAAAAATATGTACAATATATACAAGAATATATACAAAAATATAAGCATGTAACCTCACCTACACAACCACCCCTAAACAGAGGGGAAGGAGGGGACTGCAGCAATGGGATCCTCGAACATCTACATTTATGGTAGGTACAAAACTGTACTATGTTCTTCGTTCCCCATTGCTGCAGTCCTTACTATTGGGTAGAATCCCAAAGCAGAGGTAAGGGAGGCTGGCAAATCATAAAGAAGCAGGAGCTGACAACATGCCTTGCAAAACAGCTGTGGCAAAACCAGCCCTAGACTTAGAGTAGATAGGAAGGTGATAATGCTTAGAGAAAGTATGCACTGAACTCCAAGTAGCTGCTTCCAAAATATCCTTAGTTGCCACCCCTTAGAAATGCTGTTGAAGTGGCAGTAGCCCTAGTGGAATGAGGCCTAATCCCAGCTGGAATCTCCTTGCCATGATGGGAATAACAAAATGCAATGCAAAAGCCAATCCACCTAGAAATAGTCTGTTTTGACACAGGCTTGCCCTGTGAACTCAAAGCAAAAGAAACAAACAACTGCTGAGACTGCCTAAAATCCTTAGTCCTGCTTAAATAATAACAATTGCCTGTGTACATCTAAAGTGTGCAAAATCTTTTCCCCTTTATTTTGGGGGTCTGCATAAAAGTAGGCAAATGAATAGTTTGGTTTAAAGCCACACTAGAAACCACCTTAGGCATAAAGGAAGGATTAGTACGTAATGATACCCTATCCTTATGGAAAATCAAAATGGCTCTACTGCCATAAGGGCCTGCAACTCAGACACCCTTCTTGCAGAAGTAATAGCCAACAGAAAAGCAGTCTTCCATGACAAGTATTTCAATTCAGCAGTAAAGGTTGTAGAGTAAGTTTTTCCAACACAAAATTGAGATCCCAAGCAGGAGTAGGAGCTCTGGGGTCTTATATTCTTTGCCCCTCTAAGAAACTGCTTGAACAAAGGATGTGGAAACAATGGTGGGTCACAATCATAGTGAGCTGAAATTGCTGCAGCATGAATCTTAATGGAAGAGAAGGACAACCCTTTGTCCAATAACTCAGTAAGGTATTGAAGAGCCACACTCAAATTAGGCTCAGAAACCTGCAAATTCTTTGCTGTACTCCAAAATAAAAATCTCTTCCATTTTTCTCACTTTCCTTGTACTAGGTCTTCTAGCTTCCATAATCACATTTAAAACTTGTTGAGGAAGTTGAGACCTGCTGTGTTTCAACACAGAATATGCCAGGCTGTTAGATGAAGAGAGTGAAGCTTGACATTGAGCAGATGACCATCCTTCTGAGATAACAGATGAGGAATCAGAGGTAAAGGCCATGGAGGCTTCCTTACCAGACTCCGTAGTAGTGGGTACCAGTGTTGCCGAGGCCAATCTGGAGCTATCAAAATCATCCTTGGCCTGTCTTGTCTAACCTTTAATAGTACCTTTGGAAGAAGAGGCAGAGGAGGAAAGGCATACACATGAAGGTTTTTCCAACTGAAAGACAGAGCATCCACTTTCCAAGCTGTGTGATGAAACCCCTTTGTGCAATACTGTGGCAGCTGGTGGTTTAGTGGAGAAGCGAACAGATCTATGTCTGGAGTTCCCCATGACAGTGTCAAGTTTTGAAACACATGAAGATCCAGTTTCCACTGGGATCCATGATTTGTCTGCTTAACACATCTGCTAAGGAGTTCTGTGCTCCGCAGAAACCTTGCCTGAAGAGTTAGTTG
Organism: Protopterus annectens; assembly: GCF_019279795.1. Lineage (NCBI taxonomy): Eukaryota > Metazoa > Chordata > Ceratodontiformes > Protopteridae > Protopterus > Protopterus annectens. The sequence goes on from NC_056746.1 coordinate 1,516,492,604, forward strand.
CAAGCTTAGCGCAGTCTCCCATAAAATCATTGCTTGCCTGCATAGAGGATAAGAATGTGTTCCCCTTGCTTGTTGATGTACCACATGACAGTTGTGTTGTCTGTTAGAATCAACACCTGCCCTGGAAGAAGTAACTCCTTGAAAGCCATTAATGCAAACTGGACTGCTAACATCTCCTTCATGTTGATATGTAGATGCTGTAGTCTGGCAGGCCACTTGTCTTGTATCCACTTTCCATTTAGATGAGCTCCCAAGCAATGTCCGAGGCATCTGTCGTTAAAATCTGACTCGCCTCTGGCCGGGTCACAGAGAGTCCCTTGTTTAGGTGACATTCCTGAGCCCACCACAAAAATTCTTTTGAAGGCAAGGTATTATTTGAATGACAGTGTCCAAATCCTGGCAGTGCTGTGTCCATACATTTTGAGATACCATTGTAGCTTCCTCATATGCAGTTTGGCATTGGGAAGCACCAGAATACAAGATGCCATGAACCCTAATGCTTGAAGGACTGTCCTTGCAGTCAGCACGGACTGATGAGATAGTTGATGGAAGTAAAGTGATAGACTCTTTTGTTTGTCCGGGGTTAAAAGGCCATCTGGGCTGCTGTATTCAGTCTCACACCCAGAAAGCACATGTCTTGAGAGGGTACTAGACTGGACTTTATTTCGCTCACAGAATACCCTAGGCATCTTAGCACTGCTATAACATGTTCCAGATGCTGTAGAAGGTCTTCCTTTTCTTGAGCCAGAATCAGGCAGTCGTCCAAGTAAGGATAGATTTGAATTCCTTGAAGCCTGAAGTAAGCTATCACTGGAGCCAGAACCTTTGTGAATACTCTGAGTAGATAAGCCAAAGGGCAATGCAGAGAACTGATAATGAGAATTTCCAGCTCGAAACCGCAGATACTTCCTGCAACTTAGCCTTATAGGCACATGAAGGTAAGCTTCCTTGAGATCTAAAGTTACCATCCAGTGATCTTTGCCCAGCAAAGGTAAAAGCTGTTGTAACGTCAACATCTTGAACTTGGGAATGTCCAGAAAAGTGTTGAGGAGAGATAAATCCAAAATTGGTCTCCACGTGTTCCCCTTCTTTGGTACTAGGAACAGGCGAGAATAAAATCCTAGGCCCCTTTCTGATACAGGGACTGGCTGAATGGCCCCTATCTGGAGTAACTGAGAAACTTGCTTGTGAGCCTCCTTTCTTTGTGGAGGAGGAACGTCTGGCATGCCTGTGAAAGGGGGCATTGTATGGAAATAAAATCTGTAACCGTGGTGAATGATATCCAACACCCATTTGTCTTGAGTAATTAAATCCCAATTTTCTTTGAAAAGAGACAGTCTTCCTCCCAAAGGAGCTGCCAGACGGGAATCTACTGGCAGCTGAAAAGACAGGTCATTGGGTCTGTTTACGAAAGGACTGACCCCTGCCCTCACCAGAAGTCTGAGCAGGTGAACTCCCTGTTCTAGGCCTAAAAGAACCTTGAGCCCTGCCCCTACCACGTCTAGACCTACCCCTAGACTGGGAATCATAAGCAGGATATGTCCACCCCTTAGCAGGCCAATTTCTACTAAACTTGGTGGCTGCACCTGCAAAAATCTTTAACAGTTTGCATAGACTTAGCTTTGTCCTCCATTTTCTTTAAAACTGCTTCCACAGGCGATCCAAACAACACATCAGACTGTAAAGGAGCATCCAAAATCCTTGTCTTAACATGCTCAGCTAAATTCTGATCCTTCAACCAGGCATGCCTAAGAACAGAACTAGTAGCAGCCACCCTCGAGGAGGCCTGTACAGCATCAAAACCACATTGCAAAGAATGCTTACCCACTTGTTCAGACACATGAACCAAATCCAGCAACTCTTTACACTCAATACCTTCCGCCAAAGCATCCACCTTAGATTTCAATTGTGAAAGGAGATAATTCTGATATTTTAGCATGTGAAACTGACAATTCAATGCTCTCATGGCTAGAGTGGAAGAAGTATACACTTTCTTTCCCCACCTATCCAAAGCCCTTGCCTCTTTATCAGTGGGAACAGGATTTTTAATCACAGAAGCTTTAACACCTTTAGGCCCTTGAGAAATAGTTTCTGGGTCCGCCCTAGGACTCTTAAACAAATACTTATGAGCTTGCACCCTATAATACCTATCAGGCTTAACAGGAGCAGGAGGCAAAGAGTCAGGGTTCAGGGAAGCCTCTGCAAAACATCTTCCACCACATTCAACACAGGAGGAATAGCTAAGGGCCTATGCTGGGGTAAAACAAGAATTCCCTAAGCCTTTTCCTGGAATCAGAGTAATCCTGGCCTTCCCATTTAAAGTGCTCCCTCATGGAATGCAGAGTCTCTGAAAATGAGAAATCCTCAGGAGGAGAAGCTGTAGGAGTGGAATCATCCACATCAGAATCAGAATAAGTAGGATACTCCTGCAAGTCTTCCAGAAGACTCTGAAGCCTCTGAACACTGTTCAAAACTATCAAACTCGGTTCCACCCTAGGCCTCTTATCAGGCGGGGGTATAGAACCTCTAATCATAGTAATCAAATCTTCTGCCATTTTAAGCATATGTTTCTTAGGTACAGAACCCGAAATGCTAGGAGAAGCCCCCACTGAAGCTGAACTAGGCCTACCTCTCAAAGAAGTTTTGGCAACAGAAGGAGAAGCTCTAACTACCTTGGGAAGAGAGGGAAGAACAGTCACCTGAGAAGCCCCCTCAGCCTGGCCTACCTCCTGAGAAGGCACATCCTGTAACAGTAAAGTTTCTGCCTGGGACTCCATGGAAACTCCTGGCAAAACCTCTGGCTCCACTGAGCCTTCTAAAGAACCGACGTCCGGGACTGCCAGTTCATCAACCCTAGGCTTCGCTGTTTTGTCCTTGCGCTTCTTGACGAAGCGGGCCGGAGCATCCGACGGCATTTTATAATTGCAACGCTTCCCAAACACTAACCTGGCACAGTCTAACCTCCTCTTAATAGTGCGTTTGTTAAACCTAGCACAAGAGCGCCAACCAACAACGTCGTGCTCAGGCCCTAAACAAGGTATACACAAGGTATGATAATCCCTATGAGGTATCTGTTTCCCACAAGAAATACAGTTATTCACTTTTTCTGACATCCGTAAAATACTGAGGCAAGAAAAAACAAAATGTTCCCCACGGGTACTTAGCCAACTCTGTTTCGGTCTGAAACTCCGGTTTCAGAAATATTTCAGAACGCCAACCTGCACTCGCAAAACTGCTTCTGCATCGGACCATGCGGCAAAAAAGACTGAGGATATGACGTCGGTCATGCGCATTAGTACCCTGACGTACTGACGTCAGTCTAATGCGCCCTGACCGACGTCAGCCTTATACTCTGGTATTCGGGCCGACTGGATGCGGACTATACCCAATAGTAAGGACTGCAGCAATGGGGAACGAAGAACATCCCCCTGTACCTTCATGGAGCCGAAGGCTGCTCTCCAACCTACATTTGAAATGTCCATGAAAAGCTCCTAAGAGGGAAGAGGAGGATGCAGTGGGAGACCTGGGTTCAGGGCCACCTGCTGAATCCACCAATGCAGTTTCCCTTCGTTCTTGTCAGAAGAAGGAACCAAAGTCTCTATGGGATGATCATGCTGCATCCATACTGTTTTCAGGAACACCTGAAACTTTTCCTCATGTGAAGTTTGGCTAATGGTAACACTGGAATAGTGGATGCCATGAAACCCAGATGTCTGAGGAACTGGCTGTGAGAGGATGTAACGGAAGACTACTTTGGAAGAAAAAAATGAGTGACTGAGCCTTTGGAGGGGGGAAGGGAGGCCAGCATAAGGCTCGTTTAAATCCTGCACCCCAGGAAAACCTAATCCTGAGAAGGGGTGAGGGATGGCTTTGTGAAGTTTATGGTGAGCCCCAGGTTTTGCAGAAAGGAGATAGTGAAGTGTAGGTTCTGCAGCAAGATCTCTTTGGAAGACACCTGAAGTAGGTGGTCATCTAAGTAAGGGTAAACTTGGATGCTGGAAGGAACCAATGTGCCCCAAGTGATGTTTTCCCAAGCAGGAAGAAACAGAAAAAAATTAAGGGAAAGAGGAATAGGGCTGTGGCAAGAATAGTAGTCACAGACTACCTGGATTGCCAGGAAATGGCTGCTTCTGGGTAGGAACAGGCTGAGAAGTCTCAGGTGGAGGAGGCCTCCTTCCACCATTTTTAGACTTAGATGGTGGAGTATGAGACTGTTTACACACAAAGGCAGTCTTGGAAGGATAATTTATGTGAAACTTATGTACAGGTTAGACAAAAATTTGTTTCAAATCCTGATGCTGCTTACCTTTCTCCTGTAAAGATTTAAATAAGCTAGCCACAGCAGACCCAAACAACGTTGAGTTATCCAGAGGAGCAACAAGTAACTTAGCTTTAATGTCATCTGGCAGTGTTAGTCTCAACCATGAATACCTTCTCAAAACAAAGCCTAATGAAGCTGTCCTAGAAGATGCCTCTTCTGAATCATAACTGCACTTAACTGAATGCCTTGCAACCTGAAAGGAAGCTCCTAATAAGGACAAAGCATTAATCTTCCCTTTTGACACAGGAAGATCAGAAATGACTTGTGTGACCTGTGATAAAAGAGCCAAAGCATATCTGATCATATGGGTCTGGTAACATAGCACGGAAAGATAAGGTGGCAGACATGTATAACTTCTTCCCTAGCCTTTCCAAAGTCCTGCTTTCTTTATCAAAAGGGAAAGGTGTAGTAAATGGCAGAAATCTGGAAGGTTTATCTGAAGACACAGACACTGCAGAAGGATCAGTTAATGGACATCTAAAAAGAAACTTGTCTTCTGGCACCTTGTAAAAGCAGTCTGGTTCCTTAGGGGCCAGGGGCTGTGAATCTGGAGACTGGGATGGTGAATATAAGGCATCCAATAATGCAGGCAGAAATGGAGTAACAGCAAAAGAAGAAGGGGACTCCATTTGCAGTAGGTCATAGTACCTTTTCTGCAGATCACTAACTTGGGAACTATCCCATTTGAAAAACTCCCTCATTCTGGAAATAATTTCGCCAATGGTAAGCTCTTCAATAGGAAAGTCAGTGCCATTAGACTCTTTTCCAGCGAAGCACACTCCAGAGGAGAAGTAATCTGAGTGGAATATGCTAGAAATTCCTCATCTGCAGAGAAATCTTCATCAGAAGAATCCTGTTCCCGAATCCTCTTCTGTGGTGAAGATGTGTAGTAGGGAGTGAGACACCAGGAGGGGCCTTAAGGGCATTAAATAAGCCCTGGGTAAAACTTTGCCATTCACTTTGGGGATCTATGACTGAAGTGGTATGCTTTGTCTTTTGTTTCTTTTTAAGGTGCATATCTGCCTTATGGAAAGTGGGAAGGCCTGACGTCAGCCTACACTCCACAACAGTAGTCAGGACTTTCTCCCTAAATAACATTTGAGGGATCCTCCTAGGGCCTTCTGAAATGAGTCTCATTTCCCCCAGTGCATCAGAAGCATGTCTGCAGAGCCTCAGAGGACGTGGTTGTTGTTGATCCATAGCAATCTCTAAATGGGCTCCAGATGAGGAATCTGACACAAAGACTGGAAAGATTAGAGCCTTCATCGGCCTGGAGAGAGACAACTGATATAGGAGGCACAACGGAAGAGACAGACCTAGGCTATGTGGCCTTTCTCTTCACTGGTAACTTGGCAAAAGACTCAGACGTACCCTCCATAGCATCTTTCACTAAGCGTTTAAGAAGCTGGTTTTTAAGATGCATCACTAGACAGGAACGTAGACTTCTTAAAGTTTTAGGCACGAAGGCCTGGCAAGTTGAACAAGTTTTATGACTGCAAGTAGGGACAGGAATGTAGACTTCTTAAAGTTTTAGGCACGAAGGCCTGGCAAACTGAACAAGTTTTATGATTGCAAGTAGGCCCTAAGCAGAACAAGCGCTGCTTGTGACTATCTTTATGTGGAATCTCTCTCTCTCTCTCACAATGGCATTTGCCTTTCTTGGACAACATGAAAAAACCCTCACAAACAGTAGCAAATAAGATAAAAGAAGAAAACTCCAATGGGCTAGTTATCTGAAAAAGCTCGATGCAGTAGCAAATGACACGGGCAAGCAGATCGATGGCTGAATATGGCGTTTTGATTGGCAGCACAGAAGTTCTTAAGATAGTATGTGCAGACGTTGCTTTTACGGCTGACGTACGCAGAGAGCGTGTATGAGACATCTCACATATTCCTAAGTAGGCTTTAGTATACTGGCCGGACTTCTGGTCACCCTTGGTAAGGAATCCCTAATGTTATGAATACTGCAACAATAGAAAAGGACATCCATAATTGTCTGCAACCATCCAAAAGGTGAAAAATATACTCCACTTTATTTGCGAAATTTGGAAAGAAAATTGGAAGGTTGACTGCCTGATTAACAATGGATTCTGACATCACCTTAGGAACTACAGAGGGACTGGTTCGGAAGGATTCCCTATCCTTATGAAAAATTAAATAAAAGGGCTTAGAAGACAGCCTGTTGTTCTGAAACTCTTCTAACTGAGGTAATGATAATTAAAAATAGTTTTCAGGTTAAAAATGTTAGTTCACACTTAGCTGATGGTTCAAAAGGAGACTGTAAAGCCAAAGAAATAAGAACAGCACATAGATAAATCAGGCAAGCTACAAAATACACAACAGCAGTAAAAAAAATCCCAAACCTGGAAATGCTGATGCAAAATGCAGCGTTTATTCCAAACAGGAAAAGAATCACAAATCTTTCGGGATCAACCTTTCATCAGTGTATAAAAAAAGAGATCAAATGCCTTCATTTAAATAGTAAATTCAAACCATAAGACTAAGACTATTCACATGACACATTTGTATTAAGCACTTCAGTTTAAAGACATGTATACTATTCTCGAGTTTTGATCAGATGATGCCTGGTCGAGCGATTGAGTCAGTCATCTAAATATGGAAACACACAGAATCCTTGTAGCCTCAAGTAAGGTGGTACTACTGCCATGCACTTGGTCAACACTCTGCGGGCTGTGGTGAGACCAAAGGGCAGAGCTCCGAATTGGTAATGACTGGCTCTCAGCTAGAAGTGCAAATATGTTTGGGATCATCTGTTCATTTTCATGACAGTATGCATCCTGAAGATCTATCAAGCACATCGTTATCCTTGTGCAGGAAAAGCAGAATGGGAATGAACCACAACCATCCAGAACTTTGTGTACTGAAATGACTTGTTCAGATGGCTGAGATCCAAACTGGTCTCCAGTACCATTTTCTTGGGCACTAAAAAGAATCTAAAGTTTCAAATCTTCTATGGTCTGGGGGACTTCTTGAATGACTTTTTCTAGTAGATTGTTTTAATCTCTAATGCTGCTGCTTACCTCTGATTGGGTCAAACATCAGAGATTTTGTTTATTATTAAGGGGAGTGGTAGGGAAAAGGTTATTAAACAACCTCTTGAAATATTTTTTTCTACTCAAGAATCTTTTGCAATTTCTAGCCAGGCTTTCTGGTATAGGGGATAAACCATCCCAGACTGCCTCTAGAGATGGGCACTCGAGCCTCCTTTCAGAAGCACATCCCTGGTTCTGTGTACCACCTCTGCTGTGGGGAATGAATCTCCCATTAGAGTTCTTTCCTTCTACCCTCGGGGGAACCATCTCCACATGGACCTTGGAAGGGACACTGGGATTTTCTGAGTCGCATTTTCCATCCGCCTCACTGGTTCCTAGAAAATGTCCATTGAGGGGTCGAAAAATGTATGCCCACAGCAGATAGGGTTTTACCTTCCTGCTCACACCTAGAGTGTCTCTTTTACCTTAGGACAAATAAAGAACTTTTGTTAAAGGAAGCACTGAAGAAGACTTGAAGGGTTCTACAAAATCACACAAACTCATCCAAGTAAGTCTCCTTTTGGAAATGCCTTAACCCGCCACCCATGAGGTACCCTCAAGCTGCATGGGAGATGAACCTTATGGACAATTCTGAAATGGACTTTAGGGCAGCCAAATGCAAGGCAATGGTACTAATTTGAAGGAATTGCTGAATATGCCTCTTAATGTTCCTCAGGAGTCCGTTGATGTTTTTACTTGTGGGCATTGTAAGTTTTGTAAGTGCATTAAAAATATTTCGGGCAGTTGTGTTGATGGTAAAAAATTTGTAGAAATAGATTTAATTGTAACTCATGTAGTGCAGTTTACATAGTGGGATGTTGTTGCGAAAACATAAAATGGTATATTTTACAAACAAAAATTAGAAGTTATGTACCTACCATAACGTTCCATGTTAGTTGTCTTCTCTCGCCTTCTTTCTTGTTGGATGGGTTCGGAGCCGATCCTCGGCTCCAACTCAGCACTTGCTAAGCTCGAGAGCCAATTTTACCAGCTCGAGGCAACCCTATATCCCATGATGCAAGGCGGAGATTACTCAGATCTCGTTTGGTAGCTAAAGAAATAGCAGTATTTTCTTCCAACTTAGGAGGAAGAAAATAAGAAATACTAAATAACATCATAACCCTCTAGAAAGGATCCACATAATCTAGTGACACTAGGAGTTGAACAGCTAGAAAAAGGTAATAACCTCTTAATAGAAGATGTATAACCTTCTCGGTCTGACCAGGCTAGGGGGAAGGAGGGGGACTTAAGAAAGAAGCGAGAAGACAACTAACATGGAACGTTATGGTAGGTACATAACTTCTAAATGTTAAGTTGTCGATCTCGCCTTCATTCTTGCTGGATGGGACCGCGTCCCTAGCAACTCTACCCTGGGTGGCTCAATGGAACAGACTCTTGAGAACGGTGGAACCAAAATTTGCTCTGTCTCTGGAGACCAAATCTCATTTGCAATGTGAAACAAAGGTATGAGGAGAGGCCCATGTGGCTGCTGCACAAATAGTGTCTATTGGAAGTCTAGCTTGAAAAGCTGTAGATGCAGCTAGAGCTCTGGTAGAATGGGCTTTTGAGTTAGAAACCAACTCTTTGCCTCTGAGCTGATAAATGTAAGTGATCACGGAAGACAGCCACCTAGATAAAGTTACCTTAAAAACTGGAAGGCCTTTCCTGTTCTCTGCATAGGATAGAAAAAGTTGATCAGATTTCCTAAAAATTTTTGTCTTATCCAGATAATATCTGAGCTGACGTTGAACATCGAGATAATGTAACTTTTGTTCAGCTCTATCAGAATAATTCGGGAAAAATACTGGAAGATCAATGGACTGATTTAGGTTAGTCTGAGATGCCACCTTTGGTAAGAAAGATGGATTAGTTCTTAGGGATACCCTATCTTTGTGAATAGGGAGGGCGAACACAGAGAGCATGAAGCTCAGATACTCTCCTGGCAGATGTAATGGCAACTATAAAAAGTGTCTTCCAAGAAAGCAATTTCAAAGAACAGGCAGCTGCAGGTTCGAACGGGGGAAGAATCAAGGATGTTAAAATTAAATTTAGATCCCACTGTGGTGGGGGGGTCTCTAATTGGAGGTTTCAATAAAAAGATACCTTGAAGGAATGCCTTGCAAAGTTTATGTGACATAATGTTGTGGTCCAAAAAGCCTATATGAAAATTTGAAATGGCTGCCAGTTGAACTTTCACTGTGGAAGAAGAGGATCCTGAATAAAAAATGTCAGCTAGGAAGTCCAATACCGAATGAATTGGAGCAGTATAGGGGTCTATGTTCCTAGCTTTTGTCCAGAAAGAGAAACGTCGCCATTTACTAGTGTAGATCTTTCTGGTAGAAGATTTTAGGGAAGCTACTATGATATCCCGTACAGGATTATAAATCATAGGAAGCCTGGCTAAGGATGGAAGTGGAGCAACCAAGCAGTGAGGTTGAGAGAAGGTATGGATTGGGGCAGTTGACCCAACTGGTGGGTGAGAAGATCTGGAACCGGGTCCAGATGCCATGGCTGTACCAAGAGGTAATGATGTAGGAATGGAAACCATATCTGTCGAGGCCAATAAGGGGCAATGAGAATCAACTTGGCTCTCAAGGCGGTTGCTTTCTGAATTAGCTGAGGTATCAGAGGAAAAGCATAAAGAAGTCCCCGGGGCCAATCTTGGGTTAGAGCGTCTCTGGTGGGATGGCCTGGAAGGGGGAAGAGAGAGGGAAGAAGTCTGGGCATTTGCTGTTTTGAGGTGTAGCGAAAAGGTCGCAGCAAGGAAGGCCCCACTTCTGAAAAATCTCTTCCATCACTGACTGTTTGAGAGACCACTCGTGAGGCATGAGAATAGCTCTGCTCAATCTGTCCGCTATGATGTTGGATTTCCCGGGGATGTGCGTTGCTATCAGAAACCGGTGAGAGGAGATTGCCCATTGCCAAAGTCTGAGAGCCTCTCGACACAGTGGATAGGACTTAGTTCCGCCCTGTTTGTTTATGTACCACACTACGGACGTATTGTCCGTTTGGACTGCAATAGTTCCCAGGGAAGAGAGTCGTTGAGGGCTTGCAACATTAAAAGCACTGCTTTCATCTCCAGAACATTTATGTGCAGATGGTACTCGAAAGGTTGCCAAGTGCCATGGACCATTCTGCCCTGATAATGCCCCCCCCACCCGATCAGGGAGGCGTCCGATGTAACCGTGGCAACCGGGGCAAGAGGAACAAATGGTCTGCCTTGATGGATTTATCCACCAAGTCAGATGCCTTTTGCAAGTTGGAGTTACTATGATCTCGTGACGCATGGGAAATTGTTGAAAGGACCATTGGGTGAATAGCATCCATTGTAGAAGCCGCATGTAAAAGCGGGAGAGGGGAAGAAGTGTTATGGCGGCCGCCATAAGACCCAGTACTTTCAGAGCAAATCTGGCCTGAATTTTGTTGCTGAATAGAATCACTTGGACGTGTCTTTGAATGTCCAAGATCCTTTGGTCTGTCAACCTTGCTGAAAGTTGTACGGTGTCCAATTTTGTGCCTATAAAAGTAATATATTGACAAGGCGACAAGGCAGATTTTTCAAAATTTATAGAAATTCCTAGCCCTCTGCAAGTGTGAATGGTGTAATTTCTGGCTTGGAGAAGCTGATGCCTGGTGGTGGCAGTGAGGAGCCAGTCGTCTAGATATGGAAACACCTGGAATCCTTGACGTCTCAGGTGAGCCGTAACCACTGCCATACATTTGGTGAACACTCTGGGGGCTGTAGTGAGTCCAAAGGGCAGGGCTCTGAATTGGAAGTGACTGGTCCCCAGCTGAAAGCGGAGAAATCTTCTGGAGCGTCTGTGAATTTTTATGTGATAATACACATCCTGAAGATCTATCGAGCACATCCAATTGTCCTTGCCCAGAAAGGGCAGAATGGACTGAAGCGTGACCATCCGGAATCTTGATTTCTTTACAAACTTGTTGAGTTTGCTCAGATCTAATATTGGTCTCCATTCCCCTGTCTTTTTTGGAACTAAAAAGAACCTTGAGTAGATTCCGGATCCTATTTGGTCCGCTGGGACTGGCTGGATGGCTCTTTTTACTAGCAGTTTTGATATTTCTAGTACTGCTAGTTCCCTTAGACCGGGTGGAATGTCTGGAAGGGTTCCCTTTTGTTGAATTCGGGTTTGAATAAAGGGAATTTTGTAACCCTCGGATATAATTGACTGTACCCATTTGTCTTGAGAAAGGGAAAGCCAGGCTATTGGGTACAGCGATAATTTTCCCCCGACTGTCTCTGAAGGCGGACAATCGGGCAACATCTCAGGGATGCTGGAAGGGTTTGTCAGAAAGAGGCTCTCTGCTACCCTGATTCTGCGGACCACCTCTGCCCCTAGGGCGGCGTCTATTATTGTTACCCCTCTGCCTCTGGGGTAAACTGACTGTGCTTCAGGCGTGACTCCTTGAGATTTATGGAACCACATTTTCCCTCCCTTCTGTCCTTTGGGGTAAGGTCTAGAAGGGGTGGAGAAACGGACTCCTACGGCAGAAAGAGTCTTGCCATCTTGTAAGCATCTAGTCAAAGTGTCTTTCACTTGAGGACCGAACAAGGTCGAGCCATCAAAAGGGGAGTTTGTGAAAGACACCTTGAAGGGGTCTGCAAAATTACAAAGCCGCATCCAGGACTGACGCCTTAAAGCCACTCCTGTGCCTGCGGCCCTACTCGTTCCATCGGCTGCATAAGAAATGAGCCGCATGGAGGAGTTAGCAATGGAGTTAAGGATTCCTAGCTGTGAGCTAATCTTATCCTGAGACGCAGCAGCTGACGGATCCTGTAAAACTTCTCCCAACTCTTTAATACATCTCTTTGAAGGCGGGTGAAGTGGCATAAGTAGTTCAGCGATCTCATGGCAAAAGTCGCTGAAGAAAAAATCCGCTTACCGTACCTGTCCATAGTCCCAAATCCTTATTAGGAGGATGGACAGGTACTGAAGGATCAGCTAATTCCTTCTTGGTGGCAGCAGCCACCACCATGGCATCAACTGGGACACCCTTTGTTAAATATTGTCTATCTTGTGGGGCAGTAATAAATTTTGAAGGTCTCCTGGGGATAGGTTCCACCGAATCTGGAGCCATCCACGCCTTCCAAGCCACTACCTCCATGAGAGGGTCGAAAGGTGGAGACACCCAGGAGGTGGAGGGTCAAGATCCGAACGCCTCCAGGTATACTGACTCGTCCTCGGAGGGATTAAGGGAGGGCCAGTTCCCCCTCTGTTTAAGGATTTCAAGGATGTCTGAAAATGAGACATCCTCAGAGGAGGACCTTGGGGATCCCTCAGACTCATCCAAGTCAGTATCTGATGTAGTAGACTCAGGGGAGTATAAATGTTTCCTCTTACATGTCCTTTTACGGAGGGGTTCTCCTGACGGATCAGGAGAAGCCTCGGAAGAGGAAGATATTCCCAATGGGGAAACCTGAGGCGTTGGATCTCTGGGTCCGGGAACAAGAGAGTGGGAAGAGATGTCAGCAGGCACTGTAGTGGGAGGAGCTGATGGAACTGTCCATTGACTAAGCCCAGGGGCTAGTACACTCCTCATCACCTCGAAGGCTCCCCCGTCAGAGAGACCAGAAAGCTCCCGCTCCGAAGAGATAGGAACCCCAGGCCTCATCGAGAGGGAAGGCTCCGAGGCAGATGTCGGGGCCAAGCTCACCAACGCTGAAGCTCCGAGAGGGAGAATGGGGTCAGACAAGGGTCCGATGCCACTCGCCCCCTTGGAGCCGACGAGAGAGACTAGACGCCCGGATCCCTCCAATGAAGGTCTCAAGGAGGAAATCGGAGCCAAGGACGACAGAGCCGAAAGGGGTGGTATCGGCTCCGAAGTCACAACGGTACCGGTTCCGAGGAGCTCCGGCTCCGAGCTCTGTAAGAGAGTCAAAGGAGGAATGTTCGGTGGATGTGATATAGCTATCGTCTGTTGAGATGGGCTATGGAGTATTTGGGCCAATGCCTGAGACTTTAATAGTCTACTCACCACTCTCTCAAGGTCGTGATCAGATAGCCTGGATGACAGAGAAGATCGGCTCCGATGGCTCCGCTCCGAGAGCAAGGGTGATCTCGGAGCCCAATGAAAAGATTCCACAGAAGGGGATCGAGATCTCTTTCTTGAGATCAATGGAGCCATCGAAGCCGATACGTCGGCTCCAGCCGGAGCTGACACTGAGTGTCTGGACTTGACAGTATCGGCGCTGGATGGAGCCGATACTAAGACTGGTATGGAAAGATCGGCTCCGGCCGGAGCCGATCTCGAGCCTGGTGAGGAAGAACCTGAAGCCGACGGCTTGGAAGCCTGAGCCGAAGGCTTAACAGGTTTCGAGGGCTTCTCTGGCGCCGACTTAGTCGGGGAGCTCTCGGGCTTTAATAAGCCCCTTAATATGAGCTTATTTTTTTGTTCCTGCAGGACTCTTGGGCTGAAAGCATGACAGATAGCACAAGAGTCCTGCAGGTGCGAAGGTCCCAGGCAATAAACACAAGACGTGTGACCGTCTGTCAGAGACATCTTCTGACAGCACGGGCCACACTTCTTGAAGCCTGAGACCTTAGTGTCCTTCGACATAACTGTGTCGATGAAACACCAGAAACACACACACACAAAACACTCAGTCCAACAAATTAAATTAAATTAAATTAAACAGGGATAACAGACAGTCACACACAAAAAATCCCTGACAGGAAAAATTTAGGGAGGGGAAGGCCTAAGGCCCAACTAGGGGTAAGGGTATATTTACTCAAAAAGAAGGGAACACTGACAGGAATAGGGTTAAAGTGAGTCAGTAATTAACAAAATATAATATTTATATATATATATATATATATATATATATATATATATATATATATATATATATAAAGTTAAAGGGGGTAGACAAAAAAGTCTCTAAAAGTTCACTTACCTAGAGCTGGTAAAAGAAGGTACCTCGTTAGCGAAGCGGCAAACGAGATCTGAGCAATCTCCGCCTTGCATCATGGGATATAGGGTTGCCTTGAGCTGGTAAAATTAACTCTCGAGCTTAGCAAGTGCCGAGTTGGAGCCGAGGATCGGCTCCTAACCCATCCAGCAAAAATGAAGGCGAGATTGACAACTTAACATGAGCTGTTAAAGTGAGAATTATGGAGCATCTGAGGGACATTCACAATAAGAATATGAAGAGCCCAGTTGCTGAACATTTTGTGAACGTGCATGAGGGCAATGTTGCCTCATTTTTCTTCAGTGTACTAGCACAACCTATTTTATGTAGGGAGGCAGATGTTAAGAAGTTAAATAAGTTAGAAAGCAAATTTATTTTAAACTATAGGATGCTTTATCCTAGGGGTCTCAATCTAGAAGTAAATTTAGTGAATTAAGAAAGCTTGTTTAAAATGGTTAAAATGTTTAAAAAGATTTAAAAATGTCTGAGGGTAAATGTTTTTAAATTTAGTATGCAAGAGATGTAAAGTTGTTGTTGTTTTGTCTTTCGGCTTTTCCCGGTAAGGGGTTGCCACAGCGGAACTCCGGTCCGCTGACTGGCAGTTGTTTTTTATGGTGTCGAGTTGCCAGCCCAATGCCCAACCTTCAACGAAGGCATGCCCATTCAACACGTCTTTCGAACGCCCACTCGACCGCAGGGAGGACATGCAGACTCCACATAGAAGGCACTCCCAGCCCAAGCCAATAGATGTAAAGTATTTATTTAAAACATTGTATTGATGTTTGTATTTATTATAATGGCATTGGCACTTTAAAAAAGTTAAAAGCTTAATGAGTTAATTGACTATTAGTGGGGGGCTTGAACCTGTATAAAAAGTGGCTGTTTTTCACTGTGGTTTACCCACTGAAAGCGAAAAGCTGAGGTACCAGTGTGTATTATAATAAAATTAATTGAACAGCTCTAGTCAGCGTTTTTTCTGCTTCTCCAGTTTTTTTATTTGGTTGCTTATTCAAGTGCTTTTTTCCTTAATCAAATCCCTCTGAAATCTAGTGAAGTGTGCCAAATAATTCAGTGACCGAAGACCCAAGGTCACCAAAGCATAAACTCACTTCCCAAATCTGTCCAAAATGCCAAGTGCCTTGGCAAGTAGGAAGCCAACGGCTCCGAGAAAACATGTTTCCAGACCATAGGCTCCCTTCTCCCCCAAAGCAACCCACTTGAAGAGGGAGTCGGAGTCGAACTAACCAATACTGAAGCTCCACAGGGCACAGATGGCTCTAATAATTTAGTTGACTCCAACACCTGGAACCAACACTGATGCTTCAGAGACACCACCAGAGTCGAAGATATCATGATCTTCAGATCCAATGCAAACTGCAGAAAATTCAGATAGGACTGCTCCAAAACCAATGGTCGGACCGGAGAAGGAGCCAGAACTAGCAGTACCAAAAAATGTCGCCAGACCCAATGGGGTCAGAGCAGGAAGGACCCCCATTTGAATCTGTATCGAGAAGATCATCATCATCCTGTCCACATCAGCTTCAGTCAGACTTCTGAAGACATGAGTAGAAGATGCTGTTTATGGTGCTCTTGAGTGATGGTGTCTAGGAGACCAATCCAAGAAAGGAGAAGGCAGTCCAGAAGTAAACTGGATCCAATACCAATGGTGGAGATCAGATCCAAGGAGAGCCAGATTTTGCCTTCGGATCTGAAGGTTTCAGAACTTTATGAAGAGCTTCTGAGACCGAAGTCAAAGGTGAAGTCAGATCCGGGAATGCTTTTTAGCATCCTTTTTATCAGATTTCTTGAGGATTTGAGCCCCAGATGATGCTGATGACTTGGAAGGAAGCAAACCTCTCAAGATCAGGTTTATTTTTTTCAGTCTATCAAAGCCCTTGGATTAATGGCTTTACATGTCACAATATCAGTCTAAACGCTCAGGGTCTAGGCAACAAACACATTTAGAGTGTACATCAGACAAGGGTACCTTATGGCCGCAGGTCGTACATTTTTTGAAACCCAAAGGTTTCTGCTCAGACATTGTAAAATACAACATTCAACAGTATCAAAACATACAAATAGAAAGGGAGATGTTTTTTTTGTTTTTGAAAACATGCAGAAAGGAGGAGGAGGAGGTTACTGGTGATGGTAAGCAGAGAAGTACTAAATTACTACAAGGAAAGAGATATACCAGCAATGGTAACAAGATTTACACACAAAAGTGTAATAAGAAACAGGGAGGAAAGTGATATAAAAAAACAGAACTTTATAACTTTGGAATAAATCTAGGAGATAAATTTGAAGAAAAGTTTTCACTCACAAAAAATTAGCTAGCAAACCTGAAAGTTTGCAGTGACTATGTCCATATGCTAAGGGAGCAAACGAGATCTGAGGAATTTTAGGGAACGAGGGCATTATGGATAATGGAAAAGCTTGAGAGTTTCAGTGCTCCACAAGCTGGTAAAAGTGGCCAAGTAGGATCCGAGGGCCAGATCCGAACCCAACAGTCAAGGAATGAATGAAAATGACATTGGATTAAGATACACTCACAAACAGAACAAAAATCCTTGGTGAAACAGGCTAATGGAGCCATGGTTAAGTGTGAATCATCTAAATTAAAGAC
The DNA here is from genome assembly GCF_019279795.1 of Protopterus annectens. NCBI lineage: Eukaryota > Metazoa > Chordata > Ceratodontiformes > Protopteridae > Protopterus > Protopterus annectens. The sequence continues at coordinate 1,516,509,532 of NC_056746.1, forward strand.
CATTTCTGGCAGTTTTTAGTTGAGACTAGAACACAGGCTGCTGTTTAAAAAGGCATTTAGTAGGGTGTACAAAATATTGCACGTTATCTATAACAATCAATCACAGGATGTTCAAAAAGATTTGGAAGAGAGACTAGAAAAAAGAAGCTATGTTCTTACCATAATGTTCCATCTGTGTTGTCAATCTTCATTCATTCATGACAGATAAGCTTTGGTTCCATCCTCAGAACAGACTCTGCCGATATAACAAGCTCACACCAGCTACAAACTCTCGAGCTAAGGTTACCCATAGAGCCCCTTCTCCTCATCTCCGCAGATCGAGTTTGTTTGCAAAAATAAGAAAGTAAAGGCTTTATCTCAGCAAATGCCCTATCATGCAACTAGGACCAAACATGAACCTCTAGGAGCCTTTGGAGGGGGTGGGATGTCATGAATGAATGAAAATCAACACCACAGATGGAACATTATGGTAAGAACATAACTTCTTTATTGGATGTCGTCAATCTTCACTCATTCATGACAGACTGGACAGAGTCCCTAGCTACTTTATGTCCTGGGAGACCCTATGGAAGGATACTTCTGAGCACCACTGAGACAAGGATGCTCTCCCACTGGCGACATTGTCCAATTTGTAATGAGTGATAAAGGTATGAGGGGGTCGCTCAAGTAGCCGCAAATGGCATCCATAGAACCTCTCGAATGAAAGGCTATGGAAGTGGCAACTGATCTCATTGACTGCACCTTGACTTTAGCTGTTAAACACATTTATTTTGCCGATAGACAAAAGAAATGCAGTCTCTCAACCATTTCGCCAAAGTGAATTTAGAAACTGATTTACCTAACTTTGTTTCTGAAAAGGACAGGAACAATTGGTCTGATTTCCGGAATGATTTAGTCCCAAGTAAAAACACAATTATCTATGTACATCCAAAAAATGCAGACCGCATTCTCCTTTGTTAGAGAAACTTGGGAAAAAAACTGGCAGGTCAATGGATTAATATTGAAATCTGACAACTCTGGGTGGAAAGAAGGGGTTAGCTGAAGAGATACTCTCTGTGAAAAACTATGTAAGAGCATTTCACACACAAGGCCTGTAATTCTGATATTTTCCTGGCTGAAGTGATGGCTACCAGGAATAAAGTCTTCCAAGACAAAAATTTTATTTCACAAGTGGCAGCTGGCTCAAAGGGTCGACGAGTCAAGGTTTGTAGGACTAGTGCCAAATTCCAAGGTTCAATGGGCTCTTTAAATGCTGGTTTTAAATGCATGACTCCTTTTAAGAAGGTTTTGCAGAGACAGTGAGATATTAAAGAGAAATCTTTGAAACCATTATGGAAATCTGAGACAGCTGCTAAATGGACTCTAATAGTACAAGCTGAAGCTCCCTGAATGGAGTAAGGTTGATAAGTACTCCAGCAATGTATTAATCGGAGCTGAAAGGGGGTCAAGTCCCTTTCTTCGAGACCACAACACAAATCTGTTCCACTTACTATAATACATTTTCCTGGTGGATGGTTTAGATGAAGCTAGAAGTATTTTCTGTACAAGATGAGATAGATTATTTTGCCTGGCAATTACTGGAAGTGGAGGTACCAAGCTGTCAGCTTGAGGCTCGATAGGTTTGGATGGACCAACCCCTGTGGATGTGACTCTAATCCTGCAGTCAGACCCAGAGTCCACTGGCACTGAACTAGGTAAGGCCAAAAGAAGGGAAACCAGACTTGCCAGGGCCAACAGGGAGCAATGAAGTTTACTTTGGTTCCCAACCAATGTACTTTCTTTAGAAATAGTGGAATCAGAGGAAAGGGAGGGAAAGCATAAAGCAGTCCCGGGGGCCAATCGTGTACAAGAGCATCCCTTGGGGACTTCCCCTGATGGGGGATTAGGGCAAAGTAACTGCTGCATTTGTGGTTGATGAGAGATGCAAACAGATCACGGCAAGGCGGACCCCAGCAAAGAAAAATCTCTGACGCTACCTTGGGATTGACAGACCACTCGTGAGACAGGAGAATGCACCCGCTCAGTTTGTCCGCAATCACGTTGGAGCTCCCTGGAATGTGTGTTGCTACCAGAAAGCGGTTGGAGGCCATCGCCCATTAGTTTCCTGACATAACGGCTAGGATCTGGTTTCCCCGTTTGTTGATATACCAGATGACTGACATGTTGTCCGAATGGATAGCAATCGTCCCCGACAGGAGGGCAGACAGGAATGCTTACAATGTCAGAAGCACCACCCTCAGTTCTAGGACACTGATATGCAAATTGGCCTCAAAGGGAGACCAAGTGCCTTGGACTGTCTTTCCCTGAGAGTCCCCCCCCCCATCCCATCAGGGATGCATCCATGGTCACTATGGCCTTGGGCTAAGGGGGGGAGACGGGCCAACTCCATAACTCCTTTTCTGATTTCATCCACCAATTCAGATCCTGCTTGCAATGGTTTGTTATGTGGATAGGGTGGGACATAGAATGTGTTACTAGGGACCACTGTGACAGTAGGCACCATTGTAGTAGCCTCTTATGTAGTCTGGCTAGGGGAACTATGGTGATTGTTGCTGCCAATGACCCTAGCAGTTGAAGAATTAAATGAGCCAGTACTTTGTACCGAGAGATTATCACCAGGAGCTGAGATCTTAGCCTCTGTAGTCTGTGATGAGGAAGAGCGACAAGACAGGACCTTGTGTCAAATGTTGCCCCCGAGTTCTAAGCTTTGAGTAGGTTCTAGTTTCGATTTTCTTTGTTTATTGACAGACTTAAGAGATATGCCAGCTGTAGGGTGTAGTGCAAGGCGAGTAGTAGTAGATGCTTGGTGGGGGCGGTAAGGAGCCAATCATCTAAATATGGGAACACCTGGAATCCTTGCAGTCTCAAGTGAGCTGTTACACTACTGCCATACATTTGGTGAACACACTGGGGGCTTTGGAGAGACCAAATGAGAGTTGGTAATGATTGGCTCCCAGCTGGAAGCGGAGATATCTCCTGGAGCGTTTGTCTATTTTTATATGGTAATACGCATCCTGGAGGTCTATTGAGCACATCCAATTGTCTTTTTCCAGAAGCAGAAGGATAGACTGAATCGTGACCATCTGGAATTTGGTCTGTTTGACAAACTTGTTAATGATGGCGAGGTCTAACATTGGCTTCCAGTCGCCTGTCTTTTTTGGCAATAAAAAGAACTTCGAGTAAAATCTGGATTCTATCTGGTCTGGTGGGACTGCTTGGATGACTTTTTTTGAAGCAGCTTTTGAATTTCTTGCACTGCTGCATCCCTCTGACTGGGTGGAATGTTGTGAATTCGCCTTTGTGGCTTCAGGTAAGGACTGAAAGGAAAGTGGTAACCTCTGGAAATTGTCTGCATCCAGGAATCTGATGCTATTGTATGCCAGGCTAAGTGGTGCAGACAGAATCATCTCCCAACTGCTTCAAGAGGTAAGCAGTCGGGCCGCTCTTCAGGAGCACTGGTAAGGCTGCTCGGAAAAGGAAGCTCTAGAGCCCTGGTTACACGGGGCCCCCCCCCCCGCCACAGGGGCAGGCATCTTCCTTGTGAGTTCCCCCCTCTATCCCGTGGGGAAAACTCACCACATGCATCATGAAAAGGCCCTTGGGATTTTCTGAACCACATCTTTCAACTTCTCTGATTCTTGTTTTAGGATCGTTGGAGAGTGGAAAAAAGTACGCCCACAGCAGACAGACTCTTGCTGTCCTTTTCATACTTGGACAGCAGACAGCATCTTGCTGTCCTTTTCATACCTGGCTAATGTGTCTAACTTTTGCACGAAATAGAGAGGAAGCATAAACGGCAGCGTTGACGAAGGAAGACTTGAATGGGTCCGAAAAGTTGCACAAGCGCATCCAGGCATGATGTCTCAAGACAATGCTTGAACCCACTGCTCTTGCCACTCCTTCGGTTGTATGCACAATCAACCTCATGGATAAATTAGATATTGACTCCAAAGTAGCAAGCTGGGAGACAACTTTGTCACATCTCATCAGACACTGTTCCTGCTAGGGTCCCTGTGATCAGGTCCCATTGAAGATGGGTAAAGTGTGCCAAATAATTCAACGACCATATGGCAAAGTTCACTGAAGAGTAAACCCACTTCCCTAATCTGTCTAATGTCTGAGACACTCTGTTTGGAGGATGGACTGCAGGACTCTCTAATGCAAGTTCTTTCTTTGTGACCGTGCTCACCACCATAGCATCTACTGCCAAGCCTTTAGACTAGTGGGAGTGATCCTCTGGGGGACAGAGTAATTTGTCTGGTCTCCGGGGGATTGGCTCAACGGTTTCAGGGGCCTTCCAAGTGCACTGCATGATGAACTTGACCAACTCATCTGCAGGCAGGGTCAGCCAGGAAGGAGAAGGTCGGGCACGGAAAGCTTGCACGAATACAGATTCCTCTGAGGAAGGGTCGGTGGACTTCCAGTCACCCCTCTGTTTCAACCTCTCTAGTATGTCTGCAAAGGAGACATCTTCAGGGGGCAATCACGGGGGACCTTACCCTCTCATTGTAATCTGTTTCTTTGGTGAAACATTCCTCGGGTGAATCAATGCGCTTCCTCTTGCATAATCTCTTAAGGGGTGGCTCATCAGGTGGAATGTCTGAAGAGGATTCCGAAGAGAGGACACCCTGCAGTAGGGTATCTTAACTCCTGTGCCCACTGCCCCAGTGTAGTGAACTGTCAGCTACAATCCAGAAGGTATATATGATGCTAAAGGAGCCAACTGTGAGCCTGCCAAGGCGAGTGCCCTCTCCATAACTTGGAAGGCAGGCCTGCCTGAAGAGCGATTGGAGCCTGGAACCAAGATAGACAACCTCGGAACTGGGGTCACACCCTGCTCCGATGAGCTCACCTCCAAGGAAAGAGCCATGAGAGGACTCAGAGCTGCTAAAGCAACTGGAACGATAGCGCTGTACCAGGGATCATGGTGCCAACAGATCAGTCACAGTCCCGTGGGTGGGTCAGCACCGACTGAGCCATGGGTCCAAAGGGTCGGTTCTGAAACCACAGTAAGATCCACCAGTGGAACTTAAGCTGACACTAGGAGGGGCATGGGCATTGAGGGCTCCAAGACCTATTCGGTTGAAGGATTAATAGGCCTTGGAGCCCGGAGGGGCGTCGGCATTGAGGTAACAAAACCTATTTGATTGATTGATGAATATAGGTTGGAGTCTGTGGAGAAAAACCCTTGGCTCCAGGTGGGAATGAGTTCCTGGATGAGTTGGGATGCCTCTGGCCATTAGGAGCTGGTCCACAAGTCTCACTACATCAAGCTCTGAAAGGCTCCTGGTGGAACAAGTGGACATCCCTGATGGAGATTCTGGCCAGTCAACAAATGGACTAAGCTGCTGTCCAACAAAGGGGTCAATGGACGGGGACTATCAGGTCCTGGCTAGTGTCTCGACCTTCAGCACAGAGGTCGAATGACCTGAAAATTGTGATGGGGAGGGAGTGACCAATTTTAAGGGTGAAACTATTGTTGGTGCAGAGAGGGTCTGTAGTACCACTGAAGGGGTCAGTACCATGGCTATTGTTGCAGTTGGTGCCATAGTCAAAGACAGCAACATGGAGGGGGTTTTAAGCTCCGGTGCAGAAATAGTTGTCAGTGTCAGTTTGGCAAGTTTAACCTTAAGATCAGTATAAACCTGGGTCTTAGAAATTTTTGATTCTTGTGGCTGAAGAGATGTTGAAACTGAATGACTCCTTTTCTTTGTCTCTTTCTTAGGAGGGGTTGATACCTCTGCCTCAGCTAAAGCCTCCAAGAAAGGGGTTTTTAGCAGACCCTTTAAAATTAGCTTATTTTTACTCTCTGCTAGGGTGCGGGCACTAAAGCCTTTACAGACCTCGCATAGAGCGTGGACTTGCAAGTGTGGTACTCCTAAGCAGTATAGACAGGAGAGATGCCTATGAGAATTTGGCATCTTCCTGCCACATTTGTCACATTGTTTAAAACCAGTGGTACCTTTTTTGTCAGCCATTGTCAACAAATACTAATGTAGCAGCAATAAGAGCAACAAACAAATACTATGATAATAGCAGTAAGAAATCCTGTCAAGACACAAAGTATGAAAAGTTTTTTTTTTTTTTAAATTACTAACAATGGTAGTAAAGGTATACCCAAGACGGTAAAAGAAAAGAAGGAAAAATACCAACGATGGTATTAAGATTACCATGAGGTAAGGGGAAGGGAGGGGCCTGTACCAGCAATAGTACGAAGAAATACCAACAAGGTAATTAGGAGAAGAAAGCACTCTCACAGTAAAAGGACTACATAACTATAAAAATTACTAACAATGCAGAGATTTTTGAGAGAACAAAAACAGAAGCGAAGGATTTGAAAGATTTGAAAAAAACGCAACACTTAGCTTGAGAGCAGGTGTAATGCGTCTTGAAACTATGCGGCAACTGAGATCTGAGGAGATGAGGACGAGGGTGCTATGAGTAACCTTAGCTCAAGAGTTTCTGGCTGGCACGAGCTTGCTATATCGGCTGAGTCAGTTCCAAAGATGGAACCAAAACCCATCTGTTATGAATGAATGAAGATTGACAAAGTACAGTTTTGTACCTACCATAAATGTAGATGTTCGAGGATCCACATTGCTGCAGTCCTTACTATTGGGGTAGTCCGCTGTCCAGTCGGCCCGAATACCAGAGGTCATATCCTCAGTCTTTTCTTGCCCCAGATGTCAGAAGACCCTAAAAGACAAGGCCCAAAATACCTGCACCAAAATTATGAACAATATATACAAAATATATACAAAAATATCAACATATAACCTCACCTACACAACCAGGATCCTCGAACATCTACATTTATGGTAGGTACAAAACTGTACTATGTTCTTCCACATTGCTGCAGTCCTTACTATTGTAGAATCCCAAAGCAGAGGTAAGGAGGCTGGCAAATCATAAAGAAGTAGGAGCTGACAACATGCCCTGCAAAACAGCTGTGGCAAAACCAGCCCTAGACTTAGAGTAGATAGGAAGGTGATAATGCTTAGAGAAAGTATGCACTGAACTCCAAGTAGCTGCCTCCAAAATATCCTTAGTTGCCACCCCTTAGAAATGCTGTTGAAGTGGCAGTAGCCCTAGTGGAATGAGGCCTAATCCCAGCTGGAATCTCCTTGCCATGATGGGAATAACAAAATGCAATGCAAAACCCAATCCACCTAGAAATAGTTTGTTTTGACACAGGCTTGCCCTCTTGAACTCAAAGCAAAAGAAACAAACAACTGCTGAGACTGCCTAAAATCCTTAGTCCTGCTCAAATAATAGCAATTGCCTGTGTACATCTAAAGTGTGCAAAATCTTTTCCCCTTTATTTTGGGGGTCTGCATAAAAAGTAGGCAAATGAATAGTTTGGTTTAAAGCCACACTAGAAACCACCTTAGGCATAAAGGAAGGATTATGATACCCTATCCTTATGGAAAATCAAAGGGCTCTACTGCCATAAGGGCCTGCAACTCAGACACCCTTCTTGCAGAAGTAATAGCCAACAGAAAAGCAGTCTTCCATGACAAGTATTTCAATTCAGCAGTAGCAAAGGTTGTAGAGTAAGTTTTCCAACACAAAATTGAGATCCCAAGCAGGAGTAGGAGCTCGGGTCTTATATTCTTTGCCCCTCTAAGAAACTGCTTGAACAAAGGATGCGAAAACAATGGTGGGTCACAATCATAGTGAGCTGAAATTGCTGCAGCATGAATCTTAATGGAAGAGAAGGACAAACCTTTGTCCAATAACTCAGTAAGATATTGAAGAGCCACACTCAAATTAGGCTCAGAAACCTCCAAATTCTTTGCTGTACTCCAAAGAAAATCTCTTCCATTTTTCATGACACTTTCCTTGTACTAGGTCTTCTAGCTTCCATAATCACATTTAAAACTTGTTGAGGAAGTTGAGACCTGCTGTGTTTCAACACAGAATATGCCAGGCTGTTAGATGGAGAGTGAAGCTTGACATTGAGCAGATGACCGTCCTTCTGAGATAACAGATGAGGAATCAAAGGTAAAGGCCATGGAGGCTTCCTTACCAGACTCCTTAGTAGTGGGTACCAGTGTTAGCTATCAAAATCATCCTTGGCTTGTCTTGTCTGACTTTAATAGCACCTTTGGAAGAAGAGGCAGAGGTGGAAAGGCATACACATGAAGGTTTTTCCAACTGAAAGACAGAGCATCCACCTTCCAAGCTGTGCGATGAAACCCTTTGTGCAAAACTTTGGCAGCTGGTGGTTTAGTGGAGAAGCGAACAGATCTATGTCTGGAGTTCCCCATGACACTGTCAATTTCTGAAATACATGAAGATCCAGTTTCCACGGGATCCATGATTTGTCTGCTTAACACATCTGCTAAGGAGTTCTGTGCTCCTGGCAGAAACCTTGCCTGAAGAGTTAGTTGCAAGCAGTCTCCCATAAAATCATTGCTTGCCTGCATAGAGGATAAGAATGTGTTCCCCTTGCTTGTTGATGTACCACATGACAGTTGTGTTGTCTGTTAGAATCAACACCTGCCCTGGAAGAAGTAACTCCTTGAAAGCCATTAATGCAAACTGGACTGCTAACATCTCCTTCATGTTGATATGTAGATGCTGTAGTCTGGCAGGCCACTTGTCTTGTATCCACTTTCCATTTAGATGAGCTCCCCAAGCAATGTCCGAGGCATCTGTCGTTAAAATCTGACTCGCCTCTGGCCGGGTCACAGAGAGTCCCTTGTTTAGGTGACATTCCTGAGCCCACCACAAAAATTCTTTTGAAGGCAAGGTATTATTGGAATGACAGTGTCCAAATCCTGGCAGTGCTGTGTCCATACATTTTGAGATACCATTGTAGCTTCCTCATATGCAGTTTGAAGCACCAGAATACAAGATGCCATGAACCCTAATGCTTGAAGGACTGTCCTTGCAGTCAGCACGGACTGATGAGATAGTTGATGGAAGTAAAGTGATAGACTCTTTTGTTTGTCCGGGGTTAAAAAGGCCATCTGGGCTGCTGTATTCAGTCTCACACCCAGAAAGCACATGTCTTGAGAGGGTACTAGACTGGACTTTATACAGAATACCCTAGGCATCTTAGCACTGCTATAACATATTCCAGATGCTGTAGAAGGTCTTCCTTTTCTTGAGCCAGAATCAGGCAGTCGTCCAAGTAAGGATAGATTTGAATTCCTTGTAGCCTGAAGTAAGCTATCACTGGAGCCAGAACCTTTGTGAATACTCTGGGCAGTAGATAAGCCAAAGGGCAATGCAGAGAACTGATAATGAGAATTTCCAAGATACTTCCTGCAACTTAGCCTTATAGGCACATGAAGGTAAGCTTCCTTGAGATCTAAAGTTACCATCCAGTGATCTTTGCCCAGCAGAGGTAAAAGCTGTTGTAACGTCAACATCTTGAACTTGGGAATGTCCAGATAAGTGTTGAGGAGAGATAAATCCAAAATTGGTCTCCACGTGTTCCCCTTCTTTGGTACTAGGAACAGGCGAGAATAAAATCCTAGGCCCCTTTCTGATACAGGGACTGGCTGAATGGCCCCATCTGGAGTAACTGAGAAATTTGCTTGTGAGCCTCTTTTCTTTGTGGAGGAGGAACGTCTGGCATGCCTTTGAAAGGGGCAATGTATGGAAATAAAACCTGTAACCGTGGTGAATGATATTCAACACCCATCTGTCTTGAGTAATTAAATCCCAATTTTCTTTGAAAAGAGACAGTCTTCCCCCCAAAGGAGCTGCCAGGAGAATCTACTGGCAGCTGAAAAGGCAGGTCATTGGGTCTGTTTACGAAAGGACTGACCCCTGCCCTCACCAGAAGTCTGAGCAGGTGAACTCCTGTTCTAGGCCTAAAAGAACCTTGAGCTCTGTAGACCTACCCCTAGACTGGGAATCATAAGCAGGATATGTCCACCCCTTAGCAGGCCAATTTCTACTAAACTGCACCTGCAAAAATCTTTAACAGTTTGCATAGACTTAGCTTTGTCCTCCATTTTCTTTAAAACTGCTTCCACAGGCGAACCAAACAACACATCAGACTGTAAAGGAGCATCCAAAATCCTTGTCTTAACATGCTCAGCTAAATTCTGATCCCTCAACCAGGCATGCCTAACAGAACTAGTGGCAGCCACCCTCGAGGAGGCCTGTACAGCATCAAAACCACATTGCAAAGAATGCTTACCCACTTGTTCAGACACATGAACCAAATCCAGCAACTCTTTACACTCAATACCTTCAAAGCATCCACCTTAGATTTCAATTGTGAAAGGAGATAATTTTGATATTTTAGCATGTCATGGCTAGAGTGGAAGAAGTATACACTTTCTTTCCCCACCTATCCAAAGCCCTTGCCTCTTTATCAGTGGGAACAGGATTTTTAACCACAGAGGCCTTAACACCTTTAGGCCCCTGAGAAACAGTTTCTGGGTGACTCTTAAACAAATACTTATGAGCTTCCCTATAGTACCTATCAGGTTTAACAGGAGCAGGGGGCAAAGAATCAGGGTTCAGGGAAGCCTCTGCAAAAACATCTTCCACCACATTCAACACAGGAGGTATAGCTAAGGGCCTATGCTGGGGTAAAAACAAGAATTCCCTAAGCCTTTTCCTGGAATCAGAGTAATCCTGGCCTTCCCATTTAAAGTGCTCCCTCATGGAATGCAGAGTCTCTGAAAATGAGAAATCCTCAGGAGGAGAAGCTGTAGGAGTGGAATCATCCACATCAGAATCAGAATAAGGAGGATACTCCTGCAAATCTTCCGAAGACTCAGAAGCCTCTGAACACTGTTCAAAACTAACAAACTCCGGTTCCACCCTAGGCCACTTATCAGGCGGGGACATAGAACCTCTAATCATAGTAATCAAATCTTCTGCCAATTTAAGCATATGTTGCTTAGGTACAGAACCGAAATGCTAGGAGCCCCTGAAGCTGAACTTGGCCTACCGCTCAAAGAAGTTTTGGCAACGGAAGGAGAGGCGCGAACTACCTTGGGAAGAGAGGGAAGAACAGTTACCTGAGAAGCCCCTCAGCCTGGCCTACCTCCTGAGAAGGCACATCCTGTAACAGTAAAGTTTCTGCCTGAGACTCCATAGAAACTCCTGGCAAAACCTCTGGCTCCACTGAGGTTCATCAACCCTAGGCTTCGCTGTTTTGTCCTTTTTATAATTGCAACGCTTCCCAAACACTAACCTGGCACAGTCTAACCTCCTCTTAATAGTGCGTTTGTTAAACCTAGCACAAGCCTAAACAAGGTATACACAAGGTATGGTAATCCCTATGAGGTATCTGTTTCCCACAAGAAATACAGTTATTCACTTTTTCTGACATCCGGTTAAATACTGAGGCAAGAAAAACAAAATGTTCTACCAACTCTGATTCGGTCTGAAACTCGGAAATATTTCAGAACGCCAACCTGCACTAAAACTGCTTCTGCATCGACCAGCGCGCAAAGAAGACTGAGGATATGACCGGCCGCGACAGCAAGATTAGTACCCTGACGCAGCGTCTGCCAGTCTGATGCGCCCAGCCATATACTCTGGTATTCGGGCCGACTAACATCATCAGATGGTAATTTACAAAGGAACTATGGAAGGACATCTATATGGCTCACAAGTATGCAACAAATTCCAGAAGGTTTACGAGTTTTGCTTGAAGTGTCTGCATTATATATTTTTATATCCCAAGTAGACTGAATAATTTTTCCTCAGATAAACAACAAATGTGGGAAGTTTAATGGAATGTGAGAGGGGTAACTGGAAACATGTTTTTGAAAATGTAATGAGTTGGCAGATTTTAAAATTCCCTACTATGTACGCTGTCAGAGATGGGGTAGTATATAGTTGTAATTAAGGAAATCATTCATTTGGTCTGCTCCTAAACATAGCAAAGCATTACCAAGTTTAATGTTTTTGGCTGCCAACAAAGCAATTACTAGAAAATTGAACTAAACATCTAAATCTAAACTGTAACTGAAGTACTGAATATTGTAAAGGAAATAAAAGAAGTGGAAGCAAGATCTTTAAATGGGAAGGAGCAAATTATATAGAAATAAATGGAATTTGTGGAAAAAATAATATGCAGAATAATAGTCAAGAGGAGGAGTAAGGTTGAAGGGAAGGCATGAATTGAGAGATTTACATAACATTCAAAATTATTACTGCATTACCCCTCCCCAGTGTCACAGAAGATAAAGCCCTAATTGCATGCAGATGACCTGCATTTGATTAGCTATCATTAGAGTGGAATGGGAGGATGGGACTAAGCAGCAAAAGGCTCACTCATCTTTTTTATGGGGGGATGAGGTGGCTTGCTGCTTGGCCAATACACAGTGGGAGCTGTAGGTGGTACAGTCCACAAATTCAGGGTATGAGGAATGTGCGGCAGTAGCACAGCTTGTAGGTCAGGTGGTAGTCACACTGTGAAGACTGAGTACTCATCCCCCAAAAGACTGGCAACTAAAGTCTCTCTCAAGCTGCTGAGGGGTTGCCTGGATCTCATGGGGTGGGGGAGACCCTGATATCTGTCTGGATGATGGCCCCATGATCAGCTCTCACCTCATGAGGGAACAACTGGCTGGTAATGCAGCTTGCCTCTGATGCCCAACAGACCAGAAAGGTTACAAAGGGGCTGATGTCACCAGGCAGAGAGATTAAGAAAAATTAGTACCAAATTGAATCACATTCAGGGACTTCTCCAAAGACACTTATTTCACAATCGAAGGGCCTTAAGAATTTCAAACTGCACCCCCCATGACTCAGTCTCTACAGCCATTACATATTTATCAGGATTTATACAGCCATTTCAAACAATTAGGCATAAGTATGGTGGGACTCTCAAACTTTAAAACAGAAAGAAAAAAATATATGGACTGTATAAAACAAATCCACTATCAGCAAGGGAGGCATGCAAGCAAGTTTGTAGGGATGTTAAATGCATTATTAGAAAGAGTAAAAGCTAAACATTAACCAAAGGAAGCAAACTCTCTGAAGGATAATCACAAGGCATTTTTCAACTATACCAGGATTATTAGAAGTAATGGCCAGTGCTGCACAGAACATGAAGTGAATGGAACTCATTTGAAGCCACAGCAGATGCCCTGGTTGAAGGACTAAGCACAAATGTTTCCTCTCCTTTACACACCAATGACCTCTCCATTAAATCGTTTGACACTGCTCCTCTCATTATCACTATAATCCAGGTCCAGGAAAAGTACAGTTGTGTACCTACCATAAATGTAGATGTTACAAGTGTATTCACGTTTGCAGTCATTACTCTTGGGTTATCCTGCTGGCAGGCTACCCGCAGTCTGCCCGAATTCCAAAGTCTTGGTGTGGCATCGGTTGCTTTCTCCTCTTCCCTGACGTTAGTGCGCCACGGGTATAAAAGATGCAGCCAACGCCATTTTCTTCAGTTTTTCTTGCCCCAGATGTCAGATGCCCCCAAAAGGGTAGGCTAAATAGATTATTCCAATAAACATGCATGCACTAAAGTAAACATTTCCTTCATCTACAAGCAAATACACCACATAGGTTGTATAGAATAGAGAAGTACAGATAAGACCCAGCAAATGAAAGGGGGATGGTGGGAGGGAAACCTGGACTGCAACAGTGAATACACTCGAACATCTACATTTATGGTAGGTACACAACTGTACTATGTTCATCGTGTTTCACTGTTGCAGTCATTACTCTTGGGTTGAATCCCAAAGCTGAGGATGGGTGGCTGGGCTAAATAGGATTAGGAGAGGCTATGAAGCCCTGCAGAACTGCAGTGTCAAAGCCTGCTCTGGATTTAGAGTAGAGAGGTAAGTGGTAGTGCTTTGTAAAAGTGTGCACTGAACTCCAAGTTGCAGCCTCTAAGATGTCTTTGGTTGGAACTCCCCTGAGGAAGGCTGCTGCTCTGGTAGAATGTGGCCTAATGCCCTTAGGCACTGATTTGCCATGCTGCGAGTAGCAGAAACGAATGCAATGGCCTATCCATTTTGAAATAGTCTGTTTTGAGATAGCCTTTCCTTTTGATCCTGCAGCATATGCCACTAAAAGTTGCTCAATCTTTCTGAAAGCTTTAGTTCTGTCCAAGTAGAAGAGTAGCTGTCTGTGTATGTCCAAAGAATGCAGAAGTCTGTCACCCTTGTTCTGTGGGTTTGGATAAAAGGTAGACAAGTGAATGGATTGGTTAAGGGCCACACCGGACACCACCTTAGGCATAAATGTAGGGTTCATCCTCAGAAGAACCCTGTCTGGATGGAAAATGATAAAAGCCACAGACACAGCCATGAGCGCCTGTAACTCAGAGACTCATCATGCAGAGGTTATTGCTAGGAGCACAGCTGTTTTCCAGGATAAGAATTTTATATCAGCTGTTGAGGCTGGCTCAAAAGGCAGTGTGAGTATTTCCAAGACATAATTGAGGGCCCATGCAGGTACTGGTGCTCTCCTTGGAGGTTTTATGTTTTTGGCCCCTCTGAGGTACTGCCTTATTAAAGGATGAGAAAGGATAGGTGGTTCCGTATTGTAATGGGCTGAAATGCCAGAGGCATGAATCTAATTGATGAAAAGGATAGGCCTTTGTCCAGCATCTCATTTAAGTATTGTAAAATCTGAGGAATATTTGGTACAAACATGTCAATTCCTTGTTCCTGGTTCCAAGCACAGAATCTCTTCCATTTTTCTGCATAAGATTTTCTGGTACTGGGCCTCCTGGCCTCCAAGATAACATCCATAACAGCTTTTGAAAGAGGAGTGTTCTGAATGGCTACATTATCCACCATGTGGCTAGATTTAAGGTCCTGAGTTGGCTGTGCAGGATCGGATTGTTTTGTTGGGTCAGTAAGTGAGAAGTTTGAGGCAATGTCCAGGCTGGACCTTGAGACAAGTTCTTTAGAATTGTGTACCAGTGTTGGTGTGGCCAGTCTGGGGCAATCAGTATCATTTTTGGCTTCTCTTGTCTGACCTTTAGGAGTACCTTGGGGAGGAGAGGCAGTGGAGGAAAGGCATATACCGTTAGGTTTTTCCAGCTGAAGGATAGGGCATCCACTTTCCGTGCTTGCTTGTGACAAATCCTTGTGCAGAATTCTCTGTAGTTGGCAGTTGTGAGGGGAGGCAGATTTATGTCTGGGCATCCCCATTTCCTTGTTATGCTGAAGACTTGTGGATCCAGTTTTCACTCGTGGGGATCCATGAGGTTTCTGCTTAGTTCGTCTGCCAGAGTGTTTATTTTTCCTGGCAGGAATTGTGCTTGCAGGTGAACTTGATAGGTCAATGCTGTGTCCCACAAAGTCATGGCTTGTCTGCAGAGGGGGTAGGAATGTCTGCCTCCCTGCTTGTTTATGTACCACATGACTGTAGTATTGTCCGCCTTTATCAGTAGTTGTCCTGGATGAAGTAGATCCTTGAAGGCTGTCAGGGCATTCTGAACAGCTAGCATCTCTTTTTGATTGATATGAAGATGCATCTGGCTTGCGGGCCCATGTGCCCTGAATACATTTTCCTGCCATGTGGGCCCCCCAGGCATAATCTGATGCATCTGTTGTTACCGTCTGCCTGGCTGTGGGTAAAGTGAACGGCTGTCCCTTGTTGTGGTGACAGGCCTGTGCCCACCATCGAAACTCCTTTTGCAGGCAGGGAATGAGGGTAATTAATGTTTCCAAGCTGTGGCAATGTTGAGTCCAAACACTTTTTAGATACCATTGTAGTTTCCTCATATGCAGTCTGGCATATGGAATTAGCAGAATGCAGGATAACAAAGCCCAAAGTCTGCAGAATTTTCCTTGCAGATAACTGGATCTTTGTTGCCAACATTTTGAAGTAAGAAGTCAGTTGCCTTTGTTTGTCTGGCGTGAGATAAGCCATATGGGCAGTTGCATTTAAGCTTGCACCCAGAAATATTATCTCTTGAGAGGATACTAATTTTGATTTATTTTCGTTTACTGTGTACCCTAGGCAAATTAGTAATCTTTTTACAAATGCCAGATACTTTAGTAGAATGTCTTTGTTCTCTGCTTGAATAAGGCAGTCGTCCAAGTAAGGATATATCTGAATTCCTCTTTGTCTGCAAAATGCAATTACTGGTGCCAGGCATTTTGTGAAGACCCTGGACGCAGTAGATAAGCCAAAGGGCAGTGCAGAAAATTGGTAGTGCATCGAGCCAGCTATGAATCTGAGGTATCTTCTGCAAGACTGTCTGATTGGGACATGCAGATATGCCTCTTTTAGGTCCAAAGTTATGAGTCAAGCCTTCTTCCCCAGCATGGGCAGTAGCTGCTGCAGAGTCAACATTTTGAATTTTGGAAAATCCAGAAATATGTTTAGTATAGACAGGTGCAGTATTGGTTTCCATAGGTTCATAGGTTTACTAGGCTATATGCCCTAAGGCATTTATAAGCCTAGCCCAGAGTTTTTGTGGCCTACGCCACCCAATATGTTAAAAAAATACTGTGCCCATTAGTTTGTTGTGCCTCTGTCCAGCAGTGACACAGAGATGATTCCCAGGGTAAACCTACGATCTCCCATCCACTGGTCAAGGTTTCTCTTGAACAGAGCCAGCGAGGTGCTCTACCTCACATGGACCGGGATTTTATTCCACAACATAGGGAGTCTCTGGGTGACAAATCTATCCCTCCAGCATGTCCTATTTATATCCGTGCTAAGGTTTAAGTCGCTTGCTCTAGTGGATCTGATAGATTTGGATTTTTTGAGGTGGAGCATGTCCATTAATTCCAGGTTGGACATGGCCTTGTATGTCAGGCACAGGTCACCTCTGAGCAGACGGTATGCGACTGAATAGAGCTGGAGTTTCTTCAGTCTGGCAGCATATGACAGATTTTGGAGTCCCTTTATCCTTTTGGTGAGGAACTTTTGGGGTCTCTCCAATTGCTGCAGGTGTCAGGTGAGATACATCCCAAATGGGGCATTGTACTCGATCATTGGTCTGATAAGTGAAGAGTACAGGGGAACAATGACCTCACTTGATCTGGATGTGAATCCCTTCATGATCAGGTAGGCAATGTAGAAGGTTTTTCTAACCAATTTAGCAATGTGAGTGTCAAAAGAAAGGCCACTGTCAACCTGGGTCCCCAGGTCCCTGATAACCTCTTCTGTGCTTAGTGGATTGCCACCTATATGGCAGCTTGGGGTTACCTTGTTTTTCCCGAAGGGTATGACTATACATTTTTGGCATTTAACTTCAGGCCATGGCTCTGGCACCAGCTATCAGTTTCCGTGAGACCCCTCTGAAGGATATCTGTGTCCGATGTACTTTCCACTATGGCTCCCAGTTTGCAGTCATCTGTAAACTTTGTCAGCCATAG
Source organism: Protopterus annectens (assembly GCF_019279795.1). Taxonomy (NCBI): domain Eukaryota; kingdom Metazoa; phylum Chordata; order Ceratodontiformes; family Protopteridae; genus Protopterus; species Protopterus annectens. The sequence continues at coordinate 1,516,526,817 of NC_056746.1, forward strand.
TCCTCCTATGTTAGCCTGTACTTCTGAGAAGTAGATGCCGAACAACAGGGGGCCAAGGACTGAGCCCTGTGGGACACCACTTGTGACCGGCTTGGAGTCTGACATGGCGCCAGCTACTCTAACCTTGTGGGTTCTGTCCTTTAGCCAGTTTGCAACCCATCTTGTGACATATGGGTTTACATTTAAGCTGGTAAGTTTCTCTATAATACCCGAGTGGGGTATTGTCAAGCTTTTGCAAGGACAAGGTAGGCTGTATGGACTGCCTTTCCCTCATCAATGGCCTTGGTGACTGTTTCGAAGAAGTCGACCAAGTTCAAAAGGCATGATCTGCCCTTGACAAAGCCAAACTGGGTCGGGTCCAATGTCTGCAAGTCCCCTATGTCTTTGTTTATGAGTTCCATTATGATCCTCTCCATAGTTTTGCAGACCAGGCTTGTTAAGCTTATGGGGCGGTAATTACCAGGGTCCGTAGAGGCACCGCCTTTGTGGAGTGGGACCACAGTTGCCGTACGCCACTCCTTGGGCACGTATCCTGTGGTAAGGCTAAGATTAAACAGCTGCCTTATGTGCGGGTTTAGTTCCTCATTGAGTTTGTGTAGCACACAGCTGGGGACACCATCTGGTCCCACTGATGCTGTGTTTTTAGCTTTAGACAGAGCAGCTTTCACCTGCGCATTGGAGATGTCTGGGAGGCTGCACTCTGCTGGGATAGTTATCTCTCCTTTTGGGGGGGAGAGGGGGGTGAAGTTTGCACTGAACCTGTCTGCCAGTATGTTGGCAATGTCTGTGGGTTCAGTGATTTTTGTATCATTTTAGACTAATTCTGAGCATATCTGGGAGTTTTCACCCAGGTTTCTAACATAGCTGAAGAAGGCCTTATGATTGTCTTTTGAATCTATGGCAATTTTTCTCTCAAAGTTGGCCTTGGATGAATTTATGAGTGCTCATATTTTTTTTACTAATAATGATCAAAGGTGTCTTCTCTTTTATGGATTTTGCTCTATCATGTAACAGCTTTCTCCTCTTATTGTAAAGTTTGTTTATGGCTGGGGTCCACCAGACTGGAAGTTTGCCCTTGGTGGAAATAGTCTTTGTTTTATTAGGGATTGCCTGATCCATGCAGTCCTGGAGGTGTTCGTAGAAGGCATTTGTAAGGGCTTCCGCAGCTTGAGTTGTGGTTTCCACTGGCTCGGGGGCCTTGAAGGATACCACACCAGTCTTGAGTAGTGTGAAGTTTGCTTTAGAGAAGTTCTTCACTGTGGTCTTTTCTGTTTTGGGTGGGGGCGGGATGTGGATATCCAGTGAGATTAGTTTATGATCTGATCTCGCCAATGAGGGATATACTTCCAGTATGGAGCATTTTGTCCCCATGTTTGTGATGAGATCTAGTATATTTTCTCCTCTTGTGGGAACGGTGACTAGCTGTTCCATGGCGTTTGAATTTATGAACTCCAGGAACCTTTGGGCTAGAAATTTGGCCTTGAGTAATGTTCCCAGTCTATATTCGGGTAGTTGAAGTCACCCAATATAATGGTGTTTGGAGATATATTTATACCCTCCAGTGTCTTCAGGAAGGTTGTGTGGGGTTCCTGAGTTTAAGAGGGTGGCCTGTAGTATGCTACAAATTGTAGAGCAGTTTTGCCTATGGTTAATTGCACCTGGATGGTTTCCAATGCTTCGTGCGTTGCCACCAACCTGGAGGTGTGGGTATCCTTGATGAATATGGATACACCCCCTCCTTTTGTGGTGTGGTCCGGGTTATGGGGCCAGAACGCATGATATGAGTTAAAACCTGATAGTGCCGGGGTGCTCTCAGGAGCCTTGAACCAGGTTTAAGTCACAGCACAGACATCGATGTTCTCCACACTGAGAAGGGCCTCGAGTGCGTGCATTTTGAGATTTAGACTTCTGGCATTGAGCAGCATTACCCTTAGTTTCTTCCCATTTTTGTTTTCTAGGGTGGTAGGTTTAGAATTTGAGCCTTGCCTAAAAAAGGCACTATGGGGGTGGCAAGAGCCTTAGCCAATATCCAGAATCCCAGGGGCGACAGGTGCAAGCCGTCCCTTCAAGCAGCGTGGCTTGTCAAGCATGTCATCCCAGACAGACAGACACTGGATCCCCTTTGAATGACACCAGAAATTAAGCCAATTGTTAAAGCTGATCATCTTGTCTCTATGTTGTGGCATCATTCTTGGTGAAGGAAGAATGCTGCTCAGGGTCATGGTCATACCTGCCTGGGCTACATAATCAGAGAGCTCCTCTATGTCTCTTTTCATGTAGTCCAGGGAGGTACGTCTCAGGTCGTTCACACCAGCATGGACAATGACTGTGTCATATTTGTACTTGCTGTGGAGTGACCCGAGTGCTTGTGTTATGTGGCGGATTCTAGTGCCCGACAGGCAGCTTACTGTGACCCTCTCCTTGTTTAGCCTGGTGAGTGGGACGTCAGTGTGTCTGACTATGGAGTCACCTATGACAAGGTATGTTTGGTGTTGTATTTGGCCTTAAGGGCTGTGACTGCTTTGCACACTGATTTTGTGGTTTATGTGTTGTCTGTGGTGTGTCATGAGGTGGCAGTTAATTGGGTGTCTGCTTTGGAGGCCTCTGCTGTTTAGGTAAATTTTTGCTCAGAGCCTCCGAGTATGTCTTTGTGTGTTTATGTGTTTGATTCATTGTTGTGATAGCTTTATGTGAGACTGTTTTTTTGGTGTGTGTAGTTGCCTTCTCCTCCTGTCTGGTCTTGCCAGTCCTGAGTTGAGAGAGCTCAACCTCCAGTTTGGCTAAATAACTGCATCTCTCGCAAGTATTTGTGTTATGTGGGAGGAGGAGAGGGTTGTCTGTGTACATGAGGCAATTGTAACATTGCCTCAATATTCCCAGATTCACCAGCTGGACAGGAGAGGACGCCAGCATCTGGCCCTTCGACATGCTAGAGAAATTAAGAAGTTTGGGGTGTAACTGAATGAGAGAGGACTTAGTAAGGAAGTGGGTACTCCTGGGGGGGGGTTCGCTAGTGAGGGACTTTGTATAATACAGAAGTGCTAAGCCTGAAAAGAAGATGGTTTTAAGACCAATGCTGAGCTTTTTTTTTTTTTTGGAGAAAAGAAAAAAAAAAAAGCTTTTTAGGAACAAGTGCTGCACTTTTTAGTTAAGGGATATACTGTTTAAATTACTAGTAGAGCAGTTCTAAGGGAAAAAATGAAGAACAGACTTTATGGAGCCAAAAAATTTTAACCTTGTTAAACCAGCGCTGCCCGATGCTGCTCTAGTGGCAACTCCGCGCTGAAGCGTGCTTGATAGCAGGGGCTGGAAAGAGCCAGGAATTGACCCAATACGGCCAATAAAACTAAAGTTTCAAGTCAGTAACCACTCCCACAGGGGGCAGGGGAGCTGCTCAATGTTTTTCACTGCCACTGATCAACAGAGAGACTTTCCTTTAGCCCAAGCAAAAATGGCCTCACAGAAACTTACAAACAGTTCAGGAACAGCAAGCCTGTAACTTGTAATTTGTAGTGAGAAATGAAAGTGTGCGGGGAAGACCACGTAGCCGCAGCACAAATGTCACTAATGGCAAGCTTAGAATGGAATGCTATTGAAGTAGCCATAGCTCTTGTAGAATGAGCTTTGACAGAGGTCGTAAGCTCTTTATTAGAAGAGGAATAAGCTTGAGTAATACAGTTCCTGATCCATTTGGCAATAGTGACCTTTGACACGGTTTTGCCCAATTTATTATCCGAAAAGGATACAAACAATTGATCTGTTTTCCTTGTTTGTTTGGTCCTATCTAAATAAAAACGCAATTGCCTGTGGACATCTAATGTGTGGAATATGTATTCCTCTTTGTTTGAGTACTTTGGAAAGAAAACTGGAAGTTCTAATGACTGTTGTAGGCAAAACTGGAACAAACCTTAGGGACAAAGGATGGATTTGGCCTGAGAGATACTCTATCTTTGTGAAAAACCAGGTACGGAGGTTTTACAGACAAAGCTTGAAGCTCTGAAACCCTTCTGGCAGAAGTAATCGCAACCAGAAAGGCAGTTTTCCACGATAGAAATTTCAAATCGCATGTTGCTGCCGGTTCGAAGGGGGAGGAAGTTAAGGCACGTAACACCACATCAAGATCCCATGGAGGAGCAGGATGAGAAATCGGAGGTCGTAAAAGCGCAGCACCTTTCATGAAGGTCTTACACAATCTGTCGCTCATTAAAGGTGGGTTTATAGACTCGTGAAAATTGGAAATAGCTGCCAATTGAACCTTGCAACCTTGCTTGATGGTAGAGACTGAAAAACCTTGATTGAATAGGGAAGTTAGAAATTTCAGGACTTCTGATACGGGAATAGTGATGGGATCCAGACCCCGGAGTTGAGCCCAAATAGCAAATCTCTTCCATTTGCTAGAATACAATTTCTTAGTGGCAGACTTGTGGGCCGAAGATAAGATATGCACAACTTCCGGGTCTAAGGTATGATTCCTGACTATAGTCGGAAGAGGAGGAGCCAAGCTGTTAATTTCAAGGTGTGGAGGGACTGGTGGTGTAGTCCCGACTGATGAACTAATAGGTCTGGGATCTGATCCAGGAACCATGGACCGTCCAGTGCATATTTCTGAAGATAGGGGAACCATACCTGACGAGGCCAGTAAGGAGCAACTAAGATCATTTTGCTCCCCAAGTGAGACACCTTTTGGATCACTCTGGGAAGGAGGGGAACTGGGGGAAAAGCATATAGCAAGCCGGTGGGCCACAGATGGGCTAGTGCGTCCATAGGGCTCTCCCCCGGAGCCGGAGTGAGGGAGAAGAACTTTTGCACTTATTCAGTGGGGTTGCGAAGAGGTCGCAACAAGGAATTCCCCATTTGCTGAAAATCTGATTTGCCAACGTAATGTTCAGAGACCACTCGTGTGGAGAGAGGATAGTTCTGCTCAGTCTGTCGGCTATCACATTGGCCTTGCCAGGGATATGAGTCGCCACTAGAAATCGTTTGGTCGACACTGCCCATTCCCAAACTCTCATGGCCTCTCTGCAAAGGGGGTAGGATCTGGTCCCTCCCTGCTTGTTCAGGTACCAGACTACTTGCATGTTGTCGGAGTGAACGGCAATTACGCCCTGAGGGAGGTAATCGTGAAGGGCTTGTAGGGACAGAAACACCGCCCTCATTTCTAAGATGTTGATATGAAGTAGGGACTCTTCCGAATGCCATTTGTCTTGGACTGACCTGCCCAGGGAATGCCCCCCCCACCCCATCTGGGAGGCGTCCGTAGTCAAAGTGGCCACAGGAGGAGGTGAAACAAAGGGTCGTCCTTGATCCAGATTGGAAGGCACCAGCCACCAGCGAAAGTCCCGTTTGCAGGTTTCTGTGATCCATATGAGGTGACAGAGAGAGATCCTGAAAGGACCACTGTGTTGAAAGAAGCCACTGGAGAATTTTCATGTGCAACCTTGCTAGGGGAACTAGAAGAACCGTGGCGGACATAGATCCCAATAGCAGCAGGACCATTCTGGCTGGGGCTTTGGATCTGGGAAGTAAGGCTCGAACTTGAGCCTGTATGGTTTGTATCCTTTCTGTAGGTAGATAGACCCGCATTCGGTTTGAGTCTATCTCTACTCCGATGAATCTTATGCGTTGAGATGGCAGCAACACAGACTTTGGCCAATTGAAGGTGATTCCAAGGGAAGTGCCCAGTGACATTGTGGCTTGTAGGCTCTGCAATAGTAGATGCTTGGAGGTGGCAGTTAGGAGCCAGTCGTCTAGATATGGAAACACCTGGAATCCTAGACTTCTCAGGTGAGCAGTCACGACCGCCACACATTTGGTGAACACCCTGGGGGCTGTGGTGAGACCAAAGGGCAGCGCGCGGAACTGAAAATGACTGTCTCCTAGGCTGAAGCGCAGATGTCTCCTGGACGCTTGATGTACCATGATATGGTAATAAGCGTCCTTGAGATCTATGGAGCACATCCAAACACCTTTCTCCAGCAGTGGGAGAATGGATTGTAGGGTGACCATTCAGAACTTGGACTTTTTGACTGAACGATTTAGAATGCTGAGATCCAAAATGGGCCTCAAGTCCCCGGTCTTTTTTGGCACCAAAAGAATCTTGAGTAAGTCCCTAATCCGATCTGGTCTGCGGGGACCAGTTGGATGACTCCTTTTTGAAGCAGCTTTGAAACTTCTAGGGCTGCAATTTCCCATTGACTGGGTGGCGGGTCCGGGATTTTTTTGGACTGAGGTGGGGAGTGAGAAAAGGGGATGGCGTAACCTCCGGCGATAATTCGAAGCACCCATCGGTCCTGAGTGATACCTTCCCAGGCTTTTAGGTGCCTCGAAAAACGAGCCCCGACTGGCTCCGGAGCTGCACAGTCAGGCAATCCCTCAGGGACTGTGAAAGGCTGAAGAGCCACGAAAGGATTCGCGGTCTCCAGTGTTGTGGAGGCCTCTGCCACCTCTGGGACGGCGTCTTCCAGAAGAATTTCCCCCTCCTCTGCCTCTAGAAGGGGGATCGTCCTGCTGTGAGGGATAAGACTTCTGAGATCTACGGAACCACATTTTCCCTCCTCTTTTAGCCTTGGAGTAAGGCCGAAAGGGAGTGGAAAATCGTGCCCCTACGGCAGTCAAAGTCTTACCTTCTTGCTCGCAGTGGGTCAATGTGTCCTTTACCTTGGGTCCAAACAAAGAGGACCCATCAAAGGGGGCGTCGGCAAAGGAAGACTTGAAGGCTTCTGCAAAATGACACAGACGGAGCCAGGCTTGCCTCCGTAGAGCAATACCTGTACCCGCCGCTCTACTCGCCCCTTCGGCCACATAAGAAATGAGCCTCATGGACGAGTTTGATATGGATGACAGCGTAGCCAACTGAGAGCCAACCGTCTGGGCCAGCTGCTCAGGTAGGTTACCCAAGAGGGTATCTGAAAGCTCCTTGATCAGATCCCTCTGAAACCTGGTGAAGTGCATTAGATAGCTCAGGGACCTTAAAGTAAAAGCCGCTGAACTTAGGGTGCGCTTACCGTACCGATCCATGCTCCTAGACTCCTTATTAGGAGGATGGACGGACATCGAAGCCTCTGCTACATCTTGCTGGGTAGCAGATGCCACCACCAAGGCATCTACAGCCACACCTTTCGTCAAAAACTCCTTTTCTGGGGGTGCTGACAGGAACTTGTTTGGGCGAGCAGGCACTGGTTCCACAGAGTCTGGGTGTTCCCACGCCCTTCGACAGATCAAATCTAGGAGCTCGTCGAAGGGCGGAGACACCCAGGAGGCGGAGGGCTGAGCCCCGAAGGCCTTAAGGAACACCGACTCGTCAGCAGAAGGGGGTTTGGATTGCCAGCCGCCTCGTTTGAGGGCTTCCAGGATGTCTGCAAAGGAGACATCATCTGAGGACGACTTAGGGGACCCCTCTGCATCATCAAGATCAGTGTCTGACGTGAGAGACTCATCGGGGGAATCAACGTGCTTCCTCTTGCACGATCTTTTCCTTGGAGGTTCCTCCGAAGAAGCTTCAGAGGGACCTCCAGGAGGGGGGGAACCCCCAGTGGGGGTGACCTCAGGCCCCGGGGCTCCGCTGTCTAAGGACAGGGGGACTGCCAAAGACCCAGTCTCCGTATGCAGGGAAGGTGCTGGAGAGACCGTGGAGGTAGCCAAAGAGGATTTGGCTAAAGCACTCCTCATGGCCCTGAAGGCTGGACCACCAGAATCCTGGGAAGGTCCCACCTCTGTGGCCACAACAGTAGACGGTACCCCCGCAGCCGACGCACTGAAAGGAAGGCTTGGGACCGAAAACATCAGTCCCGAAGCGTCCCCCCCGGGGCCGACAGAGGAGGTCCACGTACCGAACTCCGACTCGAGAGCCAGAGTTGGAGTAAGGGTCGGGCCCGACCCGAAAACCGCCATTGGCTCCACCAGCACCGGCTCCAACGGTGCCGAGGCTGTTGGAGGAGGAACCATAACTAAAGGGTGGACCATCGGCTCCGAAGCCGAAACTAACTTTTGGAACACAGGAGACTGGAAAAGTCTTAGGAGCACCCTGTCGATGTCCGAATCAGACATCTTGGAGGATCTAGATGAGACCGATCGGGTCCGAACCGACTTCTCCATCGGCTCCAAAGGACTGGGGGACCGGCTCCGAATGGACTCGACCAATATCGGCTCCGAGGGAGATCCCAAAACAATTTCCCTCAGTGCCGAGGAGGGCTTCGGCACCGAAGGGGAAGAGTCTGAGCCGGCAACCCTCATCGGCTCCAAAATCAGTGGAGCCAATGAAGGTGACCCGCCTCTCGACGCCCCAGTCCTCGGCTCCGAAACCAGAGGAGTCGAGACTGGAGGCATCGAGGCAGACCGTTCCGCCCTTGGCTCCGAAGTCTGTGGAGCCGATGGAGAAGCCTGCCTAGGTTTCTTAGCAGTCGGTTCCGACGGGCTGGTCGGAGCCGACGCTTTTTTCTTCTTTTTGGTAGGAGAGGAAGAGGAAGATAAGGCCTCCTCGAAGGAGGGTTTAATCAGCCCTTTCAATATTAATTTATTCTTCCTCTCTTGGAGGACTCTAGATGAAAAGGTGTGACACACGCTACAGGACTCCTGTAGGTACTTGGCGTCTAAACAATATACACACGAGGAGTGGTCATCGGTTATAGACATTTTATAACCGCACCTCGTGCACTTTTTGAACCTGGAGGGTCTATGTTCTTTCGACATAATGTATTATCAAAAGACTAAAACTAGTAAAAGTAGCACTATCTATATGAAGATTTTACCACAATACAAAAAATTTTAACCAACAGCTTTTTTTTTTTTTTTTTTTAAAGACACAATACAATGTAATATCAGACAAGAACAAAATACTGAAAAGGAGGGCCAAGACCCTCTAACTTAAACAGGTACTTGACCTTCTTGAAAAAATAAAATACTAGCTGAATAATAGGGGAAGGCCCCTCTAACTTAAACGGGAAACCTTTCCCTTAATCAAACACACAATTTTTCACAACAAAAAGTACCAAAACACACCCGTACGACAAAAACAGCTGTTAAAACAGCTTTTTGGGTAATAATAAGAGATTTCCTGACAGGAAACTTTAGAAAGAAAACAGTACTTAGCTCAGCCAAGTTGAGACCACGTCTTAGCTTGTAAGCGGCAAACGAGATCTGGGGGATTAGTGGTGGTGCATCCTGGGATAGAAAATAGCTCAGCCAATAAGAGGCTTCGCTCTATAGCATAGCGTGCCGAGTCGGAGCCGAGGGATCGGCTCCGAGTCCATCAGTACAGAATGTAGGCGAGATAGGATCACATAACATCTTGATTTTGTAAGCCAAAATAAAGGCAGTGAATATTATTTTTTCTAAAGTTACATAAACAGCTTATGATATATTGGTAACTATTCAAAAGCAAGGCACATTCTGCCACCAAGATTTTCTTTATACAGGTGTATGCATTCATATGATGCTATGCAGTTCTGTCTGTTATCTGAATGTTCAGATATTTAGAGAAACATGAAAATTATTACAATACAAATAAATGGCATGCAAATAACATTCAATATTTCTTTAGCTGCATTAGACAGAGTTCAAACATCATTACAGTTGTGTTTGCCATCATGTATGCTTTAAGATGAAATCTTCTGATGCCTTGCATGTAGTATGGTTTTGGAATTGTTAATGCAAATATGAACAAAAAGCATCAACAGGAGTTAACTGCAGAAATGCATGGACTAGCACTTGGCTGTAATGAGTTAAGGTCAAAACAGTTGTTAGAGATCTAGGCTCCTTTGGCATTAACAAACTAACTTTTGATTAAGTATTAAAATCCAATAAGGAAACGTCTTCATTGAACAGTTAATCGTCAAAGTTACATCTTCAAATTCCAAAGACGTCTTAGTCCCCCTCATTCTTCTTCCCTTATAAGGCTGACCACCAAATATAATGTTGCAACTGGTATGCATCTTAAACATGTCTCCCAACTTGAAAGACTTCACTGATTCCTCACCAATTTTAACACATTTGTTTAACCTTTACAAATCCTTATGAAGTATCCTTTTCTTACACAGACTACACAAGATTAAGAACAGGGTAATGTTACCTCTCTACAGTCACGCCTAATATGTAAGGCTTGACGTGCAACTGCATAAGCATGTCCTTCATCGCAGTTGTAGGTACAATGCATTAAAAATAGAAGTTATGTTCTTACCATAACGTTCCATGTTAGTTGTCTTCTTCTCGCCTTCTTCTTGCTGGATGGGTTCGGAGCCGACCTCGGCTCCGACTCGGCCACTCTAAAAGCTCGAGAGTTGGTTCCACCGGCTCGAGGCTCCCCTTATATCCCACAATGCTAGGCGTGAGTTACCTCAGATCTCGTTTGTAAGCTAGGCCCAGATTATAACAGTAGCAGAATAACTAGAAACAAAGTCCACCTCTATAAACAAGGGAGAAGAGAAGGGTGACCTACATCCTGATCCAGGAAAATATGCACCGCAGAGCATATACCTAAAGTAAAGAGGTGGTAGAAAGAGAGGTCACAATCAAAACTCCTCTAGGTCTGTCCAGGCCAGGGGGAAGGAGGGTGGGACGCAAGAAGAAGGTGAGAAGAAGACAACTAACATGGAACGTTATGGTAAGAACATAACTTCTATATGTTAAGTTGTCTATCTCGCCTTCATTCTTGCTGGATGGGACCGCGTCCCTAGCACCTTGTCCCGGGTGGCCTAACGGAACAGACTCCTGAGAACAGTGGAACCAAAGTTAGCTCTATGCCTAGAAGCTAAATCCAACTTATAATGAGAAATGAAAGTGTGAGGAGTAGCCCAAGTAGCCGCTGCACAAATGGTGTCAATAGGCAGTCTGTCTTGGAAGGCTATAGAAGTAGCCAAAGCCCTGGTGGAATGAGCTTTAGGTTTGCTAGGCAGCTTTTGGTGTCTAATTTCATAAACAAGGGAAATCAGAGATGTTAGCCATCTAGATAATGATACCTTTGAAACTGAAAGTCCCTTTCTGCCTTCTGCATAAGAGACAAACAGCTGGTCAGATTTTCTGAATTGTTTGGTTCTATCCAAATAATACCTTAACTGACGATGAACATCTAGCCAATGCAATTTTTGTTCAGACCTGTTAGAATATTCTGGAAAAAACAGGAGGTCAATGCTTTGATTTAGGTTAGCCTTGAGGCTATCTTAGGTAAAAATGACGGGTTGGTTCGTAAAGATACCCTGTCCTTATGGAAAAACAAATAAGGAGGTCGACAGCTGAGTGCATGAAGTTCTGAAACTCTTCTAGCTGAAGTAATAGCTACCAGAAAGAGAGTCTTCCATGATAGCAATTTTAAAGAACAGGAGGCTGCAGGTTGAAGGGGAAGAATCAAAGAACTAAGAATTAAATTTAGGTCCCAAGGAGGAGGAGGATTTCTTATAGGAGGTCTGAGTAGAAAAACTCCCTTCAAAAAGGCTTTGCAAAGCTTGTGGGACATTATGGCAGACTCTGAAATGCCCACATGAAAGTTAGAAATAGCTGCCAATTGAACTTTAAGAGTCGAAGGAGATGAACCTGCATGGAAGAGTTCAGCTAGAAAATCAAGGACCATTTGGATGGGAGCAGTGAAAGGATCTACGTCCCTGCCTTGAGCCCAATAGGCGAAACGTTTCCACTTACTCGAATAAATCTTTCGGGTGGAAGATTTATGAGAAGCTATCAAAATATCTCGAACAGAGTGAGATATTTGAGGAAGCCTGGCTAAGGTTGGAATTGGAGGAACCAAGCAGTGAGGTTCCGAGAGGAAGGAGCGATGAAACTGACCCGACTGATGGATCAAAAGATCTGGAAGTAGGTCCAGATGCCAAGGTCGCTCCAACAGAAAATGATGTAGAAAGGGGAACCAAACCTGTCGAGGCCAGTAAGGAGCAATGAGGATCAACGAGGCCTTCTGAGCGATAGCTTTCTGTATCACTTGAGAGATTAGTGGGAAGGGAGGAAATGCATACAGAAGTCCCCGGGGCCAAACTTGGACTAGAGCGTCTCTGCTGGGCTGGCCTGGTAAAGGGAATAGGGTGAAATAATCTCTGCACTTGCTGTTTTGGGGAGTAGCAAAAAGGTCGCAGCAAGGCTGACCCCACTTGAGAAAAATTTCTCTCACAACAGAGTCTTTCAGAGACCACTCGTGAGGCATGAGGATAGCTCTGCTCAACTTGTCCGCGATTTCATTGGACTTCCTGGGGATGTGCGTTGCTATCAGAAACCGCTGAGAAGAAATCGCTCATTGCCACAGTCTGAGTGCTTCTCGACACAGGGGGTAGGACCTGGTTCCGCCTTGTTTGTTGATATACCACACTACAGACATATTGTCCGTCTGGATTGCTATCGTTCCCAAGGGAAGAGAGTCTTGAAGGGCTTGCAACGCTAAAAGCACTGCTCTCATCTCTAGAACATTTATGTGCAAGTGGCATTCGTCTGGTTGCCATGTGCCCTGGACAGTTCTGCCCTGATAATGCCCCCCCCACCCGATCAGGGAGGCGTCCGTTGTCAGAGTAGCAACCGGAGGGAGGAACAAAGGGTCTTCCCAAGAAGAGCTGAGGGAAGACATCCACCACAGAAGATGATTCCTGCATGTTTGCGTGATCATAATGGTGTGGGACATCGGAAGTTGCTGGTATGACCATTGTGAGAAGAGCATCCATTGAAGGATTCTCATGTGGAATCTGGCTAATGGAAGCAAAGGTATGGCAGCCGCCATAATCCCCAATACTTTCAGAACTAACCTGGCTTTGTCTCTGTTGCTGCTGAAGATGGCGAGACCAGTTTTGTATGTCTGTTATTCTCTGATCTGTTAGCCTACTTGAACATGTTGACTGTGTCTAGAATTGCGCCTATGAAGGTAATAACACGACAAGGCGACAAAACAGACTTTTCGCAATTTATTGAAATGCCTAAGTTTTGACAAGTGCGAATGTGTAGTCCCTGGCCCTTAGAAGAAGATGCTTGGTGGGAGCTGTGAGGAGCCAGTCGTCCAAATATGGAAACACCTGGAATCCTTGACGTCTCAGGTGAGAAGCTACCACTGCCATGCATTTGGTAAACACCGGGGGGGCAGTGGTGAGTCCAAAGGGCAGGGCTCTGAATTGAAAATGACTGGTTCCCAGCCTGAAGCGGAGAAATCTTCTGGAGCGTCTGTTCATTTTTATATGATAGTACGCATCCTGAAGGTCTATAGAGCACATCCAGTTTTACTTCCCAATAGGGAAGGATGGACTGTAGCGTGACCATCCGAAATCGTGTTTTCTTGACTGACTTGTTCAAGATACTGAGATCCAAAATTGGTCTCCAGTCCCCTGTTTTTTTTTGGAACTAAAAGAACCTGGAGTAGATTCGGATCCTTGCTGGTCTGCTGGAACTGGTTGAATTGCTCTTTTTGCAAGCAGCTTTGAAACTTCCAAAGCTGCAAGATCCCTTTGAGCGGTGGAACATCTGGAAGGGATTTTTTGATCGGTTTGGAATGCAAGCGAAGGGAATGGAATAGCCTTCGGAAATGATGGACTGTACCCACTTGTCTCGAGTTAGGGATAGCCAGGCTTCTGGGTACAGTGACAATCTTCCCCCGACTGCCTCCGAAGGTGGACAGTCGGGCAACACCTCAGGGATGCTGAAAGGGCTTATCGGAGAAAGTTTCTCGATTGCCCTGGTTCTGGACCCCCTGCCTCTAGGGCGACGTCTACCATTGTTGTTCTCCCCTCTGCCTCTGGCGGGGAACCGACTCTGTGCGTCAGATGAAGTCCCTTGAGATTGTTTGCGGAACCACATTTTCCCACTTTTCTGGCCTTTGGGGTAAGGCCTAGAAGGAGTAGAAAAACGGACTCCGACGGCAGAAAGAGTCTTGCCATCAGTCTCGCACCTAGTCAAGGTTTCTTTCACTTGAGGACCAAAAGAGATGATCCATCAAACGGGGAATTAGTGAACGATGTTTTAAAGGGGTCCGCAAAGTTGCATAACCGCATCCAGGCATGCCTACGTAAGGCCACTCCTGTTCCTGCGGCCCTGCTCGCTCCATCAGCCGCATGAAAGGAGGCATGGAGGAGTTAGCTATGGAGTTCAGGGTAGCCAGCTGAGTGTTCATCTTGTCTTGAAAACCCGCAGCTGTAGGATCCTTCAACATATCACTCGCTTCTTTGATCAAGTCTCTTTGAAGACGAGTAAAATGGCATAGGTAGTTCAGCGAACGCATTGCAAAGGTCGCTGACAAGAACATCCACTTCCCGTACCTGTCCATAGACCTAGATTCCTTGTTAGGTGGATGGACAGGCACTGAAGGATCAGCTAGTTCCTTCTTAGTGGCAGCAGCAACCACCATAGCATCCACAGAAACTCCTTTTGTCAGAAATTGTTTATCTGCTGGTGCCGTGATAAATTTTGAGGGTCTCCTGGGAGTGGGGTCCACTGAATCAGGAGCCGTCCATGCCTTTTTTGCTACCACCTGCATGAGGGGGTCAAAGGGAGGAGACACCCAGGAGGTGGAAGGGCGAGAGCCAAACGCCTCAAGGTACACAGATTCATCCTCCGAAGGGTTGAGGGCTGGCCAATTTCCCTCTGCTTGAGGATTTCTAGAATGTCTGCAAATGAGACATCTTCAGAAGGGGAACGGGGAACCCTCGAATCCTCTAAATCTGTGTCAGAGGTGACGGACTCAGGTGAGTCTATGTGTTTCCTCTTACACTTTCTCTTCCGAGGGCTCTTCTGCCAAATCAGGAGAGGCCTCGGAAGAGGATGAGATCCCACAGGGGATTCCTGAGGAGCTGGCTCTCTGCGGTCTGGGATGAGGGAGTGAGTCGACTTGACCTGAGGCACCGAAGAGGGAGGCGGGCGGAGCCGACTGTGGAGTTGAACCAGGTTCCAACACTCCGCATGACCTCGAACGCACCCCTGTCAGGCAGAGCCAGAGGTCCCCGCTCTGAAAAGCTAAAACCTCCCTCGGCACCGACAGTGATGGCTCCGAGGCCGATGTCGGAGCCGAACTCACCAGCGCCGAAGCTCCGAGAGGGAGGCGGGGCGGACAAGGGTCCGATGCCACTCACCCCTCGGAGCCGACGAGGGAAGTCCGCGCCGAGATTCTTCTAAGGAAGAAATCGGAGCCGACGATGGAGCCGAAGACATCTGTATCGGCTCCGGCGCTACCACAGTCTCGGTTCCGAAACGCCCCGGCTCCGAGCTCAACGGAGTCAGAGGAGGAACATTATGAGGGGCAGGGTCAGGCATCGACTGATGAGTCGGGCTCTGAAGCATTTGGGCCAGTGCCTCGGACTTAAGAAGTCGACTCACTACCCTCTGAAGGTCATGGTCCGAAAGCCTCGATGACCTAGAGGAGTGAGATCTATGGCTCCGTTCAGACAGCAAGGGAGATGCTGGAGCCGAATGAACGGAGCCAAGGGACGGTGACCTGGACCTCTTTCTAGATGTCTGTTCGGAAGGCCTAGTCGGAACCGACAAAGGAATTTCCAATACCCCGGCCCCAGCCGGAGCCGAGGAAACCACAGAAACTGCAGTCTGAGACTCATCGGCTCCAGCCGGAGCCGATGTAGATGGAGGTTTTGAAGCCTTAGGCCTCGGCTCAGAAGCTGGAGCCGAGGACCTAGAAGCCTTGGAGGGTTTTCCCGAAGGAACAGTAAGGGAACCCTCAGGCTTAAGTAAACCTCTCAAAATAAGTTTATTTTTTCTTTCCTGCAGGACTCTGGGGCTGAAGCCATGGCATACAGCACAAGAGTCCTGCAGGTGTAAAGGTCCCAGGCAGTAGACACAAGAAGTGTGACCGTCTGTCAGAGACATTTTCTGACAGCACGAGTCACACTTCTTGAAGCCTGAGACCTTTGAGTCTTTAGACATTATTGAAGAAGTGTAACCACACACACACAGTCAAACACACTGATTACACCTATACAAGTTTAACTCAAAAATTAAAACTCACTATCAAAGTTTTTAAATTCCTGAGAAAATCACACACACACCACTAGGGGATGGAAAAGGCCGAAGGCCGAGGGAAGAACTTATAAGTTCTTTGTGGAAAGGGGATAATAGAGAGAAAAAGGGACAAAATCCACTAAACTAAGGGAAATAACTGTTAAGAATTAAACTAAAGGGGTTTAAGTAGACTAAAAATTACTCTACAATAACTCACCAAGAAGCCGGTAGAAACCAAACACCTCGATCGCTGTAGCGGCAAACGAGATCTGAGGTAACTCACGCCTAGCATTGTGGGATATAAGGGGAGCCTCGAGCCGGTGGAACCAACTCTCGAGCTTTTAGAGTGGCAGAGTCGGAGCCGAGGTCGGCTCCGAACCCATCCAGCAAGAATGAAGGCGAGATAGACAACTTAACATCTAATCATCCCCATTTTATTTCTCATTTTTTTACTTTGACTAACAGTTCATCTTGCACTCACCTTTTTTTTTTTTTTCATAAACTGTGTACATTTTCACTTACTCTAGACAAATTCTCAGCTTAGGATACAGCCTTGGTCAGGTCAGTATGTCATCTGTTTCATCACTTCTTACAGCACAAACTACTCAAGCTCTTATTAAAAAGTCACAGCTTACTAAATTCAGTCTTGGGTACTATTCTTTAGTTCAGTAACTTAGCATCTTCAGTCTCAGTAGGACTTTATAAAAGACAGATGGCAAATAAGTAGCAACTTCTTTCAGGCTCACAATAATTCCTGATCTTTCTCCTTATTGCTGTTATTTTGCCTTTCTTCACATCAAGAAAAGCGCTAAATACCTTTAAGGCTTTTTCTACTTTGATGTGAAGGAACATAGCACTTGTTCTGCTAATTCTCTGGCACTGAAGAATAAATAAAAAGTCTGGCTCCAAAGCTTTCTGTTTCCTGCCACCCAAAACGTCTAGCGAGATAATTCTTGGTGGATGCAGCTGAAGCATTTTCCAAGGAAAATGAAAATTCAGCATTCCTTAACACAAACTCTACACAGGAAATATATTTCTTCACTTCTACTGATGCCTCTCTCCAGTTCTGCAAATATTTCTTCACCGACGACACTGTGATATCTGGACAGCGAGTAACTAGACACAGTGGTGTGGCTAACCTCCATGAGGACTACACTCAAAATTAAAGCTCTAGGATAATTTTATACAGCTTCCTGAAGGTATTGCATTATCCTTTAAAGATATATAAACTATATCCGGGAAAAGACACTACTTTCTCAGTTTTTGTCTGAAAGAAGACACCAGTATGATGGGTATAACCCAAGATTACAATTTACTGTTACAACGGCTATTTCATATGCACACACCAGTACATTCTTTAGTGTGTCTCTTTGTGTTCTTAAGATCTCAAGCTTCACATTTTCAGAGCATTTATGTCTGCAGTGGCCCATGCACTGTACTTCTACTTTGAAGTTAAGGGCCACACTGCACTTCAAGCTTCCCACTTGTTGACCTTAAATGAAAAAAATGGAGCTACACCTTTAAGAACATATAAAACTGACAAGGATACAAAACTGTAAATTTTAAGCTCACATACAAGAGTCCTGCGTTTACAACCTGAAGGCTACAGCAACCAAGAGAGAGATTACTGCTCAAATTCAC
Source organism: Protopterus annectens (assembly GCF_019279795.1). Taxonomy (NCBI): domain Eukaryota; kingdom Metazoa; phylum Chordata; order Ceratodontiformes; family Protopteridae; genus Protopterus; species Protopterus annectens. The sequence continues at coordinate 1,516,544,376 of NC_056746.1, forward strand.
AGGTCTCTTTCAAAGATCAGCTCATATGCTTAGTACTTAAGACTTCAATTATATCTCACTACCGTACTACAGGGGACCTAATGCTGTGTGTGGAACACTTTGTTATGTCCCAAAAATCCAAAAGGGGAAGCATGAACCCAAACAGGAGAAAGAAGAATTTAAGGCAGAATACTTTGATGAACAACACTCAAAAAAGCACTTTGCTAGAGGACTAGAGATCCAGACGAAAAAGCCTGATTAAGATGTATATAAATTAACCAGGTGGCTAAGACAAATGTTTGCCGAGAGAACATTTCTAAGACAGAGACAAAACCCATCCTCCTCTCTTGGCATACAGTCCCGTCATCATGAGGATGTTCCTGGGTTACTGGTCTTCTGGTAAAAAAAAAAAGATGGTAAATGATGGCACTCAAGATGACTGGTAGTACTTCAGTTGCATCAGTCTATGTTTGTCATTTACAAGAAAAACGAGCTTTTAGTAACTCAACCAGCATGCCTCAAAGAAAGTACAGCTGTGTACACTTACCATTAATTTAGATGTTCGAGTGTATTCACTGTTGCAGTCATTACATTTGGGTTATCTACCTGCAGGTAGCCCTCAGCCAGCCTGAATATCAGAGTCTTGGATTCTTGGGTCAGAGGCTGTCTCCTTCTATGACGTCAGGTCACCAGGGGTATAAAACATGCAGGCGACGCCATTGCATCAGTTTTTCTTGCCCCAGATGTCAGGTGCCCCCATAATGGGAAGCAATTATATGTTATGTTACACCTCCAACAAAAAGCAAATACACCAGAAAGCTCAAATACACCAAACAAGAAGGAAAAGTAGAGTCAAGAGAAGTCGGGGGCTGGAGGGAGGGTAACCAGGACTGCAACAGTGAATACACTCGAACATCTACATTTATGGTACATGTACACAACTGTACTATGCTCTTCATGTTTCACTGTTGCAGTCATTATATTTGGGTAGATTCCCAAAGCTAAGGAAGGGAGGAGGAAGTTAGAGACCATTCGGACCAGCTATTAAGCCCTGCAATACTGCAGTGGTAAAACTGGCTCTGGATTTAGAAAAAACAGGCATGTGGTAATGCATGGTGAAGGTATGAACAGAGCTACAGGTAGCAGCTTCTAGGATGTCCCTGGTAGGGACCCTTCTGAGGAAGGCTGTAGAGGTAGATGCAGCCCTGGTGGAATGTGATCTTATCCCCTGTGGGGTAGGATTTCCATGGTGCTTATAGCAGAAATGAATGCAATGGGCTATCCATTTAGAAATGGTTTGCTTTGAAATAGCCTTCCCCTCTGCCCCTGCAGCAAAGCCAACTAGTAGCTGTTCAGATTTTCTGAGAGGCTTAGTCCTGTCCAAATAAAATCAAAGTGGTTTGTGCACGTCCAAAGAGTGCAGAATTTGTTCACCTTTGTTTTGTGGATTAGGAAAAAAGGTAGGCAAATCAATGGACTGATTTAGGGGCACACTAGACACCACCTTGGGCATAAAGGAGGGATTGGTCCTGAGGGAAACCCTGTCTGCATGGAAGATAATGAAGGGCTCCACTGCCATGAGGGCCTGTAATTCAGATACCCCTCTTGCTGAAGTGATGGTTAGAAGGAAGGCTGTACTCCAAGAAAGGAATTTCAACTCTGCAGTTGCAGCTAGTTCAAATGGAGGGTTCCAATACAAAGTTAAGGTCCCAAGCTGGAGTACAGGCTCACCTGGGGGGGGGGTCTTAAATGTTTAGCCCATCTGAGGAATTGCTTTAACAGGGGGTGAGAGAAGAGGGGTGGTTCAGTATTATGTTGTTAGTCTTTTGGCTTTTCCCGGTTAGGGGTCGCCACAGCGGAACTCCGGTATGCTAATGATTGTCAGTAGATTTTCATGAACGCCGAGGTGCCAGCTCGATGTTCAACCTTCAACGAAGGCACGCCCATTTATGCATGTCTTTCGAACGTCCACCCAACTGCAGGAGGACATGCAGACTCCACACAGAAGGCACTCCCCGCACTCCAGCTGAGAATCGAACAGGAGAACCTCTTGCTGTGAGGCAACAATGCTACCGCTGCACGACCGCGGATGGTTGGGTGGTTCTGTATTATAATGTGCTGAAATTGCAGAGGCGTGAATATTAATTGACGAGAGGGATAGGCCCTTGTGGAGCATTTTCTGTTCAGTATTGAAGAATACGAGGTAAACTGGGCACAGTATTGTCCATACCCTGGGTCTGGCTCCAGGAACAGTATCTTTTCCATTTTTCAGCATAGGATATTTCTTGTACTAGGTCTCCTTCCTTCCAGAATGACCTCTAGCACCTGCTTACTGAGGGATGCTATTGGAGAGCTCAAGGAATCAGCCAAGTTGTCAGGTTCAAGGTTTGAAGCTGAGGGTGCAGAATCTGGCCCACCTGCTGGGACAGCAGGGAAGGTGTCTGAGGTAGGTGCCATGGATCCAGCATCATGTTGTGCAAGAGGGGTACCAGTGCTGGTGAGGCCAGTCTGATGCAATAAGAATTGTCCTTAGTTTATCCTGTTTGATCTTTAGCAGAACCTTCGACAGGAGAGGCAGAGGGGGGAAAGGCATAAACCGAGAGGCTTTCCCAGGTAATGGACAGGGCAACCACTTTCCAAGCTTGACTGTCGGGAGTCCTTGTGCAGAATTTGTCCAATTGGTAGTTCTAGGGGGTGGCAAACCGGTCTATCTCTGGAGTCCCCCCCCCCCATTTGCTCCTCAAGAGGTTGAATATTTTTGGTTCCAGTTTCCATTCGTGTGGGTCCATGAGATTTCTGCTTGGGTCGTCTGCCAGTGCATTTAACTTGCCTGGCAGGAATTGAGCTTGTAGGTGCACTTGGTAGCTCAAGGCTGTGTTCCACAGAGCCATGGCTAGTCTACAGAGAGGGTACAAGTGGGTTTCCCCCTGCTTGTTTATGTGCCACATAACTGTGGTGTTGTCTATCATTACCAATAATTGTCCTGGAAGGATGTGGTCCTTGAAGACTGTCAGGGAATTCTGTACAGCTAGCATTTCTTTTTGGTTGATATGCAGGTGCATCTGACTCAGGTTCCATTTGCCCTGAATGCAATGCCCTGATAAGTGAGCCCCCCATGCATAGTCTGATGCGTCTGTAGTCAGGGTTTGGGCAGCAGGGGGTAGATTGAAAGGGAGCCCCTTGTTGAGGTGGCAGGCCTCTGCCCACCAAAGGAACAAGGAATGATAGGAATCACTGATTCCAGGTCCTGAGAATGCTGACCCATAGGCCTTTTAGTTACCACTGTAGTTTCCTCATATGCAGTCTTGCATATGGAATTAGTAGAATGCAAGAGGCCATGAACCCCAGGGCTTGCAAAAATTTTCCTTGCAGATAGCTGGGTCTTTGTGGCCAGTAGTTTGAAGTAGGCTGTCAAATAAACTTGTTTCTCTGGCGTGAGGTAAGCCATCTGGGAAGTTCTGTTCAAGTTTCCTCCCAGGAATACAATCTGTTGGCAGGGTACTAGATCAGATTTCTTTTCATTTATGGTGTACCCCAGCGAGGTTAGAAGTTTCTTTACAAATGCCAGATGTTTTAATAGCATTTCCTGGCTTTCTACCCGAATCAGACAATCGTCCAGATATGGGTATATTTGAATATTTCTCTGCCAGCAAAATGCAATGGCTGGAGCTAGACACTTTGTGAATACCCTGGGCGCAGTTGATAAACCAAAGGGAAGTGCAGAGAACTGATAGTGCATGGAGCCTGCTCTGAAGCGTAGGTATTTCCTGCAAGATTCCCTTACTGGAATGTGCAGGTAAGCTTCCTTTATGTCTAAAGTTGCCAACCAGGCATCTTTGCCTAGCATAGGAAGCAGCTGTTGAAGTGTTAGCATTTTGAATTTTGGGATTACCAAAAAGGTGTTTAGAATAGAAAGGTTCAGGATAGGACGCCAGGAGCTGACTTTTCTGGGTACCAGGAAAAGTCTTAAGTAAAAACCTTGTCCTCTTTCTTCTGCTAGGACAGGATAAATAGCCTTGATACTTAGAAGAGAGAGAACCTGCTGTTGAGCCTCTGCCCTCCGATTTGGGGGTAGGTCTGGCCAACTGTTTGGGGTTGGTAAGGTGTGGAAGTGAAATCTGTATCCTTGGAAAACTATATTTAAAACCCATTTATCCTGGATAATGAGTTCCCAGTTTTTTGCATGGAGGGTGCGCTTTCCTCCTAAGGGAGCAGGCAGTTGAGCGGGGCTTGGAAAGTTTAAGGTTAAGTCATTGTGACATTTTTCCATAGGGGGTTTCTTATTACTCCCAGCTTTGGAAGTGGAAGCCCCCACTGCTTAGGCCTGTGTGTAGCCTGAGACTGCAACCTAGGTGGTCTGCTGTTCCTGAGTTTGGACTGAGATGGCCTGGAAGAGACTGGAAAGGACCAATTCTTAGAAGGCCAATGCCTACTAAATCTGGGAGGGCTGTACTTGCAGGAAATCGTTAACAGTTTGCATAGATTTAGCTTTTTCATCCATTTTTTTAAGGACGACTTCTGCTTTGTTGCCAGACGGCTTTGGTTTAAGGGAGCATCCAGTAATTTAGCTCTAACAAGATCTGGCAAGTTTTGTTCCTTACGACAAGCATGCCTTCTAAGTACAGACCCAGTGACAGCAGCCCTGCAAGATGCTTCTAAAGAGACAAAACCACATTGCAAAGTATGTTTACCAACTTGTTCAGCAGAATGCATTAAATCCTGTAATTCTTTATGTTCAGCACAGTCAGGAATCAACATCATTTTCTGTTTAAGTAATCCCATAATATGCTGCTGATACTTTTAACATATGAAACTGGCAATTTAAGGCCCTAATGGCCGAAGTAGCAGAAGTGTATACCTTTTTACCCAATCTGTCCAAGGCCCTGGAATCTCTATCAGAGGGTGTAGGGGTTTTGGCAGCAGTAGCCTTAATGCCCTTTGGTCCTTGGGAAATTGTCTCTGGATCCGCAGTAGGATTCTTGAATAGGAACTTGTGAGAGTCAGGTACTCTAATACCGGTCAGGTTTTCTGGGAGCTGGAGGTAAAGTGTCTGGAGCCAGGCTAAATTCCAAAAAGGCATCATCTACAATGGCCAGAACAGGAGGGATAGCTAAAGGCCTGTGTTGAGGGAGGAGTAAGAATTCCCCAAGCCCCTTTTTGGAGTCAGAGTAATCCTGGCTTTCCCAGCAGAAATGCTTCCTAAGAGTGAGCAAGGTTTCACCAAAAGAAAAATATTCTGGAGGGGAAGCAGAGGGAATGGAATTCTCTCCATCGGAATCCTCATAGGTAGATAAGGGCAAATTCTGGTAATCAGAAGAAACAAAAATTTCAGAATCCTGATCAGAAGAATCAGAAGGAAAATCAGTTCTAGGTCTCTTAGAGGGGGAAGGCTAGCTTCCCCTTATTAAAGTAATAAGGTCTTCAGCCATTCTAAGCATTTGATTTTTAGGCATATGGCCCTGACCATGTGGTTTGGACGTTGGTTTTCTAGGTGTGGGTCAAGTTTTAGGCCTTGATGAAGAAGATGGCGTCGGTTTACAAATGCAAATCTGTAGGCCTGAATACACCCTCAGAAGCTGGTGTCTGCACAGCGGCTCCGGACCCATCCAAGGTAGAGACATCCACAGGTTCCATAGTCGAAGAAGCATCTCACGGCATACCGGACTCCAAATGGGTCTCAGTAGAGGCCTGCAAATCTGAAGTAGTGGGTATCAGTAGCTGTGAAAGCACCTCACTGAGTACCGGCGAACTGGCAACTAGCTTAATGGAAGCGTCGTCGGCAGTTTTGGAACTATGTGGTCTGTCTCTTTATCCTTACTTTTTCTTGGAATATCAGTAGTTTACCGAAGCCATTTCTAGATAGCTAAACAGAGAACCAAAATAATTTGGGTGAAAAGAGACAAACAACAAAAAGTTTGGGGGTTGAATACAGCACAAAACCAACAGTGAGGGATGTCATGGTCTGGGGCCCCAGCAAGGAATGCAGTACGAATGAAAATCTTTATGAGGTATTTGTTTTCCACAGGTAAGACAATAGCTAACTTTTACTGACATCAGTTAAGAGCAAGAAAAAGATCCACCCAATGGGGTACTTAGCTTTTTTCGAAGACTTCGGTTCTGAAACTTGAAAACGAAAATTTCAGGAGTCGGCCGACCGGCACTTACAAACTGCTTCTGCTTCAGGCACCGTGTGGCAAGAAAGACTGATACAATGGCGTCGGCTGCATGTTTTATACCCCTGACAACCTAACGTCAGGGAAGAGACAGCATCTGACGCAGGAATCGAAGATTCTAGTATTCAGACTAGCTGAAGGCTACCTGCAGGCAGATAACCCAAATGTAATGACTGCAAAAGTGAAACACGAAGAACATCTTTTATTTTTCTGACACAGCAGCTTTCCATAAAGCAACATTTACCACAATGGTTTAACAGAAAACAAATGCACATTATTTGTTTGTAGGTAATAGTACTCATGATCTTTCTAACAGACTATGCGCAAAAAAAATATCCATTAAGTGAGTTAATTATACAGGATTATTACCATGAAGAATGAGAAGCCATAATGCCAGAGAGGCTCCAGGCTGTACAATGCCTTTTTAATTTTTTTCTTCAGTATGTTATTAACCAGATACGCAAACAAGCTGTGGAAAAAAACACACACAAACTCACCAAGGTCCACAGGACAGGAAACACTCTTGGCGCTCTCACTATAAGCAGCCTGCCAAGAGTTTCTGGATAATTGGGTTCGACAACTTCTATAATTCGAAGCAGTGCTTTCACTCCAGGTCGCCAGAGATGTCTCATATTCAGGCCTTCCAAATCAACCAAACATGTCCAGGCACTGGCAGAAATTAAGACAAATGTTTAATTTTCTGAGCATGTCAGAAACAAACAAATATAACTTTAAAAAAAAAAAAAAAAAAAAAAAAAAGAAGAAGTTATGTACTTACCATAACGTTCCATCCGAGTTGTTCATCTCACCTTCATTCTTTACTGATGGGTTTGGAGCAGATCCCTTGGCTCTGATACAGCCAATTGCAAAGCCTGAGGTCTTCAAATAGCTTGAGGCTAAGTCCCTATCCCATGATGCACCTGTGAATTACCTCAGCTCTTGTTTGCTGTGTATACTAATACCATATGTCACTGTTACATTCCTAGAGAAAAGGAAGAGAAGGTTTGAGTAACCAAGATGGATCCAGCATCTCGGTCATCTATCAGCCCAGCAGGGGGTAAGGAGGTAGGGGTGCAAGAATGAAGGCAAGATGAACAACTCACATGGAACATTATGGTAAGTGCATAACTTCTTTATGTGAAGTTGTTCAATCTCGCCATTCATTCTATACTGATGGGTAGCGTCCCAAGCACCATCAATCTCGGATGGCTCACGGGAATATATTTCTCAGGACTATGGTTCATAGATTAGTACTAAGTTAACTGTCCTTGCGAGCCATTTTAAGCCTAGCCAATTATCCCTTGTGAGACTCAAACCCTGCACCTTGTGTTTGTAAGACAAACACCTTAACCATTAGGCCACCCTCCCCTCCAAAGGATCCAAAGGAGGTCCTGTCCCTGGAGGCCTTATCAACTTTGTAATGAGTGATAAAGGTATGAGGTTTTGACCAAGTGGCTGCTGCATAAATGTTATCAATGGGAAGTCTGGCACAAAAGACAGATGATGTAGAAACTGCAATGGCTGAGTGAGCTTTAATCTTGTGTTGCAAAGGTATATTTGGCAGCTGAATAGGCAAAGGTGATACAATCAGATAACCATTTAGTTTGTTGTTTTAGCCACTGGTCTCTCTTTCCTGGAGTCTGAGAATGAAACAAAAAGCTTGATTTTCTGAAATATTTTGTTCTATCCAAATAGAATCAGAGTGGACTGTGAACATCAAGTTTGTGCAGCATATACTCTAAACTGTCAGAATCTTTGGGGAAGAAAACTGGCATATCAATAATGTGGTTGAGATTGGTTTCAGTGCAAACTTTGGGCAAGAATGAGGGATTTGTTCTAAGTGATACTCTGTCAGCATGAAATATCAAATAGGGAGGTTTGATGGATAAAGCCTGAAGCTCTGACACTCTGCAGGCAGAAGTAATACCTACCAGAAAAATGGTCTTCCAAGACAAAATTTGAGATCACAAGAGGAAGCTGGCTCAAATGGCGGGAGAATTATATGTGAAAGCATAAAATTTAGATTCCATGGAGAACAGGGAGATTTCACAGGTGGCCCAGTATGAAAAGTCCCTTTGAGAAATGCTTTGAATAACTTGTGAGACATGATATTCAAAATTCAAATCCAAGATGAAAATTAGAAATTGCAGCCAAATGAACCTGAACTGTTGCTGCTGCAGATCCTTTGTGGAAAATCGTAGTCAAGAACTCTAATATGAAGCCACAGGAGCTTGGCAAGGCTCAATATTATTTTTAGAGGCCTCTATAAAAATTTCTTCAGATATAGCTTTCTGTAGAAAATTTATGAGAGTACAAAAGGATCTGTTTTGTCTCATTGGAAAGGTTATGAAACCTGGTTATGACGGGAACTGGAGCAGCCAAGCTTTCAGCTTCTGGGACTGCAAAGAAGGATGAAAGTCCCCCGATGGATGTGTCAGAAGGTCTGGAACTGGGTCCAGGATCCAAGGATCCTCCAAAAGATGAAATCAACGGAAGGGGAACCAAATCTGATGAGGCCAGTGAGGGGCTATAAGAATGATGGTCCTTTCCCAGGGATTTTGCTTTCTGTAGAACCTTGGGTATCAACGGAAGTGGTGGAAATGCATAGAGGACACCCGGAGGCCAATCGTGTACGAGTGCGTCCCTTGGGGCTTCTCCCGGAGGGAGAATCAGAGCAAAGTAGCTTCTGCATTTCGTGTTCATGTGACTTGCAAAAAGGCTGCAGCAAGGCTGGCCCCACCTGTAGAATATCTTGTCTGCGATTTCTTTCTTGAGGGACCACTCATGGGGTAACAAGACTGCCCTGCTCAGTTGGTCTGCTATCACATTGGATCTCCCCAGGATGTGTGTTGCCAATAGAAAGTGCTGGATGGAAACAGCCCACTGCCAAACTCTGAGAGCCTGTCGACAAAGAGGGTAAGATCCGTTTCCTCCTTGTTTGTTCAAATACCAGACCACCAACATGTTGTCTGTCTGAATTGCAATCGTACTCAGAGGAAGATCGTCCTGAAAGTACTGCAACGCCAAAAGTACTGCTCTCATCTCTAGGACAATGATATGCAGATGTGTCTCTTGGTCGGGCCATGTGCCTTGGGCAGTATTTCCCTGAAAATGCCCCCCCCCCACCACTCTATCAGGGGAAATGTCCATCCATGGTCACAGTGGCTGCTGGAAGGGGTAGCACAAATGGGCATCCTATTGTGACATGAAGTGAGGTCAACCACCATTGAAGGTCCTTCTTGCAAGAATTTGTGATCATTATAGTGTGATTCATGGGTAGCTCTTGGTAAGACCACTGAGTGAACAACAGCCACTGATGTACCCACATGTGCATCCAAGCTAGTGGTATGGCTAGAATTGCTGCTGCCATCATGTCTAATACTTTCAAATCTTCTAATGCTGGTGCTTTGTCTTTTGATATCAGAATGCTGACATATTGATGAATGAAAATGACTCTTTTTATTGGAAGTCTTAGAGTGGTGGTGGTAGTGGTGTCCAACTCTGCCCCGATAAAAATGATATGCTGCGATGGTGACAAGGCAGATTTTTCTGAGTTGATTGTAATGCCCAGATATTTTCAGAGTAACAGAGTGGACTCCTTAGCCTGAATGAGTTGATGCCTGGTGGTGGCAGTAAGGAGCTAATCGTCTAGGTACGGAAACACCTGGAATCCTAGACACCTCAGATGAGCTGTGAACACTCTGGGGGCTGCAGTGAGATGAAAGGGCAGGGCTCAAAACTGGTAATGATTGGTTCCCAGCCGGAAGCGCAGGTGATCCTTGGATGGCCTGGCCATTTTTATGTGGTAGTAATGCATCCTTGAGATCTATAGAGTGCATCCAATTGTCTTTCCCAAGAAGGGAAGTATAAACTGAAGCGTGACCATCCAAAACTTCTCTTTCTTTACGTATTGGTTCACTCTGCTGAGGTCCAATATGGGTCTCCATTCCCGTCTTCTTTGGAACCAAAAAGAATCTTGAGTAAGTTCTGGATCCTGTTTGGTCTGCTGTGACTGGTTGGATGGCTCTTTTTGCCAGCAACATTTGGACCTCTACAGTTGCTTGTTCCCAGTAACTGGGTGGAACATCTGGGATTTTTCTTATGATTGGGGGGGGGGGGGTGGCGAATGGAATGAAATACCCTCTGGAAATGATACTTTGTACCCAGCTGTCTTTTATTTTGAGCCAGGCATCTGGGTACAAAGACAAGCGACCCCCGACTGCCTTCAGAGCAGGACAGTTGGACCTCCTCTCAGGAGCGCTGGTAGGGCTTCCAAGAGAAGTGATCTATGTCACCCTGGTGTTGTGGAACCCCTCTGCCACAAGGGTGGCATCTTCCATTATTAGACGCTCCTCTGCTCCTGGAGGGGAATTCACCACGTGTGTCCTGAAAGGCTTCTTGGGCTTTTCAGAAAGTACAGTTGTGTATACTTACCATAAATGTAGATGTTCGAGTGTATTCACTGTTGCAGTCATTACATTTGAGTTATCCGCTTGCAGTAGCCCTCAGTCGGCCTGATTAACAAAGACTTGGGTCCTGCGTCGATAGCTGTCCCTTCTTCCATGATGTCAGGTCATCAAGGGTATAAAACATGCAGCCGACGCCATTACATCAGTTTTTCTTCCCCAGATGTCAGGTGCCCCCCTAATGGGAAGCAATTAAATCTATAAATACAAGGATATACCTCTAACAAAAAAGCAAATACACCAAAAAGCTTTTGAGCACAGTAAGGGAGAGTAAAGGTATAGCCAAAAGAAGAAAGGTGGCTGGAGGGAGGGTAACCAGGACTGCAACAGTGCATACACTCGAACATCCTTTAGTTGAAGACTTCGGTTCTGAAACTTGAATGCGAAAATTTCAGGAATCGGCCGACCGGCACTTGCGAACTGCTTCTGCTTCGGGCACTGCGCGGCAAGAAAGGATAAATAAAATGGCATCGGCTGCATGTTTTATACCCCTGACGACCGGACGTCATGGAAGAGGAGACAGCAACCGAAGCAGGACCCAAGACTTTGTTCTTCAGGCCGACTGAGGGCTACTGCAAGCAGATAACTCAACCCAAGAGCAATTCCTGTACCCGCTGCCCTACTCATTCCATCAGCTGCATAAGATATGAGATGCATGGATGAGTTGACAATAGAATTTAGGGTAGCAAGCTGGGCAGCAACTTTGTCGGAGGCTCCTGCAGCTACTGCACCCTGAAAAGTATCTCCCAACTCCTTAAGGAGATATCTTTGCAACCTAGAAAAATGGGTTAAGTAGTTCAGCGAACGGAGAGCAAATGTCGCTAAAAGTGCAGTTGTGTACACTTACCATAAATGTAGGTGTTCGAGTGTATTCACTGTTGCAGTCATTACATTTGGGTAATTTGCTGGAAGGCTGCCCTCAGTCGGCCTGAATTCCAAAGTCTTGGGTCCTGAATCGGTTGCTGTCTTCTCTTCCATGACGTCAGGTCATCAGGGGTATAAAACATGCAGCCGATACCATTTTCTTTAGTTTCACACCCTATGGGTGCTACCAAAAGATAAGTGCTTGGTGGAGGCAGAGGGAAGTCATTGGGATTGCTTTCTGTAGGTTTGCGCTTTATCTCCTCCAGATTTGGAGGTGGATGCGCCCCATTGCTTTGACCTGTATGAGTCTTGCGCCTGGTATCTGGAACCCTTAGGGCATCTGGAGTTGCCCCTTTGAGCTCTGTCTGACACAGGAAAGGACCAATGTTTTGTATGCCAGTGCCTACTGAATCTTGGTGGCTGCACTTGTAAAAAGTCTTTAACAGTTTGCATAGACTTAGCTTTGTCTTCCATTTTCTTTAAAACCTCTTCTGCCTTAATACCAAACAGAGAGTCATGCTGTAAAGGTGCATCTAGCAATTTAGCTTTAACATGATCAGGCAAATTTTGTTCCTTTAACCAGGCATGCCTCCTAATCACAGACCCAGTAACTGCGGCCCTGCAGGAGGCCTCTAAAGAATCAAAACCACATTACAAAGTATGCTTTCCAACTTGTTCCGCTGCATGCAATAATTCCTGCAATTCTTTATTTTCTGCACATTCTGAAATCAACATCATTTTCTGTTTCAGCAATCCCATAACATGTTGTTGGTACATAAGCATATGAAATTGACAGTTTAAGGCCCTGATTGCTAAAGTTGCAGATGTATAAACCTTTTTTTCCCATCTGTCCAGTGCCCTTGAATCTCTGCCAGGGGGGGTAGGATTTTTTGCTGTTGAGGCCTTAACTCCCTTTGGACCCTGTGAAATAGTTTCAGGATCAGCAGCAGGGTTTCTAAATAAAAATTTATGGGAGTCAGGGACCCTGTAATATCTGTCAGGCTTACTGGTAGCCGGAGGTAAGGAGTCAGGGGTCAGGCTTGACTCCGAAAACACATCATCCACAATGTCTAAAACAGGGGGAATGGCTAAAGGCTTGTGGTGAGGGAGAAGGAAATCCCTGAGCCTCTTTTTTGATTAGGAGAAGTCTTGGCTGTCCCAGTGAAAATGCCCCCTCAAAGTATGCAAGGTTTCTCCAAATGAATAACCCTCAGGAGGAGATGCAGATGGAACAGACTCCTCAGCATCAGAATCCTCAAAGGGAGGTAAAGATAATTCCAGATCAGAAGAGGAATCAGAAGAAATAGAAACATGATCTGAAGATTCATAATCAGTGTCTTGCCTAGGCCTCTTATCTGGAGGGGGATGGGTACCCCTGATCAAGGTAATAAGGTCTTCAGCCATTTTGATCATCTGTTTTTTAGGCATAGGGGCCTGTGCACGTGGCTCAGGAGTCATTTTTGCAGTTTTAGAAGTTGCTTTTGTCTTCGATTTTGCAGCTGTCGTCGGTTTGATATACAAATGTTGAGGTCTGAATACACCCCCAGAAGCTGGTGCCTGCTTAGCTCCTCCGGACCCATCCGAGGGAGATTCATCCGTCAGTCCAATACCTTGAGAATCTTGTGGCATGCCGGACTCCACATGGGTGTCGGCAGAAGCCTGTGACTCGAAGGTAGCAGGTATCAGGGGGTGCAAAAGCACCTCACTGAGTACCGGCAACTGGCTTAGGAGAAGCTTTGTCGTCAGTTTTGGATCTCAACTGCCTTTCTCTGTCCTTTTCTTTGCGTTTTTTATGTATTCCAGTAGTCGGATTGCTATCCAACAACATTTCTGGGTAGTTAAATCTGTTTCCAAAATACTTTGATGCAAAAATATACCGACGCTTAATAGTGTGTTGGTTAAATCTAGCACAAAACCAACAACCAGGCACATTGTGATCAGGGTCTAGGCAAGGAATACAGTGTAAATGGAAATCCTTAGGAGGTATTTGCTTCCCACAAGTAATACAATTATTAACTTTTTCTGACATCGGTAAAAAGCAAGAAAAATGTTTCCCTAATGGGGTACTTCGCTTTAGTGAAGACTTCGGTTCTGAAACTCAGACTCGAATATTTCAGTAGTCGGCTGACAGACACTTGCAAAATGCTTTTGCTTTGGGCACCACGCGGCAAGAAAGACTAAAGAAAATGGCGTCAGCTACATGTTTTATACCCCTGACGACCTGACATCATGGAAAAAAAGACAGCAACCAACGCAGGACCCAAGACTTTGAAATTCAGACCGACTGAGGGCAACCTGCCAGCAGATTATCCAAATGTAATGACTGCAACAGTGAAACACGAAGAACATCTGAACATGCGCTTCCCATATCTATCCATAATCCTGGAGTCTCTGTTAGGAGGATAGATAGAAGAGGAAGTCTCAGACATTTCCTTCTTGGTGGCCGCTGCCACCACCATGGCATCAACCGGAAAACACCTTTCATTAAGAATGTTTTGTCAAGTGGGGCAGAAACAAATTTATTAGGCCTCCTAGGGACAGGCTCCATGATATCCGGAGACTCCCACGCCCTTCATGAGGCCAGCTGCAGCAACTCAACGAAGGGCAGAGGCACCCAAGAGGTGGAGGGCTGAGACCCGAAAGCCTTCAGGAGAAATGACTCTCCTCAGTAGGGCTTTTGGACTGCCAACCACCCCTCTGCCTAAGGATCTCAAGTATCACAGCAAAGGAGATATCCTCAGAGGGGGACTGTGGGGACCCTTCTGACTCATCTAAGTCAGTATCCGATGTGAGAGACTCCTGTGGGGAGCCTAGGTGCTTCCACTTGCACAATGTCTTCCTGGGAACCTCATCAGTGAGGGCCTCTGGTGAGGTCTCGGAAGAGCAGGGGTCACCCAATTGGGGCTTCCCTGAGGCTCTGGGTCTATACACTTAGTGAGGACATGTGATGCAGAAGCAGACACAGGCACTTTTGGGGAGGAGGAAGGCAGACCCAAGGTTGAGGATGTCCTAGAAGACATGACTCTCCTCATGGCATCAAAAGCACCCCTGCTCAGATGTGAGGGAGGCGACGGATCAGAGGAAACCATTGACACCCCAGGAACCAGAAAGTACAGTTGTGTACCTACCATAAATGTAGATGTTCGAGTGTATTCACTGTTGCAGTCATTACACTTGGGTTATCCTGCTGGCAGGCTACCCACAGTCGGCCTGAATTCCAAAGTCCTGGTCCGGCGTCAGTTGCTGTCGCCTCTTCCCTGACGTCAGTGCGCCAGGGGTAAAAAAGATGCAGCCGACACCATTTTCTTCAGTTTTTCTTGCCCCAGATGTCAGGTGCCCCCAAAAGGGTAGGCTAAAAATTCTGCTCATAAAACAGCATGCACTAACATAAACATTACTTTAATCTACAAGCAAATACACCACATAGGTTGTATAGAATAGAGAGGTACAGATAAGTCCCAGCAATGAAAGGGGGATGGAGGGAGGGTAACCTGGACTGCAACAGTGAATGCACTCTAACATCTACATTTATGGTAGGTACACAACTGTACTATGTTCATCGTGTTTCACTGTTGCAGTCATTACACTTGGGTTGAATCCCAAAGCCGAGGTTGGGTGGCTGGGCCTAGATAGAATTAGGAGTGGCTATGAGGCCCTGCAGAACTGCAGTGGCAAAGCCTGCTCTGGATTTAGAGTAAAGAGGTAAGTGGTAGTGCTTTGTAAAAGTGTGCACTGAAGTCCAAGTTGCAGCCTCCAAAATGTCCTTGGTTGGTAGTCCTCTGAGGAAGGCTGCTGAAGTGGCTGCTGCTCTGGTTGAATATGGCCAATTGCCCTTAGGCACTGATTTGCCATGTTGTGAATAGCAGAAATGAATGCAGTGGCCTATCCATTTTGAAATAGTCTGCTTTGAAATAGCTTTTCCTTGTGATCCTGCAGCATATGCCACTAAGAGGTGCTCAGTCTTTCTGAAGGCTTTAGTTTTGTCCAAGTAGAAGTGTAGCTGTCTGTGTATGTCCAGAGAATGCAGAAGTCTCTTCCCCTTATTCTGTGGGTTTGGATAAAAGGTAGGCAAATGAATGGTTTGGTTAAGAGCCACACTGGACACTACCTTAGGCATAAATGTTGGGTTTGTTCTTAGAAAAACCCTCTCCGGATGGAAAATAATAAAAGGGTCCACAGCCATTAGTGCCTGTAACTCTGAGACTCTTCTTGCTGAGGTTATTGCTAGGAGCAGAGCTGTTTTCCATGATAAGTATTTTATCTCAGCTGTATTGGCTGGCTCAAAAGGAGACAGTGTGAGCTTTTCCAAGATGAAATTGAGGTCCCATGCAGGTGTTGGAACTCTCCTTGGAGGTCTTATGTTTTTGGCCCCTCTGAGATACTGCCTTAGCAGTGGATGTGAAAAAATAGGTGGATCCGTATTGTGATGAGCTGAAATGGCAGAGGCATGGATCTTAATTGATGAGAAGGATAGGCCTTTGTCCAGCATCTCAGTTAGGTATTGTAAATTCTGAGGAATATTTGGTAAAAGCGTGTCCATTCCTTGTGCCTGGTTCCAAGCACAGAATCTCTTCCATTTTTCTGTATAAGATTTTCTGGTGCTGGGCCTCCTGGCCTCCAAAATAACATCCATAACTGCTTTAGAGAGAGGTGTGTCCTGAATGGTTAAATTATCAGCCATGCAGCCAGATTTAGGGTTCTGAGTTGGCTGTGCAGGATCTGACTGTTTTGTTGGGTCAGCAAATGAGGAATCTCGGGTAATGTCCAGGAAGGGCCTTGAGACAAGCTCTTTAGAATTGGGTACCAGTGCTAGCGTGGCCAGTCTGGGGCAATCAGTATCACTTTTGGCTTCTCTTGTCTGACCTTTAGGAGTACCTTGGGGAGGAGAGGAAGTGGAGGAAAGGCATATACTGTAAGGGTTTTCCAGCTGAATGATAGGGCATCCACTTTCCATGCTTGTTTGTGATAAGTCCTTGTGCAGAATCTCTGTAGTTGGCAGTTGTGCGGGGAGGCAAATGGATCTATGTCTGGGCATCCCCATTAACTTGTTATGCTGAAGATTTGTAGATCTAGTTTCCACTCATGAGGATCCTTGAGATTTCTACTTAGTTCGTCTGCCAGAGTATTTGTCTTTCTTGGCAGGAATTGTGATTGCAGGTGTACTTGTTAAGTCAATGCTGTGTTCCACAAAGTCATGGCTTGTCTGCAGAGGGGGTAGGAATGTGTGCCTCCCTGCTTGTTTATGTACCACATGACTGCAGTATTGTCGGTCTTTACCAACAGTTGTCCTGGATGAAGTAGATCCTTGAAGGCTGTCAGGGCATTCTGAACAGCTAGCATCTCTTTTTGATTGATATGAAGATGCATTTGGCTTGCTGGCCATGCTCCCTGAATACATTTTCCTGCCATGTGGGCCCCCCAGGCATAATCTGATGCATCTGTTGTTAGTGTCTGCCTGGCAGTGGGTAGAGTGAATGGCTGTTCTTGTTGTGGTGACAGGCCTGTGCCCACCATCGAAACTCCTGTTGCAGGCAGGGAATGAGGGTAAATAGAAGTTATGTTCTTACCATAACGTTCCATGTTAGTTGTCTTCTTCTCGCCTTCTTCTTGCTGGATGGGTTCGGAGCCGACCTCGGCTCCATTCGCCACTCTAAAAGCTCGAGAGTTGGTTCCACCGGCTCGAGGCTCCCCTTATATCCCACAATGCTAGGCGTGAGTTACCTCAGATCTCGTTTGTAAGCTAACCCCAGCTTATAATAGTATCAGAATAACTATAAACAAAGTCCACCTCTAACCAGGGAGAAAGAAGGGTGACCTATATCCTCACCCAGGAGATATGCACAACAGCATATGCCTAATAAAAGAGGTGGTAGAAAGAGAGGTCACAATCACAACTCCTCTAGGTCTGTCCAGGCCAGGGGGAAGGAGGGTGGGACGCAAGAAGAAGGCGAGAAGAAGACAACTAACATGGAACGTTATGGTAAGAACATAACTTCTATATGTTAAGTTGTCTATCTCGCCTTCATTCTTGCTGGATGGGACCGCATCCCTAGCACCTTGTCCCGGGTGGCCTAACGGAACAGACTCCTGAGAACAGTGGAACCAAAGTTAGCTCTATGCCTAGAAGCTAAATCCAACTTATAATGAGAAATGAAAGTGTGAGGAGTAGCCCAAGTAGCCGCTGCACAAATGGTGTCAATAGGCAGTCTGTCTTGGAAGGCTAAAGAAGTAGCCAAAGCTCTGGTGGAATGGGCCTTAGGTTTATTAGGCAGCTTTTGGTGTCTAATTTCATAAACAAGGGAAATCAGAGATGTTAGCCATCTAGATAATGATACCTTTGAAACTGAAAGTCCCTTTCTGCCTTCTGCATAGGAGACAAACAACTGGTCAGATTTTCTGAATTGTTTTGTTCTATCCAAATAATACCTCAACTGACGATGAACATCTAGCCAGTGTAATTTTTGTTCAGACCTATTGGAATATTCTGGAAAAAAGACAGGGAGGTCAATGCTTTGATTTAGGTTTGACGTCGAGACTACCTTAGGCAAAAAGGACGGATTGGTTCGTAAGGATACCCTGTCCTTATGGAACAATAGATAAGGAGGTCGACAGCTGAGTGCATGAAGTTCTGAAACTCTTCTAGCTGAAGTAATAGCTACCAGAAAGAGAGTCTTCCATGATAGCAATTTTAAAGAACAGGAGGCTGCAGGTTCGAAAGGGGGAAGAATCAAAGAAGTAAGAACTAAATTTAGGTCCCAAGGAGAAGGAGGATTTCTTATAGGGGGTCTGAGAAGAAAAACTCCTTTCAAAAAGGCTTTGCAAAGCTTGTGGGACATTAAGGCAGACTCAGAAATACCCACATGAAAGTTAGAAATAGCTGCCAATTGAACTTTAAGAGTAGAAGGAGATGAACCTGCATGGAAGAGTTCAGCTAGAAAATCAAGGACTATTTGGATGGAAGCAGTGAAAGGATCTATGTCCCTTCCTTGAGCCCAATATGTGAAGCGTTTCCACTTACTCAAATAAATCTTCCGAGTGGAAGATTTATGGGAAGCTATCAAAATATCTCGAACAGAGTGAGATAATTGAGGAAGCCTGGCTAAGGTTGGAACTGGAGGAACCAAGCAGTGAGGTTCAGAGAGGGGAGGGCGCGATGAAACTGACCCGACTGATGGATCAAAAGATCTGGAACTAGGTCCAGATGCCAAGGTCGCTCCAATAGAAATTGATGTAGAAAGGGGAACCACACCTGTCGAGGCCAGTAAGGAGCAATGAGGATCAACGAGGCCTTCTGAGCGATAGCTTTCTGTATCACTTGAGAGATTAGTGGGAAGGGAGGAAATGCATACAGAAGTCCCCGGGGCCAAACTTGGACTAGAGCGTCTCTGCTGGGTTGGCCTGGTAAAGGGAATAGAGTAAATTAATCTCTGCACTTGCTGTTTTGGGGAGTAGCAAAAAGATCGCAGCAAGGCTGACCCCACTTGAGAAAAATTTCTCTCAACAGAGTCTTTCAGAGACCACTCGTGAGGCATGAGGATAGCTCTGCTCAACTTGTCCGCGATTTGATTGGACTTCCCAGGGATGTGCGTTGCTATCAGAAACCGCTGAGAAGAAATCGCCCATTGCCACAATCTGAGTGCTTCTCGACACAGGGGGTAGGACCTGGTTCCGCCTTGTTTGTTGATGTACCACACTACAGACATATTGTCTGTCTGGATTGCAATCGTTCCCAAGGGAAGAGAGTCTTGAAGGGCTTGCAACGCTAAAAGCACTGCTCTCATCTCCAGAATATTTATGTGCAAGTGGCATTCGTCTGGTTGCCATGTGCCCTGGACCGTCCTGCCCTGATAATGCCCCCCCCCCACCCGATCAGGGAGGCGTCCGCTGTCAGAGTAGCAACCGGAGGGGGAGGAACAAAGGGTCTTCCCAATAAAAGCTGAGGGGAAGACATCCACCACATGAGATGATTTCTGCACGCCTGCGTGATCATAATGGTGTGGGACATTGGAAGTTGCTGGTATGACCATTGTGTAAAGAGCATCCATTGAAGGATTCTCATGTGGAATCTGGCTAATGGAAGCAGAGGTATGGCAGCCGCCATAATTCCCAACACTTTCAGAACTAACCTGGCTTTGATTCTGTTGTTGTTGAAAAGGAGTGAGACCAGTTTGTGTATGTCTGTTATTCTCTGATCTGTTAGTCTGCAGACATGTCTACTGTGTCTAGATTTGCGCCTATGAAGGTAATAGTGCGACAAGGCGACAAAACAGACTTTTCAATTTATTGAAATGCCTAACTTTTGACAAATGCGAAAAGTGTAATCCCTGGCCATCAGAAGGAGATGCTTGGTGGGAGCTGTGAGGAGCCAGTCGTCCAAATATGGAAACACCTGGAATCCTTGTCGTCTCAGGTGAGAAGCTACCACTGCCATGCATTTGGTAAACACCCGGGGGCAGTGGTGAGACCAAAGGGCAGGGCCCTGAATTGAAAATGACTGGTTCCCAGTCTGAAGCGGAGGAATCTTCTGGGCGTCTGTTCATTATTATGTGATAGTACGCATCCTGAAGGTCTATAGAGCACATTCAGTTTCCTTTTCCCAATAGGGGAAGGATGGACTGCAGCGTGACCATCCGAAATCTTGTTTTCTTGACTGATCTGTTCAAGATACTGAGATCCAAAATTGGTCTCCAGTCCCCTGTTTTCTTTGGAACTAAAAGAACCTTGAGTAGATTCCGGATCCTTGCTGGTCTGCAGGAACTGGCTGAATTGCTCTTTTAGCAAGCAGCTTTGAAATTTCCAAAACCGCTAGATCCCTTTGAGCGGGTGGAACATCTGGAAGGGATTTTTTTGATTGGTTTGGAATGCGAAGAAAGGGAATAGAATAGCCTTGGAAATGACGGACTGTACCCATTTGTCTTGAGTCAGGGATAGCCAGGCTTCTGGGTACAGTGACAATCTTCCCCCGACTGCCTCCGAAGGTGGGCAGTCGGGCAACACCTCAGGGATGCTGAAAGGGCTTATCAGAGAAGGCTTCTCGATTGCCCTGGTTCTCTGGCCCCCTGCCTCGAGGGTGGCGTCTACCATTGTTATTCCCCTCTGCCTCTGGCGGAACCGACTCTGTCGTCAGGCGAAGTCCCTTGAGATTGTTTACGGAACCACATTTTCCCACTTTTCTGGCCTTTGGGGTAAGGCCTAGAAGGAGTAGAAAACGGACTCCGGCGGCAGAAAGAGTCTTGCCATCAGTCTCGCACCTAGTCAAGGTTTCTTTCACTTGAGGACCAAAGAGATGATCCATCGAACGGGAATTAGTGAAAGACATTTTGAAGGGTCCGCAAAATTGCATAGCCGCATCCAGGCATGCCTACGTAAGGCCACACCTGTCCCTGCGGCCCTGCTCGCTCCATCAGCCGCATAAGAAAGGAGGCGCATGGAGGAGTTGGCTATGGAATTCAGGGTAGCCAGCTGAGTGTTCATCTTATCTTGAAAACCCGCAGCTGTAGGGTCCTTCAACATGTCACTCGCTTCTTTGATCAAGTCCCTTTGAAGGCAGTAAAATGGCACAGGTAGTTCAGCGAACGCATAGCAAATGTCGCTGATGAGAACATCCGCTTCCCGTACCTGTCCATGGACCTAGATTCCTTGTTAGGTGGATGGACAGGTACTGAAGGATCAGCTAGTTCCTTCTTAGTGGCAGCAGCAACCACCATAGCATCCACAGAAACTCCTTTTGTCAAGAACTGTTTGTCTGCTGGTGCCGTTATGAATTTTGAGGGTCTCCTGGGAGTGGGGTCCACTGAATCAGGAGCCGTCCATACCTTTTTAGCCACCACCTGCATGAGGGGGTCAAGGGGAGACACCCAGGAGGTGGAAGGGCGAGAGCCAAACGCCTCAAGGTACACAGATTCATCCTCCGAAGGGTTGAGGGCTGGCCAATTTCCCTCTGTTTGAGGATTTCTAGAATGTCTGCAAAGAGACATCTTCAGAAGGGGAACGGGGAACCCTCGGAATCCTCTAAATCTGTGTCAGATGTGATGGACTCAGGTGAGTCAATGTGTTTCCTCTTACACTTCCTCTTCCGAGGGGGCTCTTCTGCCAAATCAGGAGAGGCCTAGGAAGAGGATGAGATCCCCACAGGGGGTTCCTGAGGAGCTGGCTCTCTGCGGTCCGGGATGAGGGAGTGAGTCGACTTGACCTGAGGTACCGTAGAGGGAGGGGCGGACGGAGCCGACTGTGGAGTAGAGCCAGGCTCTAACACACTCCGCATGACCTCGAGCACCCCTGTCAGGCAGAGCCAGAGGTCCCGCTCCGAGAAGCTGAGAACCTCCTCGGCACAGACAGTGATGGCTCGAGGCCGATGTCGAGCCGAACTCACCAGCGCCAAGCTCCGAGAGGAAGAGCGGGGTCGGACAAGGGTCCGATGCCACGTACCCCTCGGAGCCGGCAGGGAAGTCGGCGCCGAGATTCTTGAAAGAAGAAATCTGAGCAGCGGGCGAAGACATCTGTATCGGCTCGGCGCTACCACAGTCTCGGTTCAGCGCCCGGCTCCGAGCTCAACGGAGTCGGAGGAGGAACATATTGATGGACAGGGGCAGGCATCGACTGACGAGTCGGGCTCTGAAGCATTTGGGCCAGTGCCTCGGACTTAAGAAGTCGACTCACTACCCTCTGAAGGTCATGATCCGACAGCCTCGATGACCTAGAGGAGTGAGATTTATGGCTCCGTTCAGACAGCAGAGGAGATGCTGGAGCCAAATGAACGGAGCCAAGGGATGGTGACCTAGATCTCTTCCTAGATGTCGGCTCCGAAGGTCTGGTCGGAGCCGACAAGGGTATTTCTAATACCTCGGCTCCAGCGGGCGAGGAACCACAGCTGTAGACTGATCGGCTCCAGCCGGAGCCGATGCAGACGTAGGTTTAGTAGCCTTAGGTCTCGGCTCAGTAGCTGGAGCCGAGGACCTGGAAGCCTTGGAGGGCTTTCCCAGAGACAGAAAGGGAATCCTCAGGCTTAAGTAGACCCCTTAGGATCAATTTGTTCTTTCTTTCCTGCAGGACCCTGGGGCTGAAGCTGTGGCATACAGCACAGGAGTCCTGCAGGTGCAAAGGCCCCAGGCAGTAGACACAAGAAGTGTGACCATCTGTCAGAGACATTTTCTGACAGCACACATCACACTTCTTGAAGCCTGAGACCTTTGTGTCTTTAGACATCCTAGAACAAGAAAGTGTAACCACACACACTCAGTCAGACACACTGATTACACTTTATCTTATTTTTTAAAACTCAAAAATAAAACAACTATCAAAAGGTTTTAATTAAGAGAAACACACACACACCACTAGGGAATGGGGAAAGGCCTGAAGGCCAGGGAGAACTTTTAAGTTCTTGTGGGAAAGAAAGGATTTTATGAAAAAAGGGTTCAATTCCACTAAACTAAGGGAAAATGTAGTTAAAATTAAAAATAAAGGGGTTTAAGTATCCTAACTTTACTGAAAGTTTACTTACCAAGAAGCCGGTAGAAAACCAACACCTCGATCGCTGTAGCGGCAAACGAGATCTGAGGTAACTCACGCCTAGCATTGTGGGATATAAGGGGAGCCTCGAGCCGGTGGAACCAACTCTCGAGCTTTTAGAGCGGCCGAGTCGGAGCCGAGGTCGGCTCCAAACCCATCCAGCAAGAATGAAGGCGAGATAGACAACTTAACATTTAATGTTTCCAGGCTGTGGCAATGTTGAGTCCAAACACTTTTTAGATACCACTGTAGTTTCCTCATATGCAGTCTTGCATATGGAATTAGTAGAATGTTGGATGCCATGAAGTCCAAAGCCTGCAGAATTTTTCTTGCAGATAACTTTTAGTTATGTACTCACCATAACTTCAGATGTTTGGGATCCATCTCGCCTACATTCTGAATGATGGGTTAGTCTCTTATTGGCTGAGCTTACTATATCCCAGGATGCACCACCAACAGTCCCCCAGATCTAGTTTGTCCGCATACATGCACACATGCATACCCTGCTTATATAACATCGTCAGATGAAACAAGATAAAAACAGTGGAGCTCAAAACCGTTCTATCTCTTCTGATCTGCAAGGCAGGGGGAAGGAGGGTGGGGATGGATCCCAAACATCTGAAGTTATGGTGAGTACATAACTAAAAGATGTTATGTGATCTATCTTCTGAATGATGGGACAGCGTCCTAGCACCTGAATCCTGGGTGGCTCACTGGAAAACACTCCTGAGTACCGTGGAACCAAATGAAGCTCGTCCTTTAGATGCCACATCCAATTTGTAGTGGGAAATGAAAGTGTGCGGGTTGGACCACAAATTTCGAAATAGCGAGCTTAGAATGAAAAGCTATAGAAGTAGCCATAGCTCTGGTAGAATGAGCTTTGATAGATGATGCTTATTTGAAGAAGAATAGGCCTGAGTTATGCAATCTCTGATCCATTTTGAGATTGTAGCTTTTGTGATGGTTTGGCCCAATTTATTATCTGAGAAGGACACAAACAACTGGTCTGACTTACGGTTGCTGGGTCCTGTCTAAATAGAAGCGTAATTGCCTGTGAACATCCAATTTATGGAGAGTGTATTCTGCCTCATTAGAGAATTTTGGAAGAAAACTGGTAGTTCTAGAGATTGTTGAAGACAGAAACTAGAGCAGACCTTTGGGACAAAGGATGGATTAGGCCTAAGAGATACTCTATCTTTGTGAAAATGAGATATGGTGGTTTAATAGACAGGGCTTGAAGCTCTGAGACTCTTCTTGCTGAAGTAATAGCCACTAAGAATGCCGTTTTCCATGACAGATATTTTAATTGTAGCAGCCGGTTCAAAGGGGAGATGTTAATGCAAGCACTAAATCAAGATGGGTGCAGGATGAAATACTGGTGGTCTTAACAGACTCGCACCTTTAATGAATGTTTTGCATAGCCTGCTGCTCATCAAAGGAGGATCCGTGGATTCATGGAATTTAGAGATAGCAGCTAGTTGAACTTTAATAGTTGAGACAGAAGATCCCTGATTAAATAGGGATGTTAAGAATTTCAAAACCTCTGGGACAGGAGCAGTGATAGGGTCTAAGCCCTTGAGTTGAGCCCAGATAGCAAACCTCTTCCACTTACTGAGGTACAATTTGTTAGTGGTGGGTTTATGGGCGAAGACAAAATGTGAACAACTTCGGGTCTAGTGTGTGGCTCCTGACTAAGGTCGAAGTGGAGGAGCCAAGCTGTCAATTTCAGAGATTGAAGGGACTGATGCCAATGTCCCGACTGATGGATTAACAAATCGGGATCAGGTCTAAGGTCCACGGATCGTCCACCGCATGCTTTTTCAGGTAAGGAAACCATATCTGACGAGGCCAGTATGGGGCAATCAGAATCATTGAAGACCTTAGCTGAGAAGCTTTTGAATGACTTTGGGAAGGAGTGGGATTGGAGGAAAAGCATAAAGCAACCCTGTTGGCCAGGGTTGAGCTAGAGCATCCATGGCGGTACTTCCTGATGTGGAATCAAGGAGAAGAACCTTTGGCACTTGGTGTTTTGTGGAGTCGCAAATAGGTCCCATCTCTTGAAAACCTGGGCTGCTACTGCGGTTTAGAGACCATTCGTGAGGAGAGAGAATTGTCCTGCTTAATTTGTCCGCCAATACATTTGACTTTCCGGGATGTGGGTCGCTACCAAGAAGCGGTTGGTAGCTACAGCCCATTCCCACACTCTCATGGCCTCTCTGCAAAGGGGATACGATCTGGTCCCTCCTTGTTTGTTCAGATACCAAACCACCGACATGTTGTCTGTGTGGATGGCGATGATACCCTGAGGAAGGAACTTGTGTAAGGCCTGTAGGGATAGAAGTACAGCCCTCATCTCCAACACGTTGATGTGGAGAAGAGCTTAAGCCAGGAGCCCTGAACTAGCCTGCCCAGACAATGCCCCCACCCTATCTGGGAGGCATCTGTCGTCAGGGTAACCGCTGGAGGGAGAACAAAAGGTTTGCCCTGATCTAAGTTGGAAGTCTGAAGCCACCAGCGCAGGTCCCTTTGCATATTTCCGTAATCATGATGTGATGATTGAGGGAGATCTTGAAAGGACCATTGAGTTGATAAGAGCCACTGAAGAATCCTCATGTGTAACCTTGCTAGAGGAACTAAAAGTACCGTGGCAGACATTGAGCCTAGAACCTGTAGGACCATCCTGGCTGGGGCTTTGGATCTCGAGATCAGAGCTTGAACTTGGCCCTGTAAGGTTCGATCCTGTCGGCCGGAAGAAAGACACGCATCAATCTTGAGTCTATCTCTGCTCCTATAAACTTTATGCTGAGAGGGCAGCAAGACAGACTTTGACCAATTGAATGTAATCCCCAGGAAACACCCAGGAGATGGTGGCTTTGAGGTTGTCCATAAGTAGATGCCTGGTGGTGGCAGTCAGGAGCCAGTCGTCGAGATAGGGAAACACTTGGAATCCAAGGCTCCTCAGGTGAGCCGTCACTACTGCCAAACACTTGGTGAACACCCTGGGGGCTGTGGTGAGACCAAAGGGCAGAGCACAAAATTGGTAATGACTGGCTCCCAGGCTGAAGCAGATACCTACTGGACGCCTGATGTATCGGTATGTGATAGTAGGCGTCCTTGAGGTCTATGGAGCACAATCAAACATCCTTCTCCAACAACGGGAGAATGGATTGGTGACCATTGAATTTGGATTTGATAGGTTCAGTCTGCTGAGATCCAATATTGGTCTCAGGTCCCCTGTCTTTTTGGCACTAAGAACCTGGAGTAATTTCCTGATCCGATTTGGTCTGTGGGGACCGGTTGGATGACTCCTTTTGTAGCAGCTTTGAAGCTTCTGCTGCTATTTCCCTTTGACTGGGTGGTGGGTCCGGGATTCTCTTGGATGGAGGGTGAGTATTTGAATGGGATGGTGTAACCTCCGGCGCACCCATCTGTCCTGAGTGATTGACTCCCAGGCTTTTAGGTGCTTCGACACCCGACTGGCTCGAGCAGCACAGCCGGGCAATCCCTCATGTCGTGTGGGAGGCTGAAGAGCCGGGCCCTCTGCCGCCTCTGGGGCGGCGTCTCCCTGAAAAATTTCCCGCCCTCTGCCTCTGGGGAATCTTCCTGCTGTTGGGAGAAAAACTTGCGAGATTTCCGAACCACATTTTCCCTCCTTTGGCCTTGGGGTAAGGCCCTCGGCAGATAGCGTTTTCCCTCTTGCTCACAGCGGGTAAGGGTGTCTTTCACCTTGGGTCCAAACAATGAGGACCCATCAAAGGAGGAAGACTTGAAGGCCTCCAGCCAGGCTTGTGCCTGTGCCTGCCGCTCTACGATATGAGCCTCATGGGCGAGTTAGCAATTGGCGTCAGGATAGCCAACTGAGAGCTAACGGACTGGGCTAGCTGCTCAGGTAGGTTAGAGTCTGACAACTCCTTGACCAGATCCCTCTGAAGCCTAGTAAAATGTGCCAAATAATTCAGAGACCTTAAGGTAAAGGCCGCTGAAGTCAGGGCTATCCATACTCCTAGACTCCTTATTAGGAGGATGGATGGGCGTTGAAGCCTCTGCCACGTCCTGCTGTGTAGCAGATGCCACCACCATGGCATCTACAGCCGAACTCCTTCTCGGGGAGCAGATAAGAATTTGTTGAAGGGACTGGTTACAAACTAAATCCAGAAGCTCGTCGAAGGCGGAGACACCCAGGAGGCGGAGGCTGAGCCCCAAAGGCCTTGAGGAGCACTGATTGGGTTTGGATATCCAGCCGCCTTGTTGTTTGAGGATCTCTAAGATGTCTGCAAAGGAGACATCATCAGAGGGCGACTTAGGGACCCCTCTGCATCATCCATATCCGTGTCCGATGTGATAGACTTGCTTCCTCTTGCGATCTCTTCCTTGGGGTTCCTCTGGAGATGACTACCCTCAGGAAGAGGGAACCCCAATGGGGGTAACCTCAGGCCTCGGGGCTCCGCTGGGAACTACCAAAGACCCAGTCTCACGCCCAGGAAGGTGCTGGTAAAACGGAGAGATGGCGAAGAGGATTTGGCCAAGGCACTCCTCATGGCTCGGACCTCCATCCTGGGCAGTCTCGGGGCCATGATAGTAGGCGGAAGTCCGGAGGCTAACATCACCCTCGGGTCCAGCGAAGAAGTCCGTACCAAACTCGGACCCGAGGCCGGGTTGGAGTAAGGGTGAGCCGACCCTGAGATCTCCAAGAGCACCTGCAAGCAGTCGGAGGAGGAATAGCAATGGGATGGGTCATAAGCCAACTGGGTAGACTGGGGACTGGAAAAGTCTTTGGAGCACCCTGTCTATATCAGAATCCGACATTCTCGAAGACCGAGAGGAAACAGAGCGGGTTGAAGACCTCTCCCTCGGCCCCAAGGGACTAGGGGACCCGGCTCTAGGTCTCTTGGCAGTCGGACTGGTTTGGCAGGAGTGAAGACAAGGCTTCTTCAAAAGAGGGTTTAATCAACCCTTTAAGAATTAATTTATTTTTCCTCTCCTGGAGGACCCTAGAGGAAAAAGCGTGACATTGACTCCTGCAAGTGCTTAGCCCCTAAACAATAAACACAAAGTAGATGGTCATCAGTAACAGACATCTTAAAAGCACACTTAGTACATTTTTAAAGCCGAAGGCCTAGGGGCTTGAGACATAATGTTAGCAATTCCTGACAGGAAATTTAACCACTGTAGAATGCTTACAGAAACTGTGTAAACACAACCTTAGGTGTACAAACCGTGAACTTTAACACAGTAAAAGTTCAGTTATAGAGTTTAACCTAAAGGCCCTGGATTGAAAGGGGCCAAACAAACTCTACCCAATCACACACAATAAGTCCAGTACTCAATCGAACACAGCAATAGGGGACTGTTGGTGGTGCATCCTGGGATATAGTAAGCTCAGCCAACCCATCATTCAGAATGTAGGCGAGATAGGATCACATAACATCTGGGACTTTGTTGCCAATATTTCGAAGTAAGAAGTCAGTTGCCTTTGTTTGTCTGGTGTGAGATAAGCCATCTGGGCAGCTGTATTTAAGCTTGCACCCAGGAATATTATCTCTTAAGAGGGTACTAGTTTTGATTTCTTTTCATTTACCGTGTACCCTAGGCAAATTAGTAATCTTTTTACAAACGCCAGATGCCTCAGTAGAATGTCTTTGTTCTCTGCTTGATTAAGGCAGTCATCCAAGTAAGGGTATATTTGAATTCCCCTTTGTCTGCAGAAAGCAATTACTGGTGCCAGGCATTTTGTGAAAACCCCGGGCGCAGTAGATAAGCCAAAGGGCAGTGCAGAGAATTGGTAGTGCATTGATCCAACTATGAATCTGAGGTATCGTCTGCAAGATTGTCTGATTGGGACATGCAGGTATGCCTCTTTTAGGTCCAAAGTTACAAGCCAAGCCTTCTTGCCCATCATGGGCAGAAGCTGCTGCAGAGTCAACATTTTGAATTTTGGAATGTCCAGAAAAGTGTTTAGAATAGACAGGTCCAGTATTGGTCTCCAGGCTTTGTCCTTTCTGGGTACCAGGAATAGTCCTGAGTAAAATCCTTGTCCTTGCTCTTGCTGTGGTACTCGCTGAATGGCCCTCATGTCCATGGGGGATGTAACTTGTTTTTGTGCCTCTGCCCATTGATTTTGTGGCAGGTCTGGCATACCTTTTGCCTTTGGCAGGGTGTGAAAGTGGAACCTGTAGCCCTGGGTCACTATATTCAAGACCCATTTGTCCTGGGTGATTACATGCCAATTTTGTGAAAAAAGTGCTAGTCTTCCCCCTAAGGGAGCTGCCAAAAGATGAGTGTTTGGTATTGGCAGAGGAAAGTCATTGGGACTGTTTTTTATATGGCTGTGATTTGTCTTCTCCGCTTTTGGAAGTAGAAGCACCCCATTGTTTAGGCCTGTAGGATCCTTGGGGCTGGGATCTGCCTCTAGGGTGTCATATATTCCTCTTTGTGGCCTGACACTGGAAAGGACCAATTATTTGAAGGCCAGTTCCTGCTAAATCTGGGTGGTTGTACCTGTAAGAGATCCTTAACTGTCTGCATAGATTTTGCTTTATCCTCCATTTTCTTCAACACCTCTTCTGCCTTAACACCAAACAAAGTATCATGCTGTAAAGGAGCATCCAATAATTTTGCTTTAACATGATCAGGCAGATTTTGTTCCTTTAACCAAGCATGCCTTCTAATGACCGTACCCGTAACAGCGGCCCTGCAAGAGGCCTCCAGTGAATCAAAACCACATTGCAAAGTATGTTTTCCCACTTGTTCAGCTGCATGCAATAAATCCTGCATTTCCTTGTTATCTGCACATTTTCTGTTTTAGCAGTGACATTAAATATTGCTGATATTTAAGCATATGAAATGAGAAGTTATGTACATACCATAACGTTCCATGTTAGTTGTCTTCTCTCGCCTTCTTTCTTGCTTGATGGGTTCGGAGCCGATCCTCGGCTCCGACTCGGCACTTTGCTAAGTTCGAGAGTCACTTTTACCAGCTCGAGGCAGCCCCATATCCCATGATGCAAGGCAGTAAGTACCCAAATCTCATTTGTTGTCTATAGGCAATAACACCTAGCATAAAAAACTTCCCAAAGGAAGAAATAAGGCAGAGAAAAAGCCTGAAGGATGGGTTAGGAAGACCAGAAGTGTATGGTCTTAAGAAGCATTATTCCATGTAGGGAGAAAAAGGTCTGTCCAGGCCAGGGGGAAGGAGGGAGGGTCGCAAGAAAGAAGGCGAGAGAAGACAACTAACATGGAACGTTATGGTAGGTACATAACTTCTCAATGTTAAGTTGTCAACCTCGCATTCATTCTTGCTTGATGGGACCGCGTTCCTAGCACCTCTATCCTGGGTGGCTCAATGGAACAGAATCTTGAGAACTGTAGAGCCAAAACTGGCTCTATCCCTGGAGGCCAAATCCAATTTGTAATGAGAAACAAAGGTATGAGGAGTGGCCCAAGTGGCTGCTGCACAAATAGTGTCTAATGGAAGTCTAGCCTGAAAGGCTGTGGAAGTGGCTAAGCTTCTGGTTGAATGAGCTTTAGGTTTCGAGCACAGCTGTTTTCCCCTGAGCTGATAAGATTTCAGAGACGACAGAAGAAAGCCATCCAGATAAGGTCACTTTTGAGACAGGAAGGCCTTTTTTGTTATCAGCATAAGAAATAAAGAGCTGATTGGATTTCCTGAATTGTTTTGTTCTGTCCAAATAATATCTGAGTTGGCGGTGAACATCAAGATAATGTAATTTTTGTTCCGATCTGTTTGAGTAATTTGGGAAAAATACAGGAAGGTCAATAGACTGATTCAAATGACTCTTTGAGGTGACCTTAGGCAAAAAGGTCAGATTAGTTCTCAAGGATACCCTGTCTTTGTGGAGGACCAAATAAGTGGGACGAACAGAGAGAGCATGAAGTTCAGACACTCTCCTAGCCCAAGTAATAGCAACCAGGAAGAGTGTTTTCCATGAAAGAAATTTCAGGGAACATGAAACAGCTGGCTCGAAGGGAGGAAGAATCAAGGATGTCAGCACTAAATTTAGGTCCCATTGAGGAGGAGGACTCCTGACTGGAGGTTTCAGGAGAAAGATTCCTTTTAAGAAGGCTCTACAAAGCCTGTGGGACATAATGTTGTGATCTGCGAACCCGACATGAAAGTTCGAGATAGCAGCCAACTGAACTTTGACCGTGGAAGAAGAGCCCGCGTGAAAGATTTCTGCTAAGAAATCCAAAACTGCTTGAACGGAGCAGTAAAGGGATCAATATTTTTAGCTTTTGCCCAACAAGAAAAGCGTTTCCATTTGCTGGTATAAATCCTTCTAGTAGAGGATTTTAGGGAAGCCACTATGATATCCCTAACAGGATTAGAGATCATAGGAAGCCTGGCTAAGGAAGGAAGTGGAGCAACCATGCTGTGAGGTTGAGAGAAGGGATAGACCGGTGCAGCTGACCCGATTGGTGAATCAGAAGGTCTGGTACTGGGGGTCCAGATGCCACGGCTGCACCAAAAGGTGACGATGGAGGAACGGAAACTTTTAGTTATGTACTCACCATAACTTCAGATGTTTGGGATCCATCTCGCCTACATTCTGACTGATGGGCTCGGAGCCGATCCCTCGGCTCCGACTCATGCACTTATGCTATAGGCGAGGCCTCTAATTGGCTGAGCTATCTTTATCCCAGGATGCACCACCACTAATCCCCCAGATCTTGTTTGTCCGCATTCATGCACACATGCACAGCTTGATTATATAACATTGTTAGATGTTTCAGATGAAACAACAGGATTCAGACCTTCTGATATCCTCTGATCTCCAAGGAAGGGGGAAGGAGGGTGGGTTATTAGGAATGTAGGCGAGATGGATCCCAAACATCTGAAGTTATGGTGAGTACATAACTAAAAGATGTTATGTGATCCTATCTCGCCTACATTCTGACTAATGGGACAGCGTCCCTAGCACCTAAATCCCGGGTGGCTCATTGGAAAACACTCCTGAGCACTGTGGAACCAAATGAAGCTCGTCCTCTAGATGCCACATCTAATTTGTAGTGAGAAATGAAGGTATCGGGGAAGACCATGTAGCACTTAGCACAAATGTCACTAATAGCAAGCTTAGAATGAAATGCTACGAGTAGCCATAGCCCTTGTAGAATGAGCCTTGACAGAGGTGGAAAGCTCTTTGTTAGAATAAATATAAGCTTGAGTAATACAGTCCCTGATCCATTTGGCAATAGTGACCTTTGTGACTCGTTGCCCAATATGTTTTCTGCAAAGGACACAAACAACTGATCTGTCTTCCTTGATTGTTTGGTCCTATCCAAATAAAAATGTAACTGCCTGTGGACATCTAGTGTGTGGAAAATAAATTCCGCTTTATTGGAGTATTTTGGGAAAAAACTGGGAGCTCTAATGACTGTTGCAAGCATAAAGTAGAACAGACTTTAGGAACAAAGAAGGATTTGGTCTGAGGGAAACCCTGTCTGTATGAAAAACCAAATGCGGGGTTTCACTGACAAAGCTTGAAGTTCTGAAACCCTTCTGGCTGAAGTAATTGCCACTAGAAAAGCTGTCTTCCATGATAGAAACTTTAAATCACAGGTAGTTGCCAGTTCAAAGGGGGAAGAAGTCAAGGCACGTAATACTATATCGAGATCCCATGGAGGTGCAGGATGAGAAACCGGAGGTCTTAATAGAGCAGCACCCTTCAAGAAGGTCTTACACAACCTGTTGCTCATTAAGGGTGGGTCTATGGATTCATGAAAATTAGAAATCGCTGCCAATTGTACTTTGATGGTAGAGACAGAAGAGCCTTGGTTGAAAAGAGGTCAGGAACTTGAGTACTTCTGCCACGGGAGTAGAAATGGGGTCCAGGCCCCGGAGTTGAGCCCAGATAGCAAACCTTTTCCATTTGCTAGAATACAGTTTCTTCGTAGTAGACTTGTGGGCTGAAGACAATATGTGCACAACATCTGGGTTTAGTGCATGTCTCCTGACTATGGTTGGAAGAGGAGGAGCCAGGCCGTCAATTTTAATGTGTGTAGGGACTGGTGTAGTAGTCCCGACTGATGAATCAGTAGGTCTGGGACCTGGTCCAGGAACCATGGACCTTCCAGGGCATGTTTCCGAAGATAGGGAAACCAGACTTGACGAGGCCAGTAAGGAGCAATTAAGATCATCTTGCTCCCTAAGAGAGACGCCTTCTGAATTACCCTGGGTAGGAGAGGAACTGGAGGGAAGGCATAAAGCAGGCCGGTGGGCCAAGGATGGACTAACCGTCCACAGGGCTCTTCCCGGAGCCGGGGTTAGGGAGAAAAATCTTTGCACTTAGCATTCAGAGGAGTCGAAGAGGTCGCAACGGAACTCCCCATTCGCTGAAAATCTGTCTTGTAATAGTCATGTTCGGCGACCATGCGTGAGGAGAGAGGATGGTTCTGCTCAACCTGTCGGCTATGACATTGGATTTGCCCGGTATGTGAGTAGCCACTAGGAAGCGTTTGGTCGAGACTGCCCATTCCCAGACCCTCATCGCTTCCCTGCAAAGGGGATAGGATCTGGTCCCTCCCTGTTTGTTCAGGTACCAGACAACTGACATGTTGTCTGAGTGAACAGCAATTACGCCCTGAGGGAGGTAATAGTGAAGGGCTTGAAGGGACAGGAGTACTGCCCTCATTTCTAGGATGTGGAGAGAGGTCTCTTCCGGATGCCATTTGCCCTGGACTGACCTGCCCAGGGAATGCCCCCCCCCGTCTGGGAGGCGTCCGTGGTCAAAGTGGCCGCCGGAGGAGGAAGAACAAAGGGTCGTCCCTGATCCAAATTGGAGGAC
This sequence comes from Protopterus annectens, assembly GCF_019279795.1. Taxonomy (NCBI): domain Eukaryota; kingdom Metazoa; phylum Chordata; order Ceratodontiformes; family Protopteridae; genus Protopterus; species Protopterus annectens. The sequence continues at coordinate 1,516,578,168 of NC_056746.1, forward strand.
ACTAGCCACCAGCGAAGGTCCCGTCTGCAAAGATTCTGTGATCCATATTAGATGATTGAGAGGGAGTTCCTGAAAGGACCACTGAGTTGAAAGAAGCCACTGGAGGATTCTCATGTGTAACCTTGCCAAGGGAACTAGCAGAACTGTGGCAGACATCGATCCTAATAGCTGCATGACCATTCTGGCTGGGGCTTTGGACCTGGGGAGTAAGGCTCGAACCTGATTTTGTATGATCTGAATTCTGTCTGCAGGTAGACAGACCCGCATCTGGTTTGAATCTATCTCTGCCCCTATGAATCTTATTCTTTGTGATGGCCGTAACAAAGACTTTGGCCAATTGAAGGTGATTCAGAGGGAATTGCCCAGTGATGTTGTGGCTTGCAGGCTCCGTAGAAGTAGATGCTTGGAGGTGGCAGTTAGAAGCCAGTCGTCTAGGTACGGAAACACCTGGAATCCTAGACTCCTCAAGTGAGCAGTCACTACTGCCAAGCATTTGGTGAACACCCTGGGGGCTGTGGTGAGACCAAAGAGCAGCGCACGGAACTGAAAATGACTGCCTCCTAGGCTGAAGCGCAAGTGTCTCCTGGATGTTTGATGTATTTTGAAATGGTAATACGCGTCCTTGAGGTCTATGGAGCACATCCAAACGCCTTTCTCCAACAATGGGAGAATGGTTTGTAAAGTGACCATTCGGAACTTGGACTTCTTGACTAAAAGGTTTAGGTTGCTTAGGTCCAAAATGGTTGCTTAGGTCCAAAATGGGCCTCAAGTCCCCGGTCTTTTTTGGCACCAAAAAGAATCTTGAGTAAGTCCCTAATCCGATTTGGTCTGCGGGGACCGGTTGGATGGCTCCTTTTTGCAGCAGTTTTGAAATTTCTATGGCTGCGGTATCCCGTTGACTGGGTGGCGGGTTCAGGATTCTTTTGGACTGAGGGAGGGGGACAACAGAATGGGATGGAGTAACCTCCGGCGATAATTCGAAGCACCCATCGGTCCTGAGTGATCCCTTCCCAGGCCTTTAGGTGCTTCGAAAAATGACCCCCGACTGGCTCCGGAGCAGCACAGCCGGGCAATCCCTCAGGGACTATGAAAAGCTGTAGAGCCACGAAAGGACTCGTGGTCTCCCGTGTTGCGGGGGCCTCTGCCGCCTCTGGGACGGCGTCTTCCTGATGAATTTCCCCCTCCTCTGCCTCTGGAGGGGGAACCTTCCTGCTGAGAGGGTAAGACTTCTGCGATCTCGGAACCACATCTTCCCTCCTCTTTTAGCCTTGGGATAAGGCCGAAAGGGAGTGGAAAATCGTGCCCCTACGGCAGTCAGAGTCTTACCCTCCTGTTCACAGCGGGTAAGTGTGTCTTTCACCTTGGGCCCAAACAGGGAGGACCCATCAAAGGCGTCGGCGAATGAAGACTTGAAGGCCTCCATGAAATGACACAGGCGGAGCCAGGCTTGTCTCCGTAGAGCAATGCCTGTACCGCTGCTCTACTGCCTTCGGCCGCATCTGAAATGAGCCTCATGGGCGAGTTGAAATGGATGACATTGTAGCCAGCTGAGATCCAACCGTCTGGGCCAGCTCATCAGGCAGGTTACCTAAGAGGGTATCGGATAGCTCCTTAATCAGATCCCTCTGGAATCTCGTAAAGTGCGTCAGGCAGTTCAAAGACCTCAGGGTAAAGGCCGCTGAACTTAGGGTGCGCTTGCCGTACTGATCCATGCTCCTAGACTCCTTATTAGGTGGATGGACGGACGTAGAAGCCTCTGCTACATCCTGCTGTGTAGCAGATGCCACCACCATAGCATCCACAGCCACACCTTTCGTAAGGAACTCTCTATCTGGGGGCGAAAGAAATTTGTTTGGACGAGGCACGGTTCCACAGAGTCGGGTGTTCCCCCGACCTTCGACAGATCAAATTCCAAGAGCTCGTGAAGGGCGGAGACACCCAGGAGGCAGAGGGCTGAGCCCGAAGGCCTTCAGGAACACCGACTCATCAGCAGAGGAGGTTTGGACTGCCAGCCGCCTCGTTGTTTTAGGGCTTCCAGGATGTCTGCAAAGGAGACATCATCCGAGGACGACTTGGGGGACCCCTCTGCATCATCGTGATCGGTGTCAGATGTCAAAGACTCGTTAGGGGAGTCAACGTGCTTCCTCTTGCACGTTTTCTTCCTGGGAGGTTCTTCCGAAGAGGCTTCAGAAGGACCTCCAGGAGGGGGAGAAACCCCAGCGGGGGTAACCTGAGGCCCAGGGCATCCGCTGTCTGCGGACAGGGGAACTGCCAACGACCCAGTCTCCAAATGTAGGGAAGGAGCTGGGGAAACTGTGGAGGTAGCCAAAGAAGATTTGGCTAGAGCACTCCTCATAGCCCTGAAGGCGGGACCACCAGAATCCTGGGAAGGTCCCCCCTCCGTGGCCACGACAGTGGACGGTACTCCCGCCGACGCACCAAGAGGGAGATTTGGGACCGAAGGTATCAATCCCGAAGCCCCACCCCCAGGGCCGAAGGAAGAAGTCCGTGCACTGAACTCCGACCCAGGAGCCGGAGTCGGAGCAAGGGTCGGGCCTGACCCTAACACCTCCACTGGTTCCACCAACACCTGCTCCAACGGTGCGAAGCTGTTGGAGGAGGAAGTACAGTAAGGAGTGGACCATCGGCTCCGGCCGAATGGGCTGGAGCGAAACCATCTTTTGGAACACCGGAGACTGGAAGAGTCGAAGGAGCACCCTGTCGATGTCCGAATCAGACATCCTGGAAGATCTCGAGGATACCGATCGGGCCCGAACCGATTTCACCATCGGCTCCGAAGGGCTCGGGACCCGGCTCGAAAGGACTCAACAATTATCGGCTCGAGGAAACCTTCAGAAATTTCCCTCTGCCGATAAGGACTTCGCTCGAGGGGAAGTGTCTGAGCTGATGACCCTTATCGGCTCCAATATCAGTGGAGCCGATGAGGGTGACTCCGTCGATGCCCCAGACCTCGGCTCTGAAACCAGAGGGGTGAGGCTGGAGGCATCGAGGCAGACCGTTCGACCTCGGCTCTGAAGTCCGTGGAGCCGATGGAGAAGTCTGCTTTACTTTTTAGCTGTCGGTTCCGACTGACTGGTCGGGCCGGAGCTTTCCTTCTTAGATGGAGGCGGAGAGGAAGATAAAGCCTCCTCGAAGAAGGCTTGATTAATCCTTTGAGGATTAATTTGTTTTCCTCTCCTGGAGGACTCGGGGAAAAGCATGGCATACACTGCACGATTCCTGGAGATGTTTGGCGCCAAGACAATAGACGCACGAGGAGTGGTCGTCCGTTATGGACATTTTGAACCCACACCTCGTGCACTTTTTAAACCCGGAGGGTTTATGTTCCTTAGACATAGTTCTACAAGAAAACACAGACCACAACAGTAAACTTTAAGACACAGGTACAAATAAGTATGCCAGAAACTCAGTATATTTTAAACTGAAAAACCCTTTTTTTTTTTTTTTTTTTACACACAGAAAGAAAAGGAAAAAGGGAGGGTCAAGACCCTCTAACTCAAACGGGTACTTGACCCACACACAACCACTAAAGTAGTTAGCACAGGGGAAGGCCCCTCTAACTTAAACGGAACCTTCTCTGACAGGAAAATTTAAGCTAAACTCAATGAAACAACAAGAAACACACTCGTACACAAAAAATAGCCATTAAAACAGCTTTTGGGTTGAAATGAGTGAACTACTGACAGGAAAAGAGACTATAAATATAGTACTTAGCCCAGCCAATGTTGCGACCACGTCCAAGCTCTGTAAGCAGCAAACGAGATCTGGGGGATTAGTGGTGGTGCATCCTGGGATAAAGATAGCTCAGCCAATTAGAGGCCTCGCTCTATAGCATAAGCGTGCCGAGTCGGAGCCGAGGGATCGGCTCCGAGCCCATCAGTCAGAATGTAGGCGAGATAGGATCACATAACATCCAAATTTGTTGAGGCCAATAGGGAGCAATGAGAATCATTTTGGCTCTCAAAACGGTGGCTTTCTGGAGAACTTGTGGAATCAGTGGAAAGGGAGGAAAGGCATAAAGAAGTCCCTGGGGCCAATCCTGGGTTAGAGCGTCTCTGGGGGGATGGCCTGGCAGCGGGAAGAGAGAAAAGAAGTCTGGGCATTTGCTGTTTTGGGGAGTAGCAAAAAGATCGCAACATGGGCGGCCCCATTCTAGAAAAATCTCTTCCACTATAGATTGTTTGAGAGATCACTCGTGAGGCATGAGAATAGCTCTGCTCAATCTGTCCGCTAGAATGTTGGTTTTCCCAGGGATATGCGTTGCTACCAGAAACCGTTGAGAGGAGATCGCCCATTGCCAAAGTCTGAGAGCTTCGACACAAGGGGTAGGACTTGGTTCCGCCCTGTTTGTTGATATACCATACTACAGACATGTTGTCTGTGTGAACTGCAATTGTTCCCAAGGGAAGAAAGTCGTTGAGGGCTTGCAACGTTAAAAGCACTGCTCTCATCTCTAGGACATTTATGTGCAGGTGGCATTGAGCGGTTGCCACGTCCCATGAACCATCCTGCCCTGATAATGACCCCCTCATCCGATCAGGGAGGCGTCCGTAGTGACAGTGGCTACCGGGGCCGGGGATACAAAGGGTCTGCCTTGGTGAATTTGGGGAGAAGTAATCCACCATGAAAGATGATTCTTGCAAATTTGTGTCACCAGGATTTGGTGACGCATTGGAAGTTGTTGGTAAGACCACTGAGTGAACAACATCCACTGAAGCAGGCGCATGTAGAAGCGGGCCAGGGGAAGAAGGGTAATGGCAGCAGCCATGAGGCCCAACACCTTCAGAACCATTCTGGCTTGTACCTTTTTGCTGGCAAGGATGATCCTCACGTGACTTTGTATATCTGAGATTCTTTGGTCTGTGAGGGTTGCTGACATCCGAACAGTGTTTAAGTTTGCGCCTATGAAGGTAATAGACTGGCAGGGCAATAAGGAGGATTTTTCGTAGTTGATCGAAATTCCCAATTGAGTGCAGAGAATTAGTGTGAAATCCCTGGCTTGAAGAAGTTGATGCCTGGTGGTGGCTGAAAGGAGCCAGTCGTCGAGATACGGAAACACCTGGAATCCTTGACGTCTCAGGTGAGCCGTGACCACTGCCATACATTTGGTGAACACTCTGGGGGCTGTAGTGAGACCAAAGGGCAGGGCTCTGAATTGAAAATGACTGGACCCCAGCCGAAAGCGGAGAAACCTTCTGGAGCATCTGTAAAGTTTTATGTGATAGTACGCTTCCCGAAGATCTATTGAGCACATCCAGTTGTCCTTCTCTAGGAAGGGCAAAATTGACTGAAGTGTGACCATTCGAAATCTTGTCTTTCTCACAGACTTGTTGAGTCTGCTGAGATCCAATATTGGTCTCCAGTCTCCTGTCTTTTTGGGGACCAAAAAGAATCTTGAGTAGATTCCGGGCTCTGAATGGTCTGTTGTAACTGGCTGAATGGCTCTTTTTTGTAGAAGCTTTAATACTTCTAACTCTGCAACTTCCCTTAGACCGGGTGGTACATCTGGAAGGGAATTTGTGAGAGAAGGGACTTTCCTCGAAAGGAATTTTGTAACCCTCGGATATAATCGACTGTACCCATCTGTCTTGAGTGAGGGAACGCCAGGCTTCTGGGTACAGCGATAGTCTTCCCCTGACTGCCTCCAAGGATGGATAGTCGGGCAACATCTCAGGGATGCTGAAAGGGCTTGTCAGAGAGAGGCTCTCTGCTTCCCTGGTTCTGTGGACCCCCTCTGCCTCTAGAGTCGCGTCTGTTATTATTACCCCCTCTACCTCTAGGGGTAAACTGACCACATGTATCCGGCGTGACTCCTTGGGATTTGCGGAACCACATCTTTCCACCCTTTTGTCCTTTGGGGTAAGGTCTAGAAGGGGTGGAAAAACGGACCCCTACGGCAGAAAGTCTTGCCGTCCTGTTCACACCTGGTCAATGTATCCTTCACTTGAGGGCCAAACAAAGCTGACCCATCAAAGGGAGAGTTTGTGAAGGACGCCTTAAAGGGATCTGCAAAATTACAGAGCCGCATCCAGGATTGACGTCTGAGAGCCACCCCTGTACCTGCGGCTCTACTCGCTCCATCTGCTGCATATGATATCAGTCGCATGGAGGAATTAGCTATAGAATTAAGGATTCCTAGCTGAGAAGCAATTTTCTCTTGCGCCCCTGCAGCTGTAGGATCCTGTACTACTTCACCTAGTTCCTTAAGGATGTCCCTTTGGAGTCTGGTGAAGTGACATAAGTAGTTCAGCAAGCGCATAGCAAAGGTCGCTGAAGAGAACATCCGCTTACCATACCTATCCATGGTCCTAGAATCCTTATTAGGAGGATGGACAGGTACGGAAGGATCTGCAAGTTCCTTCTTAGTGGCAGCCGCCACCACCATGGCATCAACAGGGACACCTTTCGTAAGGAATTGCTTTTCCGAAGGGGCAGTAATAAATTTAGACGGCCTCCTAGGAAAGTACAGTTTTGTACCTACCATAAATGTAGATGTTCGAGGATCCACATTGCTGCAGTCCTAACCATTGGGGGGTAGTACGTCTCAGTCAGTCACCAACCAAAGCATGGCGTTGGTCAAGGGCGAGGCGACATTATTACAGGACGCCAGGGTAATTAACAACCATGACATGACCCATATCCATCCTCCAGATGTCAGAAGACCCTAAAGACCCTAGAAGACAAAGCCAAAGGCCCAAACCAAAAACACCAAAAGCCAAACATAACATATATATATACAATATAAATGTACACATATATATATATATATATATACACCCCCACCCACCACCCCTAAAACAGGAGGAGGGGGAGGTCTGCAGCAATGTTCAGCAATGTGGATCCTAACATCTACATTTTAATGGTGGTAACTACATTCTCATATATACATTCTTCATTCATTATTGTTGGTACCAAATCCCAAAGCAGAGGTAAGTAGGGCAGCTGGCAGGTCATAAGGAAGCAGAGCTGTCAACATGCCTTGCAAAATAGCTGTGGGTAAAAACCAGCCCTAAGCCTAGAGTAGAGGAGGAAGGTGGAAATGCTTAGAGAAAGTATGCAAACTGAACACTTCGTACCAACCCAAAATAGTCTTAGTTGCCACCCCTTAGAAGTGCTAGTGGAATGTGGCTGCAGCTCCCCAGTAGAAATAGAGGGAATGATCCAGAATCCCCTGGCCAATACCACAAAACCAAAACACAAATGAAATGTCAAAAGAAATCCATTCTAGACAAATAGTTTGTAGTCTGTTTGTGAACACAAGAAACAAACAACTGCTGAAAAGAAAGAAACAATTTTTAAGACTGCCTGGAAATCCTTAGTCCTGCCGCAATACCAACCCAACTGCCTAATCTTTGCCTTAAAGTGTGCAAAATCTTTTCCCCCAGTGGCAGGGGAAATGTTTAGAAAGTAGGCAAATGAATAGTTTTTATTAAAGCCTCACCTTAGCTATAAATAAAGGATAAGGAAGTATTAGTAAAATCAAGAACCTGCCATGGAAAAAAATCAGGGCTCTACTACTGCTATAAAGGCTCAGTAACTCAGAAAACTCTTCTTGCAGAAATAGCCAAAAACAAAAGCAGTAGCCCACGCATTTAAGTCAGCAGTTCAAGTTTTCCAACACAAGGTTGTAGAGTAAGTTTTTCCAACAGCTCTCACAATTCCTACATATATAGGAGCCCCTGAAACTGGTCTTATATATCTAAGCCCCCTCTAAGAACCGCCAACTCAAGGATGTAGTGAGCTGGTGGGTCACAATCATACAATCAGAGTGAGCTGAAAGCAAAACAGCATGAAGTAAAGAAAGAGAGAAAGACAGTCCAGTAACTCTCAAAGATATTGAAATTCCACACTCAACACCAAATCAGGGGAAATCAAATTTTTTTTGCAATTTGCTGCAAAATTTTCCATTTTCTCTTCCATTGCTCATATTCAGGTCTTCTGTACTCCATAATCACATTCCAAACTTGTTGAGGAAGTAACTTGTTGCCGTGTTTCAACACAGAATAGAGTAGGCTGTTAGATGAAGCCAGAAGAAGCTGACATTGAGCAGGTGACCGCCTGAGATAACAAGGGTGCATTCAAAGGTAAAGGCCATGGGGGGGAATCAAAGCCAAGGCCAAAGTGGCACCAGTGTTGCCAAGGCCAATCTAAGCTATCTGACCTGTAGTTGGCTTGTCTTTGTCTGACCTTTAGGAAACCCAGGCAAAGAAGAGGCAGAGGTTGAAGGGCATACACATTGAGAGAAAGAGCACTGAAAGAAAGAGCAATACACTTCCAAGTTGTTTGATGAAACTGAAAGAGCATCTGGTTTCAAGGCTGGTGGTGAATAGTGGAGAGCTTTAACAGATCTGAGTCTGGAGTTCCATGAAATCCAAACAGATCTCTTAAATACAGGAAGATCCAGTTTGTTGCTCGTGGGGATCATTGATTTGCAGTTTCAACACATAGAGAAACCTTGTGCCTGCTTAGTACATTACCTTTAAGAGTTAGTTAGTTGCGAGCTGAAACCTTGCCTTATAAAATTATTGCTGTGCTGCCTAGAGTTGTTGATGTACCACATGATTGTTGTGTTGTCTGTTAGAAGAAACAGTAGTTCCTTTAGAAAGTAACCTTGAAAGGAAGAAGTAAAAAACTGGAAAGCTTCACACGCTTCACTGACTGCTAACATCTGTTTTCCATGTTGAATGCAAGATGCTGTAGCACTGCTCCTTCTTGTTGATCCCAAGCTGCTTGAAAGCATGAGCTTCCCAAGCAATGTCCTGAGGCATCTGTCGTTCTGGGAATCCTCGGCCTGGCCGGGCATTCGGAGCCCACCACAAAATGACATTTTGAATGCAAGGTATTAAATTGAATTTTGAATGGCCTTATCTGAGTGACAAAGTCCAACATTTTTTGTTTGTGTCCACTGAGCTGAGATATCATTGTGCTGGCATTGGGAAGCACCAAATTGGGAATGACCAGATGAACCCTATCCATGAACCCTAGGGCTTGAAGTCAGCGGGACAGAAGACAAGATGCTGAAAGCATAGTTGATGGAAGTTTGTTTGTCGGGGTTAAAAGGCCAGTTGAAGAAAGGCCATCTGGGTTGCTGTATTCAGTCTCACACCCAGAAAGCACATATCTTGGACTTGTGCTAGACTGACTTTATTTCGCTCACAGAGCACTCAACTGTATTGAGAGGGTGGTTATGACATATTCCAGATTCACTAGAATCAGAAGCTTTCTTGAGCTTGAATCAGCAGTAGCCCAAGTAAGGAGCTATTTTAATACCATTAGCTTGAAGTAGCCAGAAACTGAGCCAGAGCCCAAGTGAATATAGAGAACTGATAATGAGAATTTCAGAATGCAGAGAACTATAATGAGAATTTCCAGAATACTTCTAGAAGATACTTAAGCCAATAGTCTTATGAGCACATGAAGGTAGAGATCTTTTGAGGATCTAAAGTTACCTTCCAATGATCAGAGCTCACTTGAGTTGTAGCTTGTGTAACGCCAACATGGGAAAATTGGAAATGTCCAGATAAGTGTTGAGGAGGTATAAACTAAAATTGGTCTCCTTATGTTGAACTCTTGGTACTAGGGATAGGCAGAATGGCCCTTAGGCCCCTTTCTTGTACAGGGACTGGCTGAATGGCCCCTATCAGGAGTTTGCTGCAGCTCAAATGTTTGTGAGCCTCTTCCTTTGTGGAGGGGGCTGAATTGGCCCTCCTTGAAGTATGAAAGAAATCTGGAAATTGAACCTGTCTTTCCCTTCCCACCCATCTCCAACACTGGCTAGTCTTGAGGATTAAAATGAGAATCCATAAAGCTGAGAAGGTCAGCCTCCTTAAAGGGTCTGCATCTGGCAGAAGGAAAAAATCCACCTTTGGGCGGTGGTCATTGTCCTTGTTTACGGCCCTCACTGACCCCTAAACCTCACCAGCTGTCTGAGCAGGTCAACCCTGTTTGTTACCCTAGACTGGGGACCTAAAAGCCCCTACCACGCTTCAGACCTAGGAACCCAACTCTTAGTAATAAAATGCTGCACCCTCCAAAATCTTGCACCTGCAAAAACTCCCTAGCAGTTTGGGAATTTAAATGTTTAACAGTTTCTTCAATACTAGCTTATCCCTCCTAAACTAACAAAAGCATCTCCAAAAATCTACCAAATAACATATCAGACATATAAGGTCCCTCCAAAAATCCTACTCTTTCCATGCTCTGCTAAATTTGATCCCTCAACCTCCACTGCTCGCTTCCACACAGAACTAGTGGCAGCACTTTCAGGAGGCCTTCACATCATCAAACCCACATTGCAAATGTAATCCTTCCACTTGTTCAGACACATGCTTTAAATTCAGCAACTCTTATCAAACATATTTTCCAAAGAATAAGCACAATTCTAGATTCGTGACACAAGGAGATACTTTTGCAATTTAGCATAGTAAAAGAACACCCAACCAAAGCTCCCACCCCTATTGAAGAAGTACACTTCTTTAAATTTTGAGATTTTGCCAACACCTTTATCCCCTAGATTCTGATTTTTAACAAGAGAGGCCTTAGTACCTTTAAATGAGTTTCCCCACTTTTCCGGTCTGGAGTCTGACTCTTAAACAGTGGGAACAGAGCTTTTAAAAGGGGCAGGTACCTATCAGGTTTAACAGGGAGGGAACGGTCTGCCCAGGATTCAGGGAAGATACTGCAAACTCTCTTCCACCACATAAGACACATCAGGAGAAGCTATGGCCTATGGCTCAGTAAAATAAGAAGAGTAAGCCCAAAATGCAATCACTTCAATCAACAGCTCCTTGTTATGGATGCTCCCTTCATGGAAAGTAGAGTTCTGAAAATGAGAAGCCTTCCAGGAGAAGCAGCAGGGAGGGACCAGAAACAGAAGAAGGAGAATACTCCTGCAACCCTGCAAGTCTTCCAGGAAAGACCTGTGAAGCTTCTGAACAGGACTCAAATCTCTTTCCACAGAATTAAACCTCTAGGGAGAGGACTAGAGGGTATAGAGCCTAATCAAGACTGTTTCTGCTTGGCCTATTTTGCTATTCTTTAGGCACAGAACCTTTAGCGGCTGAGACAGAAGGGGGCATAGAGGCTAAACTTGGCCTAGAGAAGCAAAGAGCCATTGGAAAGCCCTGAGAGGGCTCTAACTACCTTTGGGAAGGGAGGGCCTAACAGCTACCTGAGAGGCTCCCCCTCAGCCTGGCCTACCTCCCGTTTTCCCACATCCTGAGTAACCTAAGTAAACTGCCTGAGACTCCAAAAAAACTGTTGGAGAAACCTCTGGCTTTGTCTGATTTAAAGAACCCATCGTCCGACTGTAATCAATACTCATCTAGGCTTTGCTCCCAACCCCTCAGTCTAACTTTGAAGGCTCTAACCGCGAGATCCGACCGCATTTTATAATATAGCCGCCTCCCAAACACTCAACCTGGCACTGTAGTCTAACCAAAAAGATAGTGCGCTTACAGCTGGTATCTGCTTCTGCAACCAACAACGTATTTCAACAGTCTCTAAACAAGGCCTACACAAATCTACAAAATCCCTAATAGGTATCTGTGCTATGCAAGAAACAATGTTACAGACTGCAGCAATGTGGAATGAAGAACATCTGGCTCTACAGAGTCAGGAGCAGCCCAAGCCTTGCGAGGAATAACCTCCATAAGGGGATCGAAAGGCGGAGACAACCAGGAGGTGGAGGGCCGAGATCCAAACGCCTCTAGGTATACCGACTCATCCTCAGAGGGATTTGTGGAGGGCCAGTTTCCCCTCTGTTTTAGGAGTTCTAGGATGTCTGAAAAGGAGACATCCTCAGAGGGGGATCTTGGGGATCCCTCCGACTCATCTAAGTCGGTATCTGAAGTGATAGACTCAGGGGAGTCTAGGTGTTTCCTCTTACAAGTCCTCTTGCGCGGAGGATCTCCTGACTGATCAGGAGAATCCTCGGAAGAGGGGGTTATTCCCAGTAGGGAAACCTGAGGCGGTGGATCTCTGGGTCCGGGAGCAAGAGATGGAAGAGATATCGACAGGCACTGTAGAGGGAGGAGCTACGGAATGGACTGCTGGCTGAGCCCAGTGGCCAGCACACTCTTCATCACCTCGAAGGCCCCCCTCCCAGGGAGGTCCGAGAGAACCCGTTCCGAAGAAACCGGGACTCCAGGGCCCACTGAAAGGGAAGGCTCCGAGGCAGATGTCGGAGCCGAGCTCACCAAGGCCGAGGCTCCAAGGGGAAGAGCGGGGTCGGACAAGGGTCCGATGCCACTCACCCCCTCGGAGGAGACCAGGGAAGCCCGACCACCGAATCCCTCCAAGGAAGGTCTCGAAGAGGAGATAAGAGTAGATGCCGAGGGTGCGGAAGGGGGGGGTCTCTGCCCCTCAGCCATAGCAGTAACGATCCCCCGAAGACTCCAGCTCCAAACTATGAGGGAGAGTCGAAGGAGGAACTTGAAGAGGGTGTGGACTAATAGTCGTCTGTTGAGATGGACTATGCAGCATCTGGGCCAGTTCCTGTGATTTCAATAATCTACTTACCACCCTCTCTAAATCATGGTCTGAAAGCCTGGACGACCTAGATGATCGGCTCCAATGGCTCCGTTCCGAGAGGAGAGGTGAGGCCGGAGCTGAGAGTATCGGTTCCAAGGAAGGGGACCTGGACCTCTTCCTCGAAGGAACCATCGGAGCCGAAGAAGCCACAGATCCATTCGGCTCCGAATGAAAGTCACGATACATCGGCTCCAGCCGGAGCCGATACAGACACAACAGTAACGGTGTCGGAGCCGGTCGGCGCCGACACCGAAGCCTGAGCCACATGGTGGTCGGAGCCAGTCGGAGCCGACACCGATGTGACCAAAACAGTATCGGCACCGATAGCCATCGGTGACGAAGATTTTTGCAAGACAGGATCGGCTCCAGCCGGAGCCGATCTCGACTCCGAAGGAGTCGGAGCCGAACCACCGGCTTAGTTACAGAAGCCTGGGCCTTAGAAGACTTAGAAGTCTTGCTCGGAGCCGATTTGGCCGGAGAGCCCTCCGGTTTAAGGAGACCCCTTAAAATCAACTTATTTCTCCTCTCCTGCAGGACTCTCTGGCTAAAGGAATGACAAATCGCACAGGAGTCCTGCAGGTGGAGAGGTCCCAGGCAATATAAACAAGAAGTGTGACCGTCTGTCAGAGACATCTTCTGACAGCACGAGTCACACTTCTTAAAGCCTGAGACCCTTTCTTTGGACATAGTTGTAGAAACAGCACACAACAACACAGTCCCAATCAAACAACTAAAGCTATCTAAAATATAAAGTAACTAACCTCTCACACACACACACACACCCTGACGGGGGGGGGGGGGGGGGATGGGAGGGAATGAAGGCCCGACTAAAGAAGGGAAAGGAAATAATTTTAGTAAGAAAAGGGCTTACAATTAAAGTAAAAAGGAAGGTATTTTCAAGAAAAGTGAAAAATGTTAAATTTTAGGGGCAAAAAGTAGTTAAAAGCTAACACTTACCAGGAGCTGGCAAAAGGAGGACCTCATCAGCGAAGCGGCAAACGAGATCTGGGTACTTACCGCCTTGCATCATGGGATATGGGGCTGCCTCGAGCTGGTAAAAGTGACTCTCGAGCTTAGCAAAGTGCCGAGTCGGAGCCGAGGATCGGCTCCGAACCCATCAAGCAAGAATGAAGGCGAGACTGACAACTTAACATCTGACAATTTAAAGCCCTTACAGCCAAGGTGGCAGAAGTGTCAACTTTTTTCCCCGCATCTGTCCAGTGCCCTAGAATCCCTATCAGAGGGGACAGGGTTTTTCGCAGTGGAAGCCTTGACCCCTTTGGGACCCTGAGATATAGCTTCTGGGTCAGCAGCAGGGTTTTTATAAAGAAATTTGTGGGAATCTGGAACCCTGTAGTATCTGTCTGGCTTAACTGGTGCAGGGGGTAAAGAGTCAGGAGACAGGCTGGACTCTGAAAATACATCATCTACTATATGTCTAGAACAGGTGGAATAGCAAGAGGTCTGTGCTAAGGTAGTAAAAGAAAGTCTCTGAGCCTTTTCTTAGATTCTGAGTAATCTTGGCTCTCCCAGTGAAAGTGCTCCCTCATGGTGTGAAGGGTTCCTCAAAAGAATAATCCTCAGGAGGAGAGGCTGAAGGAATAGACTCTTCAGCATCAGAATCCGCATAGGGAGGAAGGGAATATCTTTGTTCAGAAGAGGAATCGGAGGAAATGGAAACCTGATCTGAAGATTCATATTCTGTCTCTTGCCTAGGCCTTTTATCTGGAGGGGGATGGGAACCCCTGATCAAAGTAATTAGGTCTTCGGCCATTTTAAGCATCGTTTTTTTTAGGCATGGAAGTCTGTGCAGGAGAATGCTGTATTTGTTTCTTTGTCTTTAGAGCTGCTTTAGACTTTGCCTTTGAAGCTGAGGTTGGCTTAACATACAACTGTGTAGGTCTGAAAACCCCCTCAAAAGGCGATGCCTGCTCAGCGGCTCCGGACCCATCTGAGAGAATAGTTTCCGAATGTCCAATACCTTGAGTATCCAGAGGCCTAGTCGGCTCCACTTGGGAGTCGGAAGCGGCCTGTGGCTCTGAGGTACCGGGCATCAGGGGCTGCAAAAGTGCCTCACTGAGAACCGGTGAACCGGCAACTGGCCTAGCGGAGGCCTCATCGTCGGTTTTTGGACCTCGGATGCCTGTCTTTTTATAAACTCTGGTCATCGGCTGTTCCTACAGCATTATATAATTAAATCTTCGGCCAAAGTAATGAAAGGCAAAATCGAACAGACGCTTAACAGTGCGTTAGTTAAATCTAGCACAAAACCGACAGCTAGCAACGTCGTGGTCAGGGCCTAGGCAAGGAATACAGTAAGAATGAAAAATCCTTATGAGGTACTTGCTTCCCACAAGAAATACAATTGTTAACTTTTTCTGACATCGGTCTGGAGCAAGAAAAAAGTTTCCCCAATGGGATACTTAGCTTTAATGAAGACTTTGGATCTGAAATTCGGTTTTAGGTTCACAGGTTCATAGGTTTATACTAGGCTATCTGCCCTAAGGCATTTATAAGCCTAGCCCAAAGTTTTGTGGCTTACGCCACCCCTTATGTTAAAAAATACTGTGCCCATTAGTTTGTTGTGCCTCTGTCCAGCAGTGACACAGAGATGATTCCCGGGGTAAACCTACGATCTCCCATCCACTGGTCAAGATTTCTCTTGAACAGAGCCAGCGAGGTGCTCTGCCTCACATGGACCGGGATTTTATTCCACAGCATAGGGAGTCTCTGGGTGACAAATCTATTCCTCCAGCATGTCCTATTTAGATCCGTGCTAAGGTTTAAGTCGCTTGCTCTAGTGGATCTGGTAGATTTGGATTTTTTGAGGTGGAGCATGTCCATTAATTCCGGGTTGGACATGGACTTGTATGTCAGGCACAGGTCACCTCTGAGCAGACGGTATGCGACTGAATAGAGCTGGAGTTTCTTCAGTCTGGCACCATATGACAGATTTTAGAGTCCCTTTATCCTTTTGGTGAGGAACTTTTGGGGTCTCTCCAATTGCTGCAGGTGTCGGGTGAGATACATCCCGAATGGGGCATTGTACTCGATCATTGGTCTGATAAGTGAAGAGTACAGGGGAACAATGACCTCACTTGACCTGGATGTGAATCCCTTCATGATCAGGTGGGCAATGTAGAAGGTCTTTCTAACCGCTTTAGCAATGGGAGTGTCAAAAGAAAGGCCACTGTCAACCTGGGTCCCCAGGTCCCTGATAACCTCTTCTGTGCTTAGTGGATTGACACCTTTATGGTAGCTTGGGGTTACCTTGTTTTTCCCGAAGGGTATGACTATACATTTTTTGGCATTTAACTTCAGGCCATGGCTCTGGCACCAGCTATCAGTTTCCGTGAGACCCCTCTGAAGGATATCTGTGTCCGATGTACTTTCCACTATGGCGCCCAGTTTGCAGTCATCTGCACACTTTGTCAGCCATAGTCCTCCTATGTTTGCCTGTACTTCTGAGAAGTAGATGCCGAACAACAGGGGGCCAAGGGCTGAGCCCTGTGGGACACCACTTGTGACCGGCTTGGAGTCTGACATGGCGCCAGCAACTCTAACCCTGTGGGTTCTGTCCTTTAGCCAGTTTGCAACCCATCTTGTGACATATGGGTTTACATTTAAGCTGGTAAGTTTCTCTATAATACCCGAGTGGGGTATTGTGTTGAAAGCTTTTGCAAGGTCAAGATAGGCTGTATGGACTGCCTTTCCCTCATCAATGGCCTTGGTGACCGTTTCGAAGAAGTCGACCAAGTTCAAAAGGCATGATCTGCCCTTGACAAATGCAAACTGGGTCGGGTCCAATGTCTGCAAGTCCCCTATGTCTTTGTTTATGAGTTCCATTGTGATCCTCTCCATAGCTTTGCAGACCAGGCTTGTTAAGCTTATGGGGCGGTAATTACCAGGGTCCATAGAGGCACCGCCTTTGTGGAGTGGGACCACAGTTGCCGTACGCCACTCCTTGGGCACGTATCCTGTGGTAAGGCTAAGATTAAACAGCTGGCTTATGTGCGGGTTTAGTTCCTCATTGAGTTCGTGTAGCACACAGCCGGGGACACCATCTGGTCCCATTGATGCTGTGTTTTTAGCTTTAGAGCCAGCAGCTTTCACCTGCGCATTTGAGATGTCTGGGAGGCTACACTCCGCCCGATAGTTATCTCTCCTTTGGGGGAGAGGGGTGAAGTTTGCACTGAACCTGTCTGCCAGTATGTTGGCAATGTCTGTGGGTTCAGTGATTTTTGTATCATTTTGGACTAATTCTGAGCATATCTGGGAGTTGCCACCTAGGTTTCTAACATAGCTGAAGAAGGCCTTATGATTGTCTTTTGAATCTATGGCAATTTTTCTCTCAAAGTTGGCCTTGGATGATTTTATGAGTGCTCGTATTTTTTTACTAATAATGATCAAGGGTGTCTTCGCGTTTATGGATTTTGCTCTATCATGTAACAGCTTTCTCCTCTTATTGTAAAGTTTGTTTATGGCTGGGGTCCACCAGACTGGACGTTTGCCCTTGGTGGAAAGAGTCTTGGTTTTATTAGGGATTGCCTGATCCATGCAGTCCTGGAGGTGTTCGTAGAAGGCATTTGTAAGGGCTTCCACAGCTTGGGTTGTGGTTTCCACTGGCTCGGGGGCCTTGAAGGATACCACACCAGTCTTGAGTATTGTGAAGTTTGCTTTAGAGAAGTTCTTCAATGTGGTCTTTTTTGTTTGGGGTGGGGGCGGGATGTTGATTTCCAGTGAGATTAGTTTGTGATCTGATCTCACCAATGAGGGATATACTTCCGGTGTGAAGCATTTTGTCCCCATGTTTGTGATGATGAGATCTAGTATATTTTCTCCTCTTGTGGGAACGGTGACTAGTTGTTCCATGGCATTTGAATTTATGAACTCCAGGAACCTTTGGGCTAGAAAGTTGGGGCTTGAGTAATGTTCCCAGTCTATATTCGGGTAGTTGAAGTCACCCAATATAATGGTGTTTGGAGATACATTTATACCCTCCAGTGTCTTCAGGAAGGTTGTGTGGGGTTCCTGAGTTTAAGAGGGTGGCCTGTAGCATGCTACAAATTGTAGAGCAGTTTTGCCTATGGTTAATTGCACCTGGATGGTTTCTGATGCTTCGTGCGTTGCCACCAACCTGGAGGTGTGGGTATCCTTGATGAATATGGATACACCCCCTCCTTTTGTGGTGTGGTCAGGGTTTTGGGGCCGGAACGCATGATATGAGGTAAAACCTGATAGTGCCGGGGTGCTCTCAGGAGCCCTGAACCAGGTTTCAGTCACAGCACAGACATCGATGTTCTCCATACTGAGAAGGGACTCGAGTGCGTGCATTTTGAGATTTAGACTTCTGGCATTGAGCAGCATTACCCTTAATTTCTTCCCATTTTTGTTTTCTAGGGAGGTAGGTTTAGAATTTGAGCCTTGCCTAAAAAAGGCACTATGGGGGTGGCAAGAGCCTTAGCCAATATCCGGAATCCCAGGGGTGACAGGTGCAAGCCGTCCCTTGCGAAGCAGCGTGGCTTCTCAAGCATGTCATCCCAGGCAGACAGACACTGCATCCCCTTTGAATGACACCAGAAATTAAGCCAATTGTTAAAGCTGATCATCTTGTCTCTATGTTGTGGCATCATTCTTGGTGAAGGAAGGATACTGCTCAGGGTCAGGGTCATACCTGCCTGGGCTACATAATCAGAGAGCTCCTCTATGTCTCTTTTCATGTAGTCCAGGGAGGTACGTCTCAGGTCGTTCACACCCAGCATGGACAATGACTGCGTCATATTTGTACTTGCTGTGGAGTGACCCGAGTGCTTGTGTTATGTGGCGGATTCTAGCGCCCGATAGGCAGCTTACTGTGACCCTCTCCTTGTTCAGTCTGGTGAGTGGGACGTCAGTGTGTCTGACTATGGAGTCACCTATGACAAGTATGTTTGGTGTTGCATTTGGCTTTAAGGGCTGTGACTGCTTTGCACACTGATTTTGTGGTTTATGTGTTGCCTGTGGTGTGTCATGAGGTGGCAGTTGCTTGGGTTTCTGTTTGGAGGCCTCTGCCGTTTAGGTAAATTTTTGCTCAGAGCCTTCGAGTATGTCTTTGTGTGTTTATGTGTTTGATTCATTGTTGTGATAGCTTTATGTGAGACTGGTTTTGTGGTGTGTGTAGTTGCCTTCTCCTCCTGTCTGGTCTTGCCAGTCCTGAGTTGAGAGAGCTCAGCCTCCAGTTTGGCTAAATAGCTGCATCTCTCACAAGTATTTGTGTTATGTGGGAGGAGGAGAAGGTTGTCTGTGTACATGAGGCAATTGTAACATTGCCTCAATATTCCCAAATTCACCAACTGGACAGGAGAGGACGCCAGCATCTGGCCCCTCGACATGCTAGAGAAATTAAGAAGTTAGGATTGTAACTGAATAAGAGAGGACTTAGTAAGGAAGTGGGTACTCCTGGAGGGGGGGGGGTTGCTAGTGAGGGACTTTGTATAATACAGAAGTGCTAAACCTGAAAAGAAGATGCTTTTAAGACAAGTGCTGAGCTTTTTTTTTTTTTTTTTGGAGAAAAAAAAAAAAAAAAAGCTTTTTAGGAACAAGTGCTGCGCTTTTTAGTTAAGGGATATACTGTTTAGATTAGTAGTAGAGCAGTTCTAAGGGAAAAAATGAAGAACAGACTTTATGGAGCCAGAACAAGTTTAACCTTGTTAAACCAGCGCTGCCCGATGCTGCTCTAGTGGCAACTCCGCGCTAAAGCGTGCTTGATAGCAGGGGCTGGAAAGTTTTATTTTATTTATTTTATTTTACATTTGTTGACCGGGATAAACCGTCTGGATACATGTCCATTTTCAGCGGAGGCCCGGGGAGAAAAGCTCCACATATACAAGTTTCAATATACATAATAAGAAGTTATGTACCTACCATAACGTTCCATGTTAGTTGTCTTCTCTCGCCTTCTTTCTTGCTTGATGGGTTCGGAGCCGATCCCTGGGGTCGGACGCGGCACTTGCTTTAGCTCGAGAACTCCTTTTACCAGCTCGAGGCAGCCCCATATCCCATGATGCAAGGCAGGAAGTACCCAGATCTCGTTTGTTGACAAAAGGGCAATAACACCAAGCATAAACAATACTTCCCAAAGGAAGAAGAAACTTACAAATGGAAAAAGGACCAGGTCTGAATGGTCTTTAGTATTATAGTTTCTTATACAAGGTCTGTCCAGGCCAGGGGAAGGGAGGGTCAAGAAAGAAAGAGAAGACAACTAACATGGTACGTACAAACGCTATGGTAGGGTACAAACTTAATGTTAAGTTGTCAATCTCGCCTTCATTCTTGCTTGATGGGACCGGCCCCTAGCACCTCTATTCTGGGTGGCTCAATGGAACAAACTCTTGAGGACTGTAGAGCCAAAACTGGCTCTGTCCCTGGAGGCCAAGTCCAATTTGTAATGGGAAACAAAAGTGTGAGGAGTGGCCCAAGTGGCCGCTGCACAAATAGTGTCTAAAGGCAGTCTAGCTTGAAATGCTGTAGAAGTAGCTAAACTCCTAGTTGAATGTGCTTTAGGTTTTGAGCACAGCTGTTTTCCCCTGATCGTATAAATTTCAGTGATGACCGAAAGCCATCTGGACAAAGTCACTTTAGAAACAGGAAGGCCTTTTTATTATCCGCATAGGAAACAAAAAGTTGATCAGATTTTCTAAATTTTTTGTTCTGTCCAAATAATATCTAAGCTGACGGTGGACGCCAAGATAATGTAGCTTTGTTCAGCTCTATCTGAATAGTTAGGAAAAATACAGGAGATCAATAGATTGATTCAGATTGTTTTTCAAGCGACCTTAGGTAAAAAGGATGGATTAGTTCTCAAAGATACTCTGTCTTTGTGAAAATCAAATAGGGGGTCGAACCAGAAGAGCATGAAGTTCAGACACCCTCCTGGCAGATGTAATAGCCACTAGGAATAAAGTTTTCCAAGAAAGATATTTCAGGAACAAGAAACAGCTGGTCTTAGGGGGAAGAATCAAAGATGTCAGCACTAAATTTAAATCCCACTGAGGAGGAGGATTCCTGATTGGAGGCTTTAGTAGGAAAATTCCTTTCAAAAGGCCCTGCAGAGCCTATGGGACATAATATTATGATCTGCTATCCCGACATGAAAATTAGAAATAGCAGCCAACTGAACTCTGACTGTGGAAGAAGAGGAGCCTGCATGGAAAATCTCTGCTAAGAAGTCCAGAACTGCCTGAACAGGGGCAGTAAAGGAATCAATATTTTGGGCCTTAGCCCAATAAGAGAAACGCTTCCATTTGCTTGTGTAAATCCTCCTGGTAGAGGATTTTAGTGAAACTAAGTTCTATGATATCTCTAACTGGGTTAGAGATCAAAGGAAGCCTGGCTAAGGAGGGAAGTGGAGCAACCATGCTGTGAGGTTGAGAGAAGGGATTGACCGGTGCAGCTGACCGGATTGGTGAATCAGTAGATCTGGCACTGGGTCCAGATGCCACGGGCTGCACAAAAGGTGATGATGGAGGAACGGAAACCAAACTTGTCGAGGCCAGTAAGGGGCAATGAGAATCAATTTGGCTCTCAAAGCGGTTTCTGGATCACCTGAGGGATCAGAGGAAAGGAGGGAAGGCATAAAGAAGTCCCTGGGGCCAATCCTGGGTCAGAGCGCTCTGGGGATGGCCTGATAGAGGGAAGAGGCTGAAGAAGTCTGGACATTTGCTGTTTTGGGGAGTAGCAAAAGATCGCAACATGGGACGCACCCCTTCCAGAAAAATCTCTTCCGCTATGGATTGCTTGAGAGACCACTCGTGAGGCATGAGAATAGCTCTGCTCAATCTGTCCGCTATAATGTTGGTTTTCCCAGGGATATACGCTGCTACCAAAAAACCGATGAGAGGAGACATTGCGTTGCTACCAGAAACCGATGAGGAGAGATCACCCCCATAGTCTGCGACACAAGGGTAGGACTTGGTTCCCCTGTTTGTTGATATACCAAACTACAGACATGTTGTCTGTGTGGACTGCAATTGTCCCTACGGGAAAGAAAGTCGCTGAGGGCTTGCAACGTTAAAAGCACTGCTCTCATCTCCAGGACATTTATGTGCAGATGGTACTCAACGGTTGCCACGCTCGAGAGCAGTTGCCACCCATGAACCATCCTGCCCTGATAATGACCCCCACCCGATCAGGGAGGCATCCGATGGTGACAGTATCGGGACGGAGGGACGTGGTGACAGTGGCTATCGGGGACGGTAAAGCACCTGCCTTGGTGAACCTGAGACGATGTGATCCACCAAGCAAGATGTTCTTTGCATGTTTGTGTCACCAGAATCTGGTGACGCATTGATTGAAGTTGCTGGTATGACCACTGTGTGAACAGCATCCACTGAAGGAGGCTTGTGCATGGAAGAAGAGTGATGGCCGCAGCCATAAGACCTAACACCTTCAGAACCATTCTGGCCTGTACCTTCTTGCTGGCCAGAATGATCCTGACATGAGTCTGAATGTCTGAAACTCTTTGTTCTGTAAGGGTAGCTGACATCCTAACAGTGTTTAAGTTTGCCTATGAAGGTAATAGACTGGCAGGGCGATAAGGATGATTTTTCAGTTGACTGAGATGCCCAAATGAGAACAAAGGTCTATTGTGTAATCCCTGGCTTGTATAAGCTGATGCCTGGTGGTGGCTGACAGGAGCCAGTGTCGTGAGATCTGAGGCACCCTGGAATCCTTGGCGTCAGGTGAGCGTGACCACTGCCATGCATTTGGTGAACACTCTGGGGCTGTAGTGAGACCAAAGGGCAGGGCTCTGAACTGGAAATGACTGACCCCAGCCGAAGCGAGAGAACTGGGCGGAGCTGTGAATTTTGATGTGATAGTACGCATCCTGAAGATCTATTGAGCACATCCAGTTGTCCTTCTGTAAGAAGGGTAGAATTGACTGAAGAGTGACCATTCGAATCTTGTCTTCCTGACAGACTTGTTGAGTCTGCTGAGATCCAATATTGGTCTCCAGTCTCCGCTTTTTGGGGGGGAAAAAACCCTGAGAAGATTCCGGCTCTGAATGGTCTATAACTGGCTGAATGGCTCTTTTTGTAGTAGTTTTGCGATCTCTAACTCTGCAATGTCCCTTAGACCGGTGGTACATCTGGAAGGGAACTTGAGGGGAGGACTTTCCTCGAAAGGAATTATGTAACCCTTGGATATGATGAGGGAATGCCAGGCTTCTGGGTACAGTGATAATCTTCCCGACTGCCTCCAAGGAGGGACAGCCGGCAACACCTCAGGGATGCTGAAAAGGCTTTTCAGGAAGAGACTCCCTGTTGCCCTGGTTCTTCGGACCCCCTCCTCTCTCCCTGTTGCCCTCTGCCTCTAGGGGTAAACTGTTGTTTGTACCCCCTCTGCCTCCTGGGTAAACACGGAACGTGAACTGACTCGTCTGGGATTTCATTCACACCATTATCTTCCCACCCTTCTGTCCTTTGGGATAAGGCCTAGAAGGGTGGAAAAACGGAACAACAGCAGAAAGAGTCTTGCCGTCCTGCTCACACCTGGTCAAGGTTTCTTCACCTGAGGGCCAAACAAAGCTGACCCATCAAAGGGAGAATTTGTGAAGGACGCCTTAAAGGATCCAAGAAAATCACATAGCCCGATCCAGGCTCGCTTAGCGCCACACCTGCCATCAGCAGCATAAGATATTAGCCCCCTGCAGCTGTAGGATCCTGAACTACTTCCCAGCTCCTTCAGGATATCTCTGAGTCTGGTGAAGTGACAAAGATAATTCAGCAAAGGTCGCTGAGGAAACATCCGCTTGCTGTACCTATCCATGGTCCTAGAGTCCTTATTAGGAGGATGACGGGGGCACGGAAGGATGTAGCAAGTTCTTTTTTTGTGGCATAGCCACCACCATGGCATCAGCGGGACACCCTTTGTAAGGAATTGTTTGTCACTAGGGGCAGTTATAAATTTAGAAGGCCTCCTAGGGACTGGCTCTACAAGTCAGGAGCTGTCCACGCCGTGCTATAACCTGCATAAGGGGGTCGAAGGAGACACCCAGGAGGTGGAGGGCCGAGATCCAAACGCCTAGGTATATACTGACTCATCCTCAGAGGGATTGTTGGAGCCCAGTTTCTGTTTCAGAAGTTCTAGGATGTCTGAGAAGGAGACATCCTCAGAGGGGATCTAGGGGATCCCTCTGACTCATCAAAGTCAGTATCCGTGACAGACTGGAGTCTACATGCTTCCTCTTACAAGTCCTCTTCCTAGGAGGATCTCCCAAACATCAGGAGAATCCTCGGGAAGAGGGGAAATCCAATGGGGAAACCTGAGGCGGAGGATCTCTGGGACCTGTAGCAAGAGAAGTGGCAGAGATGTCAACAGGTACAATAGAGGGAGGAGTACGGGAGAGAGACTGCTGACTGATACAGTGGCAGTACACTCTCCTCACACCTCTCGAATCCCTCCCAGGCAGGTCCGAGAGACCCGCCCCCCGCAGGGAAGAACCCAGGCCACGAAAGGGAAGGCAGATGTCTCGACAAGGGTCCGATGCCACTCCCCCGGAGGAGGAGAAGTTGGAAGCCCCACCACACAACCCCTCGAAAGAGGAGATGCTGAAGGAACAGAAGGGGTATCCGCCCTCCAGCCGTTAGTAGTAACCTCCCCCGACTCCAACCCAAACGGACTGTGTAGCATTTGGGCCAGTGTCATGGTCTGACAACCTAGATCGGTTCCGATGGCCTCCGGCCGATAGAAGAGGGAGGCAGGTGAAGAGGGCGCCAACAGTATTAGGTAAGAAGTGGTGACCGGATTCGCAAAGACATCTTCTGACATACCGAGTCAGCTGAGCGAAAACTCCAAACCCTGATGACCGCATTTATCTCGGAGCCGACACGGAAGTCCCCACAAATTGGGGCTTGTGATTCGATTTTTAGTAAAACCACCGGCAAGGTGAAGAGAAGAGGGCCGATTTAATTGTCCGATCAAAAAAAAATTAAAGACGAAGTCGGACTGTCTGAAACAGAGGAGTGACAGTGAAGGAGTGGAGTCCTGCATTTTGTTTTTAACTCAAATAGTTAAATGTCAAGAAGTGTGACCTTACAGTGACCGATGATCTGACAGCAGCACGAAGCTAAGCGAAAACTAGAGACCTCTCTTTTTGCCCTGTGTGCATGAACACACACACCTAAACAAAGAATAAAATAAAATCCTCGAAAGTTCTGATTAGAAACGAACCAAACACAAAACCAAAAACAGGGGGGAAGAAAAAAGGGTAGAACAAACACACACACCAGTCCAAAATTTAATTAAATTAATCCCAAAAGGATTTAGTAAAATAAACCAACACACACACAAAATAAAAGGGGGAAAAGGCTCAAAAAATAACTGACTAAAAATTTAAAAAGAGAAGGGAGACAGGAGAGAAGTCAGAAAATTTAAGTTTAAAGAACTGCCAAAATAAAAGGTTGCATCAAGGCGGGCTTAAGGGTCACAAAAGTGAATTACAGGAGCTGGTTAGGTAAAGAGAAGACTGAGGAGCGGCTCGCGAATCCAGGGTACAAGACTGAAAAGCTTGCATCAAGGATGACTAACATAAGGTATCTTTTATTACATAGGAAACATACATATTTGTTATCTATTACAATGAATCCAGAAGACAAAGGTAATTTTAAGCAGAACAATTATCTCAATTTCAGTTCAATTAGCCTCAATACAGAGGTAAATAAGGTTTCAGTAGATACAAAGGTAGGAGGAAGAAAGAAGTGTCATGGTCTATACCATGGGAAACAAATGAAAGAAGAGAAGTGGGAGATATTAGGAGGGTAGGAGGTAATTAATCCAGGAATGAACATTGGCAGAGCCAGTGTGATTTAAAATATTGAAGTAGACTTTTTTTAAAGAGGGATAAGGAGGTAATGGTAGTAATGCTAGAGGGAAGAGAGTTCCAATATTTGGCAGTGACGTTAGCAAATAGAGCATCACCTCCTGCATTATGGGATTGGACATTTTGAAAAAGTAGCCTATTTGCGGAGCGTAGGCTCTTTAGGTTGTTATATTGTGTAATTAGGCCCTTTAGTGCAGGAGCTTTGTCTGGGTGTTTAAGTATCTTAAATGCCTCAATAAGTTGATTTTGCTGGAGAAAGTTAGTGAGTTATATCCATCCAAGGGTTTTTAGGTTATTACAGTGGTGCGTTCTATATGGAGTGCCAGTGGCAAATCTGGCAATGTGATTATATGAACTTGAGAGTTTATTTAGCTCACTTTTATTAAGCTTGGTGAAAACTGGGGATGCATATAAGAGAGTAGATAGTAAATGAGTGTGGGCAATGGTTGTTTTTGTCATTGGGGTTAAAAAGGCTTTTATTCTATATAGTGACCCTAATTTCTTGTTCACGGTTTTAATAGTATTATTAATATGCATATCAAATCTAAGTTTATTGTCTATGGTAACTCCTAATAGCTTGGTATGGGGGTCAGGTGAGATAGTTGTCCCATTGTTTGATTGAATGGTGAAGTCAGTAAAGGGAAGTTTTTGGGTTGGATGAAAAAGAAGCAATTTGGTTTTTTTTGGATTAAGAAGTAGCTGTCGTCCTGATAACCAGTTTTCCACAGCTGTGAAGCAGGATTGGGTTTTGGCCAATAGATTCTCTAGAGATGTATCGGAGCAGACTAAGGTCGAATCATCGGCATATTGTACACAGGTTGCCTCAGGGATGGCTTTATGTAGGTCATTAATAAAAACTGAAAAAAGAAGTGGGCCCAGTATGGACCCTTGTGGAACCCCTATGGTATTAGGTAAGAGTTCAGAGAGTTGATTGTCCCAGAGTATGGCTTGTTTCCTATCTGAGAGGTATACGATCGAACCAGCCTAAGGTTAGGTTGTCAAGTTGTAAGGTTTTGAGAGTATTATGAAGTAGTTGGTGGTTGACCATGTCGAAGGCTTTATAGAGGTCCAGAAAGAGAGCAGATGATATTTTTTTGTTATTACGGTTTCTATTGATTGTATCTGTAAAAGAGAGTAGGGCAGTAGTTGTGCTGTGGTTAGGTTGAAATCCATGTTGTGAGTTGGTAAGTAGATTATTCTGAATAAGATAATGAAGGAGTTGTTTGTGTATACATTTTTCCATAATTTTGGCCAGAGGGGACATTATGGCTATTGGCCTATAGTTTGATAGTTCCGTGGAATTACCTCCCTTATGAAGTGGTATGACGTGGGATGTTTTCCAAATTGTGGGGATGTTAGATTCAGAGATGGTGCGATTAATTAGTATGGATATTGGGTAGGCAATGACATCTGAGGCTTTTTGCAAGTATTCGGCTGGGAGGAGGTCAGCGGAGAGGGTGGTAGGTTTAAGCTTTTGAAGTAAGGATCTTATAGTAGAAGTGGGGACTGGTTGTAAATTGAAATTAGGTTTAGTTTCTGGATTGAATTCATTCACAGCACAATGGGTAGCTGATAGTTGGTTAGCTAAGGTTTGAATAGTGTTCGTGAAGAAAGAGTTAAAGGTGTTGGCTACTTCAATTTGGAGAAAGAGTCAGGAATTGACCCAAAACGGCCAATAAAACTACAGTTTCAAGTCAGTAACCACTCCCACGGGGGGGCAGGGAAGCAGCTCAATGTTTTTCACTGCCACTGATCAAGAGAGAGACTTTCCTTTAGCCCAAGCAAAAATGGCCTCACAGAAACTTACAAAACAGTTCAAGAACAGCAAGCCTGTAACTGAACTTTTTTAAATCTCAGAAAAGTGGGAAAAAAAGCAAGATTTTTTTTTGTTTTTTTCAGAGATAGCAGAAGTTCACAAGTAATATCAAGTTATAACAGTGCAGTAAATGACCCCACACAAGACTGCTAGGCCAAAGACAGAAAATATGCAAGTTTTGAGAAAAAAACGATTTTAAAATTAAGTGCAAACAGGAAATTCAGTAAACAGCTTTTGGTTGTGCTCTAAATACAGTTACTAATGCAGAAATCAAGTTTAACAAGCCAGAAAATGCTCAAACTAGGCAACTATGCAGAAAAACTCATCAAATAAACAGAGGAAAAATACTTAAAATCTCAAAAGTGGCTCCTTTCTTCTCTCAGCATTTTCTCCTCTTGGTGGGTGCTTCACCAACAGCCAACAAGTCTGAAGACGCCAAAACCACGAGGCAACTAGGTTTTAAGAGAGGAAGATGAAGGAGTTTTGGAAATGACCCCTGTTGGCCAATAAAACTACAATTTCAAGTCAGTAACCACTCCCACGGGGGGGGCAGGGAAGCAGCTCAATGTTTTTCACTGCCACTGATCAACAGAGAGACCTTCCTTTAGCCCAAGCAAAAATGGCCTCACAGAAACTTACAAAACAGTTCAAGAACAGCAAGCCTGTAACTGAACTTTTTTAAATCTCAGAAAAGTGGAAAAAAAGCAAGATTTTTTTTTTTTGTTTTTGTTTTGAAAATCTCAGGAGTCGGCCGACCGGCACTTGCGAACTGCTTTTGCTTCGGGCTGCATCTTTTATACCCCTGGTGCACTGACGTCAGGGAAGAGGCAACAGCAACCGACGCTGGACAAGGACTTTGGAATTCAGGCCGACTGCGGGTAGCCTGCCAGCAGGATAACCCAAGTGCAATGACTGCAACAGTGAAACACGATGAACAACAGTGTGCTCAGAGCCTGAGGTAGGAGCCGAGCTCATCCGAGCAGAGGCCCAGAGAGGCAAAGTCAGTCGGACTGTCCTCCCCGGACCCGAGCAGAGATGGTCGGCTCCTAGAGTCCTCGATAGGCACCGAGGACATCAGAGTACACAGAGCCAAAGGACACTGGAGTAGGTGTCAGCTCCGAGGGTTCCACAAACATCAGGTCTACCTCCTTTGGCTCAGGACCACCAGCATGGCTCGGTGGAGGAATAGAAAGAGTCGGTGCAATGGTCTTTGGCTCCAAAGCCATTTGGGTCAAAGCCGATAACAATTTGGCTAATGTCGGTGCCAACAGCTTCTGTACCACACAATCCACATCCAGATCCGACAGGCTGATAGATCATGAAGATCATACTGAAGGTGGTACCGACTGGAGAAAAGGACTCTTCGGCGCTTTGGAGACCAGTTCCAAGACTGGGGACCGGCTCCGAAAGGAAAACACTGTCGGCTCCGAGGGCAGTGGAGCCAAAGTCGATGACTTCTTTGACTTTTTTGAGTCTGACGTCTTGGAAGACTTTGAAGACCTACTGGAGCCATCCTGGTCACTCAAAGCTTCCTGAAATGAAGGCTTCAGCAAGCCTCTATCTATCATAGGTTCATAGGTTAGTACTAAGCTAACTGCCCTTGTAAGCCGTTTTAAGCCTAGCCAATTATCCCTTGTGAGACTCAAACTCTGCACCTTTTGTTTACAAGGCAAACACCTTAACCATTAGGCCACCCTCCAAGGAAGCCTCTTCCTTTACTGCAGGACCCTAGAGAAGGAATGACAAATGGCACAACTGTCTTGCAAATGCAGAGCCCCTAGACAGTAAACGCAGTTAACGTGGCGGTCTGTAACTTACATGTTTTGGCCACACTTGGGGCATTTCTTGAACCAGATTTAGGGTGCTTATCTGGTTCAGTCATAGCACTGATGGAAAAAATTTACTGTTACCACAAAAAAACTATAACAGTAATTTTCCACACAGGAGAACAAAAATAGCACACAAGCCTTAATAAATGCAGGCTAAATCACACACACACACACACACACACACACATATATATATATATATACATATACATATATGTAATTTCACACAAGCAGACTATACAAAAACAAATAGCTGCTGAGAAACAATCTTATCTAATATTTAACAGTAAAAAAGAACCAAGCCTTATTGCAAAATACAGAGGGCTAGAAATACCACACAGTAAATGTAAGCTACTAAACTACCTAAGAAATGTGACAAGGGTCACTGAATAACACACAGCAAGCTGACAAAAGGAAAAATATCCTTGTATATAATATGTCTGAGGTTCACTGTACTAAGCCTAAACTAAAAAAAAACGAAGGCTAGACAGACCACACCCAGTAGAAAACTACTACTAACTAGGCCTAAAAGAGGCTAACTAGAAATATATCAAAAACGGTAGATGGGAAGGGAAAACACAATGGAAAGCTATAAGAGCTTTATAAACAATCCTAACTAATGTTACTAACTAGCAAAAAAACTTTTTTAGAAGATTTTTAATGAAGAATCTGCTTATCTGGCCCGTGCTAAATCAGAACACCTCCTATCTGTTGCAGCGGCAAACTAGATCTGAGGTAATTCACAGGTGCACCATGGGATAGGGACTTGGTCTCGAAATTATTTGAAGACCTCAAGCTTTGCAATTGGCCATATCGGAGCCAGGGGATCGTCTTCGAACCTATCAGTAAAGAATGAATGGCGAGATTGAACTTCACATCCTGTATTACTCAACAAATGAATTTTAACAGTTTATGGCAAAAGGATAAACACAGAAGTCACATCATTCCCAAAAACTATCATGCCAAGAGGAATAACTGCCAATAAAAAACACAGTTTTTAAAGGAGAGAAAATGGCACTTTGTATACCTACCCACAAAGTCTGACTACAACTCCACAGGCCAACCACTTAACTAATGGATATATTAAAATCTTATAAAACCATACATTACTTACATAATGGCAGGAAAAACAAAACATGGCATACAGGAAGAAAGAAAAAATGGTATATAAGCATCTACAAGAAATGCTTGATAAGTATCCAGCATATCAGATGGTCTTTGTGAGAAGGCCTACTTGTGTGCCTAAGTGATGGGATTTTCTCCACTGTATTTGGATCTAAGATTCTGAAATTCACTAGTTCCTGCACTTGGGAGAAACTGTGCCTCCTGTTTGAGCAAAGGAGTATATCATAGGTTCATACTAGGCTATCTGCCCTAGGGCATTTATAAGCCTAGCCAGAGTGTGTATGGCTTTCGCCACCCATTTTAAATTAATTTTGCTATGCCCTTTTTCGAGGTTAGTATACTGTGCCTCTGTCTAACAGTGACACAGAAGTGATACCCGGGGTAAACCTACGATCTCCCATCCACTCATCAAGATTCCTCTTGAAGAGAGTCAATGAGGGACTCTGCCTAACCTAGACTGGGATTTTATTCCAGAGTGAAGGGAGTCTCTGGGTTATGAATCTGTCCCTCCAGCATGTCCTATTTATTTCAGTGCTGAGGTTCAAGTCCCTCGAGCGCGTAGCTCGATGGGATTTGGATTTTCTGAGGTGCAGCATGTCCATTAATTCCGGGTTGGACATGGCTTTATACGTCAGGCACAGATCGCCTCTGAGCAGGCGGTATGCCACGGAGTAGAGCTGAAGTTTTTTTTAACTGGGCAGCATACGGCATCTGTCTGAGCCCCTTGATCCTCTTGGTGAGGTACTTTTGGGGTCTTTCCAGTTGCTGCAGGTGTCTGGTAAGGTACATCCCAAAAGGGGCATTGTACTCAATTATGGGCCTGATGAGGGATGAGTAAAGAGGCACAATGACCTCCCCTGATCTAGATGTGAATCCCTTCATGATTAGGTGGGCTATATAAAATGTTTTTCTAACCACTTTGGCCACGTGGTTGTCAAATGAGAGATTGCTATCAACTTGGGTCCCCAGGTCCCTAATTACTTCTTCTGTACTTAATGGATTACCACCTATGTGGTAATTTGTGGGCACTTTGTTTTTGCCAAAGGGGATGACTATACACTTTTTGGCGTTTAGCTTGAGGCCATGGCTCTGGCACCAGTTGTCCATTTCTATGAAGCCCTTTTGGAGGATGCTTGTGTCGGCTGGAGATTTTATTATGGCGCCCAGTTTACAGTCATCTGCGAACTTGGTCAGCCACAGTCCTTCCATGTTGGCCTGTACCTCCGAGAAATATATACCGAACAAGAGAGGACCCAGGACTGAGCCTTGTGGGATGCCACTTGTAACTGGTTTGGAGTCTGACATGGTTCCAGCTATTCTAACCATGTGGGTTCGGTCCTTGAGCCAGTCTGCAACCCATCTAGTGACATAGGGGTTTATATTTAAGCTGGTGAGCTCATCTATAATGCCCGAGTGGAGTATTGTATCGAAGGCTTTTGCGAGGTCCAGGTAGGTTGTGTGGACCACCTTCCCCTTGTCAATGGCCTTGGTGACTGTTTCAAAGAAATCGACCAGGTTTAAGAGGCAGGATCTGCCCTTAACAAAGCCGAACTGGGTAGGATCCAGTGTCTGTAGGTCCCCAATATCTTTATTTATAAGTTCCATGATGATCCTTTCCATAGCTTTGCAGACCAAGCTAGTGAGACTTATGGGGCGATAGTTTCCAGGATCCGTTGAGGCACCACCTTTGTGGAGAGGGACCACTGTTGCTGTACGCCACTCTTTGGGTACATATCCTGTAGTAAGGCTGAGATTGAACAGCAGTTTTAGGTTTGGGTTTAGCTCTTCTTGGAGTTCATGTAGGATGCAGCCCGGGACACCATCTGGTCCCATTGATGCTGTGTTTCTTGCTTTGGAGAGGGCAGCTCTTACCTGAGCATCTGAGATGTCAGGGGGGCAGCACTCTGCTGGGATAGATATTAGCCCTTTTGGTGGGGAGGGGGGGAGAAGTTTGTGCTGAACCTGTCAGCTAGGATGTTGGCAATGTCTGTGGGTTCAGTGTATTTTTTGTCATTTTGGACTAATTCTGAGCATATCTGGGAATTACCACCCAGGTTCCTAACATAACTAAAGAAAGCCTTGCGATTATCCTTAGTGTCCTGTGCAATTTTTCTCTCGAAGCTGGCCTTAGACGATTTTATGAGTGTCCGTAGTTTTTTGCTAATACTGATCAGAGATCCCTTCCCTTTTTGGGATTTTGCTCTATCATGTAGTAGCTTCCTCCTTCTATTGTATAGTTTGTTTATGGCTGGGGTCCACCAGACAGGACGTCTGCCTTTGGAGGATTGGGTCTTGCATGATCCATGCATTCCTGAAGGTGTTCATACAATACGTTTATAAAGGATTTTGCGGTCTGGGCCGTATTATCCACAGGCCCGGGGGCTTTGAAGGATTCCACCTCAGTTTTGAGGAGTGTGAAATTTGCTTTAGAGAAGTTTTTCACTGTGGTTTTCTGGGCATGGGGTGGGGTCGGGATGTGAATATCCAGTGAGATTAGTTTATGGTCTGATCTTACCAGTGAGGGATACACTTCTGGTCTGGAGCATAGAGTCCCCATGTTGGTGATGATCAGGTCCAGTATGTTTTCCCCTCTTGTGGGAGTGGTAACAAGTTGTTCCATAGCATTTGAGTTTATAAATTCTAGGAACCTTTGGGCTAGGGTGTTGGAGCTAGAGTAATGCTCCCAGTCTATGGTTGGGTAGTTGAAGTCACCCAATATAATGGTGTTTGGAGAGACCTTCATATTTTCCAGTGTTCTCAGGAAGGCAGAGTGGGGTTCCTGGGTTTGGGAGGGTGGTCTGTAGCAGGCTATAAACTGGAAGGCAGTTTTACCCACTGTTAGTTGCACATGGATAGTCTCTGATGCTTCATGCTGTGCCACCAACCTGGAGGTGTGGGTATCTTTGACAAATATTGATACTCCCCCTCCTTTTGTGGTTCGGTCCAAGTTTTGGGGCCAAAAAGCATGGTATGAGGTATAACCTGGTAGTGCTGGGGTGCTCTCGAGAGCCTTGAACCAGGTTTCTGTTACTGCACAGATATCGATGTTCTCCATGCTAAGGAGAGTTTCCAGTGCATGCATCTTGAGGTTTAGACTTCTGGCGTTGAGTAGCATTACTCTTAGTTTCTTATCCCTTGTGATACCTATGGAGGTGGGTTTGTCTTTTGAGCCTTGCCTAAAAAAGGCACTATGGGGGTAGCAAGAGCCTTTGCCAATATCCGAAAGCCCAGGGGTGACAGGTGCAAGCAGTCTCTAGCGAAGTATCGTGGCTTGTCGAGCATGTCATCCCAGGCTGACAGGCATTGGATCCCCTTTGAATGACACCAATACTTAAGCCAATTGTTGAAATTGATAATCTTGTCTTCATACTGTGGCATTATTCTTGGTGAGGGTAAGATGCTACTCAAGGTCAGGGTCATACCGGCTTGGGCTACATGCTCAGAGAGCTCCTCTATGTCTCTTTTCATGTAGTCCAGGGAGGTACGTCTCAGGTCATTCACACCAGCATGGACAATGACGAGTCATATTTGTACTTGCCTTGGAGTGACCTGAGTGCTTGTGTTATGTGGCGGATCCTAGCGCCCGACAGGCAGCTCACCGTGACCTTCTCCTTGTTCAGCCTGGTGAGTCACCTATTACAAGTGTATCAGGTGTGTTGTTTAGCCTTAAGGGCTGTGACTGTTCGGCACACTGGCTTTGTGAGCTATGTGTTGCACGTGTTTTGTTTTGGGGTAGCGGTTGCTTGGGTGTCTGCTTTGGAGGTCTCTGCTGCTTAGGCAGATTTTTATTCAGAGCCTCCAAGTATGTTTTTGTGTGTTTATGTGTTTGGTTTGCTGTCGTGGTAGGTCTATGTGAGACTGCAATTTTAGTGAGTGTGGTTTCCTTCTCTTCCTGACTCGTTACGCCAGTACTGAGTTGAGAGAGCTTAGCCTCCAGTTTGGCTATATGGTTGCATCTCTCACATGTGTTGGAATTTGTTGGGAGGGGGAGAGGGTTGTCTGTGTACATGAGGCAGTTGTAACATTGCCTCAAGATTCCCAGATTTACCAGCTGGACTGGAGAGGAGATTGACAACTGACCTTTGGACATGCTAGAATAGTATTGGGAATTTCTTTATAATTGAAAAAAATGGCCAATGGGGAGCAAGATATTCCAGGGGGAGTTTGTGAGGGTGTAGTGCTTTTAATTTTTTAGTGCTGACTTATATAATTGCTTTAGTGAGCAAGTGCCAGGTAACTTAAATGCAAAAATGACAAACAGTAACTTTCTTTCAAGTGAAACAAGGAAATAAGTACAGTAAGCAATGCAGATATCACTAGGGATCCACAGAAGCTGAAAAAGCGCTGTTTTAGGTGGAATTAGCTTTTCAGGGAAATAACAAGCATACAAACAAAACTAGATTCAGCAGGCCTGGATCTAGTCTATGCTACAGCAAACAAGGTGTACCAATTACAGTAAGAAATAGTTCAAATATGCAGGCACTATAAGCCTTTAACCAGAAATTCCCAGCTCAGAAGGGCGGAGTCCAGCCTCTTCTCCCACAAGAGTGCAGACCATGAACCTTCTTAATGTAAAATAACTGACCTGAAGCCCAGGTGCTTAAACCAGAACTAATACACTTTTAGAATAATAGACACTGAGCCCTCAATCAGCAGTTCCCAACTTAGAAAGATATAAGCTACCTGTCCTGCCACCACAGTGCAGCCCACAAACCTTCCTAATGTAAAACAACTGGTCTGAAGCCCAGGTGCTTAAACTAAAAGGCTTAGAATAAGTTACGCCAAGCAGTAATAAATACAATTGAGTACTTTTAAGATGACGCAAAAGCAAAATAAAGTAGGAAAAAACACAAATACAGTAGAAGCAGATAATTTTTTTTTTTTTAGTGGAAAGAGAGAAAGGAAAGAGAGAAATGAGTAGCAGAAACTAAGCTGATTGGCCTTCTCAAATGCTCTCCCTGTACTGGGTAAAATGAGGTAATGACACTAGACTGGGAGGAGGGTCCCAGATCAAATTTCCACTGGGGGCGGTCAACTGCAAAGCCACCAACTATAAAAACACTACACCAGCAGGGAGGTGGGGTGGGACAGAAACTGCAGAAATGTTTCACAGCTGAAAAGCAGCAGTGAGCCTTTAAATGAAAGTTTTAAACAGCTAAAGGAGCCTCTAGAAAAAAAAGAGTTTACTGTAACCAGTTATCAGAAACAAACAACCCAACAGATGCTTAATAAATGTGGACAATTTCCAGTTAATACCTCACACACAGTGAAACTAGTTAGAAAAATACACAGTACAGAGTGCTATAAATAACAAAGAAATAAAGAACAAAATAAACAAAAAACAGGATACCTAATGTTATATATTATAGCTCCGAGTTTCCTCAGTGTCCTTCCTTCGATCAGTTCACTGTGAAATGGCAGAGCATTCACAACTGAACTTCTTAGGTAACAGAATGTTGAAACCTGAGACAGCTTTTAAGAAAGAAATCTCAAAAGAACCAATGAGGTGCTTAGTCTAAGCTGTAGTCCAGGTGACCTCAGCCAATGACCTCAAACAATTCTCTCTCACAGAAATGCCTGATGGCTTTGGCCAAACCAATGTCTCTGAATATGTGCTCAGACACACAGCCTCCACAAACACTAGGCCCAAATACAAGCCTGAATATGGAAATGCTACAAATATCCCCACTACTTAGAACAAACTGCAGAAATGTTTCACAGCTGAAAAGCAGCAGTGAGCCTTTAAATGAAAGTTTTAAACAGCTAAAGGAGCCTCTAGAAAAAAAGAGTTTACTGTAACCAGTTATCAGAAACAAACAACCCAACAGATGCTTAACAAATGTGGACAATTTCCAGTTAATACCTCACACACAGTGAAACTAGCTAGAAAAATACACAGTACACAAAGTGCTATAAATAACAAAGAAATAAAGAACAAAATAAACAAAAAACAGGATACTTAATGTTATATATTATAGCTCCGAGTTTCCTCAGTGTCCTTCCTTCGATCAGTTCACTGTGAAATGGCTGGCATCACATAATAAGCTACAGCACCAAGTCTAGCCTCTGCGTTCACCAATTAAAGCCTTGTACACAAACTAAGCAAATCTTCAAAGGCACAGAAAAACACAAAAATATAAAATGATACACGTTTGATTTAAAGAAAAATCCACTTACACATGAGGGAAGAAAGATGCTCTTCCAGATGCAAAAGGAACGAAGGATACTAATCACCCTCTAAAACAGGTCCTCCTACAAATCAACTGATGACGCTGAGTGACTATCTTTTTGTAACAGACACTTATGAAAGGCATATACAATGATTAACTTTCAAGTTGATACATAAGCAATAGATACTTAAAACTCCTTGGCAGGCCACAGCAAGAAGAAATCTGAAAAAGCTAGGGATTCAGAAAACCAACTCCTAGAGCACAAGGTTGCCAAGGGAGACGCAATCCTCTGGAATTACATGCCAAGCAATAATGCTCAACCACCCCAGGAATTACATACCAAACCATACTTAATGTGTAAAGCAATGGCCAGCAGTGCACAACAGCTACATCCATGATGTAGATACTTCTGAAACAAACAAACAGTCACAACATATTGAAGGGACTTCTGGTAGCAGCCTTTTTTAAAAAAAGAATGCAGCTAGTAACCCAGCACAAATCTCTGTTTACTTAAGGAAAGGAATCAGACTTTTTTCCTTTTCCTAAACTCACACACCCTTCAGGTAAAATTTTAGCTGACAGCATGCTCTGAGAAAAAAAAAAGAGAGATGTACTCACTACAATGTTCCATCTGTGTTGTCCACTTTCATTCTTCCTCAACTGCTGGGTTAGGATCCGAACCTTGGATCAGACTCGGCTGCTTTTTTCCAGCTCCTGGAACACAAACCTTCGATTTCCTCCCTTACCCATAATATCTTAGTGATCTAACATATCTCAGATCTTGTTTGCTGCCCCTGAAACTACACAGTAATAAAAAATGATAAATCAACAGCATATTCGACTCAAAGGAACAGCAGTTCCTCCAGCATCTTACTATACTTCCAAAAGTCAAACAAGGAGGGGATTAAAGGGAGGGAAGTTAAAGAAGAATGAAAATGGACAAGACAGATGGAACATTATGGTGAGTACACAGCTTCTATCTGATGCTGTCATTTTCATTACTTAACTGTTTGGACAGAGTCCCCAGCTACCTAAATCCTGGGAAGACTCTAAGGAAGGATGTTCTTCAGCACCACTGAGCCAAAGGCTGCTCTTTCCCTAGAGAACAGATCTAACTTAATAATGGTATGAGGATGATCCAAAGTTGCGGTTGCACAAATATCATCCAATGAAGATCTGGAAAAAAATGCTGAAAAAGTTGCTATAGATCTACTAGATGTGTTTTTGGTGTTTTTTTGGCAAAGACAAGTCCAATTTATCACAAACAAAGTTAATACAATCAGTTAACCATTTGGCTAAAGTCACTTTAGAAACTGGTTTGCCTAATGCTGAGTCTGAAAAGGAGACAAAATTGTTCTGACTTCCTAAAATTTTTGGTTCTATGCAGATAAATCCATAATTGCCTGTCAATGTCCAAAAGGTGTAACATATCCTCTCTCCCTTATTTGAGAAATTTGGAAAGAAGACTAAAAAGGTTGATAACTGATTAATATTGGATTCTGTCACCAGCTTAGGAAGAAAGGAAGGATAGTTCAAGTAAGGATGTTCCATCCTAATTAAAAATCAAATAAGGAGGGTTGGATGACAAGGCCTGTAATTCTATTACTCTTCTAGCAAAAGTAATGGCCACTAAAAAGAAAGTTTTCCAGGTCAAGAATTTTAATTCAATCTTAGCTGAAGGTTCAAACGGCGATTGTGTTAAAGTTTGTAAATCGCTGTTCAAATCCAAATGAGGAGAATCTTTTAATGGGGGTTTAAGTGAAAAAAATTCACTTTAGAAAGTCTTTACAAGGTTTGTAGGATGCTACAGATGAGTTTACACCTATATGAAGATTGGAAAATTGGCAGCTAGTTGTACTTCTACAGCAGAAGAGCTAGCACCTTCATTGAAAATTATATGTAAAAATTCAAGAACGTTAGGGACTGGTGCTGAAAAGGGATTCAGATCCTTCTTTTGCACCCGAATGATCTTTCCCATTTATATCTGTTAAGTTTCATAGTGAAAGCTTTGAGAGATGATAGGAGAATGTGACACATGGGAGGAGATCCTGGGCTGTCTAGTAATCAACTAAGTGGAGAAAACATGCTGTCAATTTTAGGCTTGGAATGTCTCTCAGGTAAGGCAGTAGGTCAGAAGTTGGATCCAAAAACCATGGAGGGCAAAGTAAAAGTAGACAAGACCAAAGAAAGGGAAACCAAACCTGACAAGTCCAGTAAGGGGCAATAAGGACAATTGTGCTCTTCAATTGAAATGCTTTCTGAAGAAATTTGGGGATTGCAGGTAACGGGGGACAGATGTGTAAAAGACACTGGGGGTGGGGTCAATCGTGAAGTAGCTCATCCTTTGGTGACTCCACCAGTGGGGAGATGAAGGCAAAGAACCTGCTGCACTTGCTGTTGATGGGAGATGTAAAGAGATCGCAGCATGGTTGTTCCTCTGATGGAAATTCCTTTTCTTAACCTTCATACTGACGGACTACTCATGAGGCATTAAAATTGACCTGCTTAACTTGTCTGCAATCATGGTGGATTTCCTCGGAATGTGAACTGCTATCAGAAATCGACTGGATAAGATCATCTATTGCCACAGACAGCTTCTTGACAAAGGGTAAAATTAGGTTCTCCTTTATTTGCTGAAGCATCAGACTACTGACATATTGTCCGTCTGGATCGCAATAGTCCCGGAGGGAAGAGCATCTTGGAAGGCCTGCATATGCTAGGAAGACCAATATCACTTCAAGGACACTGACATGTTGGCCTCTTCGTGGGACCATGTGCCTTGGACAGTCTTTCCCAAGAAGTGCCCCCCCACCCAATCTGGAAGACATCCGTGGTCACTATGTCCTTGGGTGGGGGGGAGAACAAAGGGGTGACTTTCTTGTACTTGACAAGAGTGTACCCATCATAGAAGATACTTTTTGCATGCTTATTTTATTTTTATCTGACTGGACAAGGGATGGTAAATAATGGACCACCGACCTGCCAACATCCACTGTAGAATTCTCATATGGTACCTTGACAATGGTACCAGGATGACTGCCACTGACATGGATCCCAAAGATTAAAGGATCATTTGAGCTGAGAGAAGAGAGTTTGAATGATCTTTCTGACCTGGAACTGAATAGTCTGAACTCTTGACAGGGGGAGAGATGCTGTTTGGGTGATCGTATTGCGCAAGGCACCAATGAATTCCAATGTCGGTGTTGGTTCCAGATTAGATTTTCTGCAACCGATTGAAATGCACAGATGGGAGCATAACTGGAGTATATAATCTCGAGCTAGAATCAGCTGATGCCTGGTCAATGTGGTTATGAGCCAGTTGTCTAGACATGGAAACACCGGGAATCCCTGCAGTCTCAAGTGAGCTTCCACTACTGACATACACTTGGTAAACACCCTGGGGGCTGTGAGGAGGCCAAATGGCAGAGCTCTGAATTGTTAATGACTGGCTCCCAACCAGTGAAGTAGCTCATCAATTGAAATAAAGTATATTTATTTATTTACATTTGTTGATCGGAAGAGTCCGACTGGACACAGGTCCATTTTCAGCGGAGGCCCTGGGAGAAAAGCTCCACATTAAGTATTATTTGCATTATACAGTTAAAAAACATAGCATTTAAATATAGACATTAGTCCAGTTAAGGATGCAAGACAAGAAGAAAACTGATGTAAAACAGCTGTAGAACATAATACAATTTTAAAATATGATGACATATACTAAAAATGTTATAAATGTAGTTGAGATTCATCAGTGAACAATTGATACAATCTGTTTTTGAGGTACATAACAGCCATTAGCAGTTGTTGCTACAAGAAGTTAGCATTATGTAGTAGGTAGCTGGGAACTTTTAGTTATGTACTCACCATAACTTCAGATGTTTGGATCATCTCCTCCCATTATCATTCTGAATGATGGTTCCGATCTCCTCTCCTGCCACTGCACGCTATGCGCCAAAGAGCCAAGCCCTTATTGGCTGAGCTTACTATATCCCAGGGCAACACCACCAACAGTCCCCAGATTCTAGTTGTCCATACATACATGCATACATGCATACCTGCTTATATAACATCGCCAGTGAGAACAAGATAAAACACGTGGAAACAAAAACTGCTCTCTTCTCTTCTGATCTGCAGGGGGGAAGGAGGGTGGGGGAAATTAGTGATCCGTAGGCCATGCCAAAAGATGTTGTACATAACTAAAAGATTTTAGTACAAGATGTTAAGTGATCCTATTCTTGAATCCTGGACAGCGCCCTAGCACCTGAATCCTGGGTGGCACACTGAAACACCATGTGAAAGCTGTGGAACCATGAAGACATCCCTCAGTCTCCTTAAATGCCACATCCATGGAGCAGGTAGAATTTGCAGTGCGCGGTTGGCAAATGAAAAATTTAGGAAAAATTAGCAAAAAGCGAAAGCTGAGAATGCTTGAATGTAGATAGCAGCTATAGTAGAAGAAGCTCTGGTAGAATAGATGAAGAAGGCTTCTTGAGAGAAGAATAGGCTCGAGTTAATTGTCTCTGATCCATTTTTATTATCTAGCTTTGGTGATGGTTTGGCCTTATTTTATTTGGGGGTCTGACACCTGACTAAGGTAGAAAGAACTAAGTGCGTGGGTCTGGGTCTAAATAGGAGAGGTATTGCCTGTAATTAGAAAATTTTGGAAAGAAACTTTTAGTTCTAGAGAGAGTTGAAGACAAAGAAAAGACAGAACCTTAGAGATTGAAGAAGACAAAGAGATATTTGGAGATCCCCTCAAGAAGATACCTTGGGAGAATTTAATGGATTTGGAAATGAGAGATGGGAAGTGGTGATACCAAAATAGAAAAGACTAAACTTGCTGCAATGGGGAAGTATATAAGTACTCTTCATCAGCCGATTGCTCAAGAGAGGGGGAGATAGCTTGCACCTAATCACTCAAAAAGGGGGAGATGACTGGGTGTTCAAAGAATTAAGAATCCACGCAGTTGGGGGTGCAGGATGAAATACTGGTGGTCTTAACAGACTCAAGACCTTTAATGAATGTTTTGCATAGCCTGAGGCCTATCAATAGATGGTCCGTAGGATTCATACTCCGTGAGAAGGCAGCTAGTTGAACTTTAAGAGAGGTAGAAGAAGTTAGTAAAACAATGGGGATAAGACAAAATGTGATCAACTTCCTAAGGAGCAGGTTCCCTCTGAGGAGGGTCGAGTTGAGAGGAGCAGAGTTAGTGGTAATCTCAGATGTGGAAGGGACTACGCCAATGTAGTGGTCAAGATGTGGGTGCACTGGTGGCTGAAGACTAGGTCCCATGTGTGTCCAATCAGGAAGCAGTGGAGGAAACCATGATTGACGGGACTGATGATGGGACTGATGGAATCATTGAAGACCAAACCGGGATCGCCTCCCGGTACAATGGGATCCCACAGGATACCCAGCACATAAAAGGTTGATCATGTAAGGAAACCATTGGGAAGATCGCAATCATGCAATTCCTGGATGTAGGGGGGGAAGAGAAGATTTGAGAAGCTTGGCTGAGAAGCTTTTTGAAGCCAGCTCTGAGGAGCAGTTCTAGTGTAGGAAGTGCATAAATGGACCTAGGGTGCGGTTTAGGAGAAATTTCGTTGACAGAGGCGGTTGCAATCAAGGCGAAATCAATGAGATACACCTGAATTTCCCGGTGTTTTGTGCATCTCTCTGGAGGAGAGAGAATTGTCATGCTTAAACCTCATGCGCTCTGCAAGCTGAGAGACCCTTGTTGATCGCCATTTGTTGTCCGGCTACATTTGAGCTACTGGTTGTCTGTGTCCAGATCCTCGATACCGACATGGAAGGTACTTGTGTAAGGTTCCTAGGATACCTCCACAGTTCTGTTAAGGCTGATGGGCTGCGTTTCCTGCTTGTTCAACAACAGCATGTTGTGAAGAACCAGCTATATGTCTGTGATGCCCCCACCCTTGTGTGGAGCCTGTAACTTGTGTGAGCCTGTAGGGATAGAGCCGCCTGAAGTGAACAACTGTGAAGAGGGAAGTCTGGAAGCCAATGGGGTCTGAACTAGCCTGCCCATAAACCCCCCCCCCTGATCTGGGAGGGGGATCTCTTGGGTAACTCAGGTCTCTTCCTTAACATGCAGTTTAGAAAGAATCCCTGATGTGTGTCCTGAGCTGTGTCAGCCGCAGGGAGATAGACATTACATTCCGAACCTGTAGGGATGTGATGATTGAGGGGATGATTAAGGGGGAGAGGAAACTTTGATAGGACCAGTAAATCCTCATCCTGGACCCTGCTAGAGATCTATCTTGAGCGTATGGATCCTCCTTGGAACTCGCCCTGACCATCTCGGCAGCAAGACTGAGTTGACATCTTGAATTGAACTTGGCTATTACATAGGGATCAATGTTGGCCCCAGAAAGAAGATATCACACCGGCAGAGAAGAACAGTGCTCCTAAACTTTAATCAGGAGAGAGGGCAGCAAGACGTTTGGGCCTCAAGTGCTTGAATCCCTACCAAACACCTGACACTCAGAATGTCAGCTGGTTGTCGTTGGGCAGGGGATGGTGGGTGGCAGCAGTCAGGAGCCTGGCTCACTGGTGGCAGGAGACACCAAGGGCCCTGGGGCTCCTGGACGGGTAAATGGCAATAAGCGCCCTTGGTAAGGGCTGCAGGAGACCAAACATCGAGAAACAACTTAGCTGTGCCTGTGGTAAATGGTGCTGCCATTTGATTTCCTAATCAGGGATGGTCTGCTGCTGAAATCCAATATTGGAGGTCTAAGGTGAACTTATGGCAACGGTCTTTCCTTGGGCGGATTGTGTCCGATTTGGTCTGTGGGGAATTGGTCTGTACTCTTTGGTCATTTTTGAAGCTTTTGGCGTCTGTTTCAATTTGAGATCCCGGTGGGTGTGGGATCTGTCTGGGTATCTATTGGGAGACTTTTTGTGGGGTGTGGTGACCTTGATGGATTCTGTAGGCACTGACATCTGTCCTGAGGGGGAGACTCCCTTTGACTGGGGTAGCACCGATTCTTCCTGGAACGACACCCATTTTTTAGGCAGGGGGCAACTCCGAGACATCCTTAGAAGAGCTGTTGAAGCACCCGGGACTCGCTCAGAAGGTGGGGCCAACTGTCACTTCACGGAGGCGAGCACCCCAGCCGAAAGGCGCTTCCTGCTCTGGATCGGAGGGGTCTGTGTCTGACTGAAAATCTTCCTGCCTTCTGATCCCCTGGCCCTCTCCCTGGAGCGAATCATAAAAAATTGGGAATAGAAAACCTCCCAGGCCTTCCTGGGTCTGGGGACTCTTCCTTGATAAGGGCGGAAGGGCAGGAATAACGGGCCTTGGATGCAGGGGCTCTTTTGTTCTTCTCACTTTGGGGATAACGAAGAGGACCTGGCCTCCAAACTGCCGGGAAGCGAAGCTTCACTTAAGGAAGACGGAAAAACCTAACCCCTCGTCAACCTCTGCGCGCAGGAAGACTCTTGTTCCTCACTGCCAGCAATCGACGCCGAGCGCCATGCAAATCTAGCCTAACTATCGGGGAAGCTGCCGAGGGAAGTTAGCAATTGATAGAACTGAGAGCCACGAGAGATAAGCTGAGGGCCTAGCATGCGCGCTTAAAGATGACAGGGACCTCTGGAGCTGCCTCATGATCTGACCCTCTCATGCCCCAGCAATTAATTGATCCAGACTCCTTTGAAGCTGGATGGATGGACGCA
The DNA here is from genome assembly GCF_019279795.1 of Protopterus annectens. Taxonomy (NCBI): domain Eukaryota; kingdom Metazoa; phylum Chordata; order Ceratodontiformes; family Protopteridae; genus Protopterus; species Protopterus annectens. The sequence goes on from NC_056746.1 coordinate 1,516,622,215, forward strand.
GCTTCCTATCCTCTCTCCCATTAGGAGTCTGAGGCACGCTGGACCTAATCACGTCCTGCTGTGTCCCGCCGTGCTTCCTAATTGCAGCATCTCGCCCGCTCAGGAGTGCGCCATGCTCAGATCCAGTATCCGCCTTTCCGGGAGAGAAGGGACGGTGTTCGGACAAGCGCTCTGCCGGACGGGCTCTGACACAAGATACCTTGAGGGCAAGTTCAGCACCACCAGGGCGGGCGGAAGGAGCTCCTAGGGGGAGGAGACATCCAGCCTCGGCGTTTGGGGGAGCCCTCAGATGTGTCTGCAAAGGAGTTTTCTCTAGAGTCCGGGCTCCAGTCTCCCATCATCATCTCGAGAGGTCCATGTGATAGCGATCAGGAGTCCCATGCTTCCTGGGGGGGACCCTCTCATCCTTGCCATAGGTTGGAGTGATCTCACTTCGGGGAGTCTTCTGCCTTGACTCGAATGTCCCAAACCTCAGGCTCCTCTGGAGGTATCACCTCAAGGGGAGAACATCCAGAACCACCCAGGGAAGGTGCGCTGAAGACCGCTCACCAGCCGGACCGACGACCAAACACCCAGGGCTCTGGAAAGCCCGGAGTTGGTATCCTGGGAGCGGGTAGCACACGAACAAGGCACTCCTCGAAGCCTGGAGAGCCGCAGGCTACCTCGAGCCTGGCGGAAACTCCAAGCATCGGGACCCCAAACAGAACTCTCGGTCCAGCCAAGAAGTCGAAGGACAAAGTCGAAAACCCAGTCCCAAACTGGAAGCAGGGTCGGCAGACAATCCCTGAGACGACCCTCGGAGGGGCCACGGTTCCGGAGCCACCTGTGAGATCTCCAGGACAGGGTTTGAGCTTTTGCCACCCTTCAAAGCAACTGGAGCGGAGTCAAACAAGCTGGGTGAAGGGTGGTAGAAGGACCCTGGCTCGGGAGAGGAAGAAAAGAGGGAGAACAAATTTTTAAGAGACCGGACTGAAAGGTTGAAAGAGGACCGCTCACCACCCAGAGGAAAACTCCTGAAGACGAAGGCTAATCACGGGGATCGGCAAGACTCTCGCCACACGGGACCCAGGATCCATCGGTGCCGCAGCTTAATCTTCGGGAGCCGGGAGGAAACAAACACACTGAACTGGTGCGTCGGTTCGTTTTAGCCGAGCCGACGAGCAGAGGAGGAAGAGCTCTGGAGCTCCGAGGAGGAGTCCGCCGGGAGCGATGATCGCGCCCAGATGTCCCGTCACCGATCGCCCGGCATTTGGAGTGACAGAGAGAGGGGCCTGTTTAGGCATTCTTGGCAGTCGGATCCTCGGGGTCGCCCCGCCTTCCGAGTTTCTTTTGGCAGGAGTTCTGAGCGTCTCTTTGGCAGTCGGTAAAAGAGGTTTGGCCGGAGCCTGCTTTATTATTTTGAGTTTGGCACTGAGCTGAAGAAGAGGAATCAATCCTACATAATCAATCATGACTTTCTGCATAACCTTAGCCCCTAAACAATAAACACAAAGTATGCTACAGGACTGCTGCAACTGCTGGGTGTGCTATAGTTTACATTTTTAAAGTCCAAGAGAGGCTATTTGATCAATAACAAAGGAAGAGGTCCACACTTATAAGACCAGCAATTAATGCCACTTAGTAGAAAACATAACCTTACACATTCCTGACAAAAACAATAACACTAGGGACTGTAAACACAATCCTTTAACATAAAACTAACTCAGTTAACACACTAAACCTTACACATAGAGCTGTCTTAAAAGGCCCTGGATTGAACTCTACCCAATCAATACTAATAAGTCCAGTATATAAGCTAGGGGCTAAAAAAAGTACTAGTAGCCAAGCATAAAGCAAGCAACCAAATGAGATATACACAAAACCAGCCAGCAAAAAAACACACAAAAAGTAATAGCAAGAGCAGCTCACAACCAAAAAGAGGTTGTGAAGTAAATGCAAAAAGCTACCAGCCTGGTGGAGCATCCTGATATACAGTAAGCTACCCCAATAAGAGACTTCAGCTTGGCAGGTATTCTGATAAGAGCAGGAAATGGAGCCGAGGATCGCTTCAACCGTTAAAAGCTCTAGGCAGTAGAAACATCATGAGTAGCCAAGCTTGCTAAGAGTAGGTTGTTGATAGGGGGCTGAGAGAGGAAGTGGGTGGGGGGAGTGGATGGTATTAAGGGGGGGGGGTTGCAAGGGCATATTGACAAGTTTTGAAGTGTGATTTTAGTAAGGATTTAAAGTGGGTGCAAGAAGTTACAGAGGTAATTAAGGATGGGAGTGAGTTCCAGAGTTTGGCTGTAGTGCAGGAGAATAATGCTTCTTCAGCATATTTAATGGCTCTTGTGACCTGCAGGAGGTTTTTGTGGCTGGATCTTAGTGGTCTTGTGGTTATGTAGGGTTGGAGTAGATTCTGGAGGGATGGGACTTTTAGTGGTTGGTTTATTAGTTTGTGGGCGAGTGCGAGTTGGTACCACTGAAGGAGGAGGGGAAGCTCTAGCCAGCCCAGTTCTGGTAGTGAGAGAGTGGTGAGTACGGTAGGAAGCCCCTGTGGCGAATTTGGCGATTTTGTTGTAGCAGGTTTCAAGCATATTTAGATCGCATTGTCTAACATTAGTAAATATTGGAGAGGCATAGAGTAGGGTAGAGATAAGATGAGAATTTGCTACCGAAATTTTAGCTGCTTTGGTAAGGAGTTGCTGACTTCTATAATGCTCCTAGTTTTTTCTGCACTTTTTTAATGGTCATGGAAATGTGAATGTCAAAGTTCAGTTTATTGTCTATTTCTACTCCTAGTAATTTTGTGTGTTCTGTAGGATGGATGGTGGTGCTATCTTTTGTTGTGATGTTAAAGTGAGAGCTGTGTAGGGTAAGTTTGGTGGGTTGGAAGATTAGTAATTTTGTTTTGTTTGGGTTGAGTATTAGTTGGGCATCGGATAACCAAGTTTCAACAGAAGAAAATGCTTCCTGTGTGACTTTTTGCAGTTCTGATAGGGAGTGGGCTGTGCAGATGATGGTCGAGTCATCTGTGTATTGTATGGGTATGCCATATGCTGTGGCTGAGGTTAGATTATTGGTGAAAATAGAGAAAAGTAGGGGTTCAAGGATGGACCCTTGGGGAACCTCCTATAGAGACTGGTAGTTGGGGGGATAGGTTGTCCTGCCAAACAACTGCTTGTTGGCGGTCAGATAGGTAACTCTGAAACCAGTTGATGACTGGTTGAGAGAAGGATAGGTTATTGAGAAGAGAGATGAATTGTTTATGTGGGACCATGTCAAAAGCTTTAGAGAGGTCTAGGAAGGTAGCTGAGGAGAGATAACCTGCATTTTTATTTTGTAGGATAGTGTTAGAGAAAGAGAGTAAGGCGGTGGTGGTGCTATGGTTAAGTCAGAGAGGAGGTTGTTAGCAAGGAGGTGATCTGAGACTGGAAAATGAATGCATCTCTCTAGTATTTTGGAGAGTGGCGAGAGAATAGCTATGGGGCAGTAATTGGTTAGATCTGTGGAGGGGGCCTCCTTTGTGTAGGGGAATTGTGTGTGAGACTTTCCATAGTGTAGGAACATAACTTTCTGACAGAGATCTGTTAATCAAGAGTGATATGGGGTAGGCTAGAGCATTAGCCGCAAGTTGAATGTATTCACCTGGGAGGTTGTCTGCTGCTAATCTGGTAGTTTTAAGTTTAATTAATAGTAGTTTTATTTTGGAGGTAGGAACAGGAGAGAAAGAGAAGCTAGTTGGGAGATTGTTAGTTCTAGTTGATGGTGTGGGTTTATGGGGGGGGGGTTGTGTTGTCTAGCTAGTGATAGTACAGTTTTGTGTGAAGTGATTGTTGAAAGAGGTAGCAATATTTTCGGAGGAGTGAGTTAAGTTAGGAGTGGGTGTACTTACTTTACCTGGGTGGAGGATGGAGTTTGAGGACCAGAATTGTTTGGGGTTATGTTGGGAGGAGATAAGGGCAGACTGGCAGAATTGGATTTTGGCCTATTTTATAAGCTTTTTGGTTCTATTGTGTAGTTCTAGGAATTTGTGCCTAGTAGAAGGGGTTTTGGTTTTGTGCCACTTGTCCCACACTTTATCCCTGTTTTTCATTTCAGACTTCGTGTTTTTTTGTAGCCATGGGGATTGTTGGGCTCTAGTTCGGTAACGTCTTATGGGGGCGTGGTAATTAAGTATGCTTAGGAATGTTTTATTAAAGTAGTTAACTGCGTCATCTAGTTTGGGGTATTTTAGAGGTTGCCAGTTACAGTCTTTTAGGGATGAGCTAAATGAGAGAGGGTTGAAGTTAGTTTTGTATTTGACAGTAGATGATGGGTTTTGCTTTATAAAGGTGTTTTTTTAGTAAGAAGGTTGGGGAGTGATCACTGAGGCTGTCAGATAAGCAGCCTGCTATATATGACTGGGGGCTCTTACTGACTAGTATCCAATCAAGGGTAGTGTGTTTGTTGGAGTTATTTATCCTAGTAGGTGACTGGACTAGTTGGGTGAAGCCATGAAGATTTACATGATGGGTTGGGTGGTTGCTAGAGCAGGATTGCCAGTCAGTGTTGAAGTCTCCTAGAATTAAAGTTTCTTGAGGTAGGTGGTTTTGATACAATAGTACACATCCTGAAGATCCATCACTCACAGCCAGCTGTCCTTGTGCAGAAAAGACAGAATGGACTAAACCATGATCATCCAGAACCCTATGTATTGATCTGACTGATTTAGACAGCTGAGATCTAAAAATAGTCATCAACTACCTTATTTTCTTTGGCACTAAAAAGAATCTTGAGTAAGTTCCGGACACTTTCTGGCCTGGGGGTACCAATTGGATGACTCCTTCTAGCAGCTTTTCTACTTCTAATGCTGCTGCTTCCCTCTGATTGGGTGGAACATTGGGGATTTTGTTTGATACTAGTGGGGCTGGATGGAAAAGGGTACTATATACACAATGGATATTATTCTCTGCACCCATGAATCTTTGGTAATTTCTAGCCAGGCTCTCTGGTGCAGGGATAGATGACCCCCGACTGCCTCCAGAGATGGACAGTCGGGCCTTCTTTCAGGAGCGCTGGTAAGATCCATCAGAGAAAGTAACTCTAGATCCCTGGATGTTTGGACCACCTCTGCCATGGGGACATCATCTTCCATTAGCCTGTTCTCCTAGGTATCGTCTCAATGATGTCAGGTTCCTTCCATGCCTATCAACAGACCAAATCAATGAGCTTGTCAGTGGGTGGAGTCAACCAGGAGGTAGATGGGCCAGCTCCAAAAGTTTCCAGGAATACTGACTCCTCTTTGGATGGGTTATGGGGAGACCGACCACCCCTTTGCTTTAGGATTTCAAGGATATCTCCAAGTAATATGTCATTGGGTGGTGATCTTGGGGACACTTTTCCCTCATCAGAGTTAGTATCTTCTGTGACAAGACTCTTGTGAAGAATCTAAGTGCCTCTTTTTGCACTTTTTCTTCCTGGAAACGTCTTCAGTGGGATATTCTGGAGAAGTAGCAGAAGAAATTAATACACCTTGTTGGGTATCCTGGTGACTGACTTGGGCTGGCTGTTCCAGTGGTACAGTTGGTTGAGGCTCTGGATGCGCAGGCAAATGGGGCTGAGTAGACGGAACCAAAGATGGAAGAGAAGTCCAAACTCTTGACACAGAAAAAGCTCTCTCCATTACTTTCAAAGAAGAAAGCCTTGGAGAGAGGGAAAAGTACAGTTTTGTACCTACCATAAATGTAGATGTCCGAGAGGTATGCACCTGCAGTCCTAACAAATGGGTTGTCCTGTCCTCAGGCAGCCCTTCGGTCGGCCGGATTCCAAAGTCTGGGTCTGGCCTCGGCTGATGTCGCACTTCACTCGACGTCATAGCTGCAGTTCTTCGGGTATAAAGGTATCAGCCGACGCCATTTTCCTCAGTGTTTCTTGCCCCAGATGCCAGGTGCCCTCTAGGAAGGCTAAATTTGGATAAATATAAAAGTTTCCAAATAACAGAGAGCAAATAAAAATAAACATGTATATACATATATACAAACAAATACACCATAATGGATTCCCCCAGCTAGCTAGAAGATGGGCAAATACCCTAGGAGTGCCACAGAGGGGAAGGAGGGAGGGTAATCCTGACTGCAGATGCATACCTCTCGGACATCTACATTTATGGTAGGTACAAAACTGTACTATGTCCTTCAAGGATGCATCTGCAGTCCTTACAAATGGGTAGAATACCATAGCCAAACTGGGGGAGGAGGTAATAATAAGATTATGGTGTAGCTAAGATCCCTTGCAAAACAGCAGTGGCAAAACCTGCTCGGGATCTGGAGTATAAGGGTAGATTATAATGCTTGGCAAATGTATGCACGGAGCTCCAAGTAGCAGCCTCTAAAATGTCTTTGGTAGCCACTCCTCGTAAAAAAGCTGTAGTAGTGGCTGTAGCCCTTGTGGAGTGAGGTCTGATGTTTTCTGGAATTGCCTTTCCATGGTAAGAGTAACAAAATCTAATGCAATTTCCTATCCATTTAGAGATTGTCTGTTTTGAAATTGCTTTTCCTTCCATTCCTGTTGCATATGCTACCAGTAGCTGGTCAGTCTTTCTATTGCTCTTGGTTCTGTCCAGGTAGTAGCGCAATTGCCTATGTACATCCAAGGTATTTAATAGTCTTTCTCCCCTGTTCTGTGGGTTGGGGAAGAATGTAGGCAGGTGGATAGCTTGGTTTAAAGATACCCTGGAGACCACCTTTGGCATGAAAGTAGGATTAGTTCTCATGGACACTCTATCTTGATGGAAGATAAGGAAGGGCTGTACTGCCATTAATGCCTGTAATTCAGAAACTCTTCTTGCTGAAGTGATTGCAAGCAGGAAAGCAGTTTTCCATGATAAGTACTGTAATTCTGCTGTTACTGCTGGCTCAAAAGGAGGGAGTGTCAACTTTTCTAGCACAAAGTTCAAGTCCCATGCGGGCAATGGTGGCTTCCTTGGTGGTTTTACATTTTTAATTCCTCTCAGAAACTGCCTGAGTAGAGGATGTGAGAAGACTGGAGGGTCCATGTTGTATTCTGCTGAAATAGCTGATGCATGAATCTTAATGGAAGAATAGGAAAGGCCATTGTGGAAAAGTTCTGCCAAGTATTCCAGGATGTTAGCTATGTTTACCAGTGACACATTTTCTCCTTTTGCTGCACTCCAAATGAGATATCGTTTTCATTTTGCTGAATAAGTTTTCCTTGTTGAGGGTCTGCGAGCCTCCAAGATAATGTCTTTAACCCTTTGAGATAAATCTGGGTTATTTTGTCTTATGCAATGTTCCAGGCAGCTAGCTGCAGTGTTTTTAGGTTTGGATGCAGGGTTTTGAAGTTGTTCTGTGTTAGCAGTAAGGGAACTAGGGGCAAAGGCCATATTTGTTCCCGAGACATACTCCTCAGTAATGGGTACCAATGCTGCCTCGGCCAGTCTGGAGCTATCAGGATGATCCTTGGGCGGTCTTCTTTGATCTTCAATAGCACCTTGTGCATCAAAGGAAGAGGTGGGAATGCATATGCTGTCAGGTTTTTCCAACTGAAAGAAAGGGAGTCCACCTTCCAAGCAAGAGGGTGGTATGCCCTTGTGCAGAATTTTTTCACTTGGTGGTTGTGTGGGGATGCGAATAAGTCTATTTCTGGTAGTCCCCATTTCCTTGTAATGGATTTGAAGATGTCTGGATGCAGCATCCATTCGTGGGCATCCGTGGTAGTTCTGCTTAGGATGTCTGCTAGTATATTTTCTTTTCCTGGTACAAATATTGCCTGTAGCTGAATGTTGAAGCTCAGGGCCACATTCCAGAGGTCCATTGCCATCCGGCATAGAGGGTATGAATGTGTGCCTCCCTGTTTGTTGATGTATCACATAACTGTGGTGTTGTCCGTCCTTATCAGCAATTGACCCTGTTGAAGAAACGGTCTGAATGCCTGTATTGCCAGTTTTACTGCCAGCATCTCCTTTTGATTTATGTGTAGGTTCAGCTGGTCTTGAGTCCATAAGCCTTGTATGCACTTGTCCAGCATGTGCGCCCCCCAACCGAGGTCTGAGGCGTCCGTGGTGATAGTCTGGCTTGGTTGAGGGCTGTGTAAGGGCAGTCCTTTGTTCAATTGACAGGCCTGAGCCCACCATTGGAATTCTTGCTTCAGGCATGGAATTATTGGAATTTGGGTTTCTAGGCTGTGCTTGTGCTGAGACCATAAATTCCTTAGGTACCATTGCAACTTCCTCATATGTAGTCTGGCATGTGGAATCAATATTATGCAGGATGCCATGTAACCCAGGGCTTGCAGGACTTTCCTTGCTGTTAGCTGGTTCTGCGTTGTTAATGCCATGAAATAAAGAGGAAGGTGCTTCTGCTTTTCTGCTGTGAGGGATGCCATTTGATTTGATGTGTCCAGTTCTGCACCCAAGAAAGTTATCCTTTGGGATGGTATCAGCCTTGACCTTTTGATATTGACTGTGTATCCCAGGGCTTGCAGTAGATGAATGACCTTTTGCAAATCTTTTGCTAATTTGTTTTTGTTGTCCGCTTGTAACAGGCAGTCGTCCAGGTAAGGGTAAATTTGAATTCCCTGAAGCCTGCAATGAGCAATTACTGATGCCAGGCATTTTGTGAATACTCTGGGCGCAGTAGATAAGCCAAAGGGCAATGCTGAGAATTGATAATGCTCTGATCCTGCAAGAAATCTGAGGTATCTTCTGCAATTTGGTCGTATGGGGACGTGCAGGTATGCCTCCTTGAGATCTAGAGTTACCAGCCAAGACTCCTTGCCCAGCATGGGAAGAAGCTGCTGTAGGGTCAGCATTTTGAATTTTGGAACAATGAGATATGTGTTTAGAGCGGACAGGTCGAGGATAGGTCTCCATTGGTTTTCTTTTCTTGGCACCAAGAAAAGTCTGGAGTAAAATCCTTGCCCTTGTTCCATAGACGGTACCCTTTCTATAGCTCTCATCCTTATTAAGTGGTCTATTTGTTCTAGAGCTTTTGTCCTTTGATTTGGAGGTAGGTTTGGCATTCCTCTCTTCCTTGGTAGAGTATGGAAGCAAAACCTGTAACCTTGGTCTATTGTCTGTAAAATCCATTTGTCTCCTGTGATGTGATGCCAGTTTACTGAAAATAAGGCTAGCTTTCCGCCTAAGGGTGCTTCTAGTTGTTCCCTGGTAGGCGGTCTCAGAGCCAAGTCACTGTGATTGTCCTGTGGAAGTGGTAGTGGCTGGATCTGTGGCAGTACTTCGCTGGTTGTTAGGCTGCCACTGATGTCCCCTGTAGGCACCTCTGGATTGACCCCTGCCTCTTGGGCGCCTATTCCTGCCTCTCTGTGCTCTGGTGGTGTCTGGAAAGGACCAATTCTTGGAAGGCCAGTTCCTACTAAACCTTGGAGGCTGGACCTGTAAGAAATCCTTGACTGTCTGGACAGATTTTGCTTTCTCTTCCACCTTCTTCAGCACCTGCTGTGCAGGGGAGCCAAACAAATTGAGCTTATCCATGGGAGCATCTAGGAGCTTTGATTTAACATGGTCTGGTAAGGACTGCCCTTTTAACCATGCATGCCTTCTGATCACTGTACCAGTCATAGCTGATCTAAAGGAAGCCTCCAGTGCATCATAGCCGCATTTTAAGGAATGATTACTGACCTGCTGAATGTTATGTACCATTTCCTGAAGAGATTTTTTTGTCTAATGGTTCAGGAGAGGACAGTTTTTTAGTTAACTGATCTAACAAATTCCTGATACTGAATCATGTGGAATTGACAGTTTAAGGCCCTAGCCGAAAGAGTAGCAGAAGTATAAACTCTTTTACCCCATCTCTCTAAGGCCCTAGATTCCCTTTCAGAGGGGAGGGGGTTTTTGACAGAGGTAGCTGCTACTGCCTTGGGTCCTTGAGAAATAGTTTCAGGATCTGCAAAAGGAGCCTTGTACAAATGATAATGTGTGTCCGGAACCCTGTAGTACCTGTCGGGCTTAGCAGGGGCCGGAGGAAGAGAATCAGGAGCAGTACAAGCATCATTAAATGCATCATCCACAACAGTAAGAACTGGAGGAATGGCTAAAGGCCTATGCTGTGGCAAATGCAAAAAGGTCCTAAGCCTTTTCCTAGAGTCTGAAAAATCCTGGCCCTGCCATTGAAATTGTTCCCTCATAGCATGCAAGGTTTCCCCAAAAGAAAATTCCTCAGGCAGAGAGGCAGAAGGAATGGAATCTTCTGCATCAGAGTCCTCATAGAATAAGGGCCCTCTGGAGGGTTTGTATTTTCTGAATAATCAGAGGAGTAATCTGAAGAAACTGGCTCAGGGGGCTCTGCTCTAGGCATCTTCTCTGGAGGTGGGTGAGAGGCCCTGTCAGGGTGAGGTTGGGATCCCCGGATCAAAGAAATGAGATCCTCTGCTAGACTAAGCATTTGAGTACTAGAGCTAGGCCTGTGAGAGGGGGTCTTAGCAGGCACAGTCTTGGTTGATTTTACTGCTTTAGCCCTGGCAAAAGCCTTAATCGACATGGATGCAGGGGGCCTAGCAGCTCCACGTGCAGGAGTAGATATATCCAAAGGAATAGTATCAGATAAATCCTGTGAACCTGCGAGAGCAGGTGAGATTTCAGTAGCAGATTCAGCCATGCTGGATGAGGCCTCGGTAGGAGGCAAGCTTTCGGCCGAAGGAAGAACCATGGACTCGGTTTCAGCCGAAACTGAGACACTCGCGGTTGACTTAACCGCGGTTTCGGCCGAAACCGCGGACCACGAGTGTCGGTCCTTTTCCTTGCGCTTTTTAGTTAATTGCGAAGTCGGAGTTTCCGACGGCATGTTATAAGCAAAAGCGGAGCCGAAAAACTCCTCAGCAAATTCCGACCGACGTCTAAGAGTCCATCAGTTGAAAGAAGCACAGGCTAGACAAGCTGCTACGTCGTGGTCTGGGCCTAAACAAGGTAGACAGTAAGAGTGGAAATCTTTATGAGGTATTTGTTTCCCACAAGTTAAACAGTTATTCACTTTTTCTGACATCGGCTGAAGCAAGAAAGAGTCCCCAACGGGGTACTTAGCTTTTTAGAAGTCTTCGGTAGTAGTAATCTCTGGTTCTGACCGACCGGCACTTGCGAACAGCTTCTGCTTCGGGCGCCACGCGGCAAGAAAGACTGAGGAAAATGGCGTCGGCTGATACCTTTATACCCGAAGAACTGCAGCTATGACGTCGGGTGAAGTACGACATCAGCCGAGGCCAGACCCAGACTTTGGAATCCGGCTGACCGAAGGGCTGCCTGAGGACAGGACAACCCATTTGTTAGGACTGCAGATGCATCCTTGAAGGACATCTGACAGCACAGAAAAGACATGCTTATGGACCCTAGGCTTCCACTGCCCCAAAGACGACTACTGAAGGAGGAAGTCGGAGCCAGGTTAATGTCGAAGCTCCAAGCGGCAGAAATGGCTCCGACAGGTTCAGAGTCTACTCAACACCATGGATGCAGCGCCGATGCTACAGCACTGAGAGTCATCCAGCTCCAAGGTGCTCTGCTACGGTCTACTCAGAGATGTCACTGGAGTCGAAGATAATATAATCTTTGGATGTAATGCAGACGACTCCGGAATCTTTAGATCGGACAGATTCCAATGGTCAGACCAGGGAAGGAGCCAGTACAGGTGGGTAGTACTAATAATGGTCTAGAAGAACCACCATTTGGATCTGCATCGAGAGGAACTTCATCATTCTGTCCACGTCGGCTTCAGTTACACTTCTAGAAGAAAGTGTGGAAGATGCTGCTGACAATGGTCTGGAGTGGTGGTGCTTCAGAGACTGCTCCAAGAATGGAGAAGGTAGATGAGACGACACTGGATCTTGGACAAACTGAGGTGATCAGCTCTTAGTAGACTTTTCAGACCCCAAGGGGGTCAGATCCGAAAGTTTAGAAATTCTGCAAGGAGGTTCGGACCCCAGAGTCAAGGATGGAGTAAGAATCTGGGGAAAGCTTTCTCGAATTCTTTTTATACGACGTTTTGGGGTTTGAGCCCAAGATGATGCTGATGAAGATTTGGAAGGAAGCAAACCTCTTGTGTATTAATTTATTTTTTCTATCAAAGCTCTGTGGTTAAAAGCATTACAAATGTCACAACTAGAGTCGACATGCGCTGAACCTAGGCAGTATACACATTTAGAACACATATCTGACAATGGTATTTTATGGTTGCAAGCCATGCATTTTTTAAAACCTGAAGACTTTTCAGACATTTTTAAAAAGACTTTAAAGAAAAGATATTAAGAAAAGATTGTTTTTTAAAAACAAGATAGAAAAGAGAAACCGGGAAACTTACCAACAATGGTAATTAAAGTAGTACTGTAAAAGTACACATAAAAGGGAGATACCAACGATGACATTTAAAAAGTAGAGCTGTGTACACTTACCATAAATGTAGATGTAAAGTGTATTCACTGTTGCGGTCATCACATTTGGGTTATCCCAGCGAGGGTAACCCTCGGCCGGCCCGAATACCAGAGACTTAGTATTTCTGCATCGGTTGCTGTCGCTTGAGGACTGATGTCAGGTCTTCAGTAGTTTAAAGTAAGGCAGCCAACACCATTACACCAGTTTTTCTTACCTTAACCTGTCAGGAGGCCAGGGTCTGGTGGAAGAAACTCCACCAGTGGAAAATAAATACTAATAAGTCCCTTGAAAGAAAAGGAGAACAAGTTAGAATGGTAATAAAAGGACAAAGAGAAGAAAGGGGGATGGGGAGGGGACCAGGACTGCAACAGTGAATACACTCTAACATCTAGATTATGGTAAGTGTACACAACTGTACTATGTTCTTCGTGTTTCACTGTTGCAGTCATCACATTTGGGTTAATTCCCAAAGCTGAGGAAAAGGGTGGAAGCAGTCAATGAAATTAGGGGCTGGCTAGGATGCCCTGCAAGACTGAAGAGGCAAACCCTGCCCTGGATTTGGAGAAGAGAAGCAGGTGGTAATGCTTGCCAAGTGTGTTAACAGATGTCCAGGTGGCAGCCTCCAGGATGTCCCTGGTGGGGACTCCTCTGAGGAAAGCCGCAGAGGTGGAGGCTGCTCTGGTGGAGTTTGTCCTGACCCCCTTGGGGGGAGGCTTTCCATGCTGTTTGTAGCAGAAATGGATGCAGTGTGCTATCCATTTGGAAATAGTTTTTTGGAGATGGCTTTGCCTTCTGCCTCTGTAGCAAAGCTAACCAGCAATTGATCAGACTTTCTGAAGGATTTAGTCTTGTCTAGGATAGGATCTGACCTGTCTGTGCACATCAGGATAATGAAGAATCCTTTCCCCTTGTTCTGGGGATAAGGAAAAAAGGTGGGCAAATGAATGGATTGGTTGAGAGCCACACTGGACACCACCTTGGGCATGAAAGATGGGTTAGTTCTGAGGGATACCCTGTCTGCATTAAAGATGAAGGGTCCACCAGCCATGAGTGCTTTGCAGCTCAGAGAATCTTCTGGCTGAAGTGATGGCCAGAAGGAATGTTGTCTTCCAGGAGAGAAATTGTAGCTCTGCAAAAGAAGCTGGTTTGAAAGGGGGCAGGGTGAGCTTTTCCAATACAAAGTCAAGGTTCCAAGCTGGTGTTGGTGCCCTTCTGGGTTGCCTCAAGTTGCTAGCCCCTCTTAGGAACTGTTTGATCAAAGGGTGTGAGAAAAGGGGCTTCTCAGTGGGAAAATGAGCAAAAATGGAGGCATGAATTTTTATAGAGGAGAAAGAGTGCCCACTGTGTAGTAGGTCAGTTAAGTAATCCAGGATGATGTCATGGGGGTAGTGAGGACGGGCTGCTCAGCAAAGGGTACCAGTGCTGGCGGGGCCAGTCTGGAGCTATGAGAATGGTCCTTGGTTTTCCTCCCTTATTTTGAGCAGTACCCTGGGGATGAGAGGTAGGGGAGGAAAGTAAAAGACCGATATACTGACCCAGGGGAAGAACAGGGCATCAACTTTCCAAGCCATGCAGTGATGCTCCCTGATGCACAATTTGCTGAGCTGATAGTTGGTGTAGGAGGCAAAGACTGACCTTCGGGGTTCCCCCATTTTTAGTTATTAGGGTGAAGGGACTTCTGTTGAGTTGCCATTCATGTGGTTCCAGAAGATTTCTGCTTAATTGGTCTGCCAGAGAGTTGAGAGAGCCTGGTAGGAATTGTGCTAACAGGTGTAGTTGCATGGCAGAGGCTGTGTGCAAAGGGTCATGGCCAGCCTGCATAGAGGGTAGGAGTAAGTCTCACCCTGCTTGTTGATGCACCACATCGCAGTGGTGTTTGTCTGTTTTGATCAGGAGAGCCCCTGGAGAGAGAAGGGGCTTGAAAGCTATCAAGACATGCTGCACAGCCATCATCTCTTTTTGATTGATGTGCAGAGTGATTTGCTGTGGGATCCATTGGCCCTGCATGCACCTGCCGTCCAGGTGTGCACACCAAGCATAGTCTGATGCATCTGTGGTGAGGGTCTGTGCGGCAGGTGGTGGGGAGAAAGGCATTCCCTTGTTGTGGGAGCATGCTGTTGCCCACCATAGAAAATATTTTCTGAGGCAAGGAATTATAAGTAGAAGAGTTTCCAGGTCTTGAGAATGTCGGCACCAAAGGCTCTTTAGGTACCACTGATGTTTCCTCATATGCAGTCTGGCATATGGAATGAGGGTTATGCATAAACCCCAGAGCTTGCAAGATCTTCCTTGTGGTTAGCTGGGGCCTTGTGGCTAGTTGAGAGAAGTAGTCTGTCAGGAAGATTTGTTTCTCTGGAGTAAGGTATGGCATCTGGGAAGCTGTGTCCAGACATGCTCCCAGGAAGATTATCCTTTGGATGAGCACCTGTTTGGATTTCTTTTCATTGATTGTGTACCCCAGGGAGGTTAGTAGAGTCTTTACAAAGGCCAGGTGCTTGAGCAGCTTCTCCTGGCTGTCTGTCTGAATAAGGCAGTTGTCTAAGTATGGGTAAATCTGAATACTGTTTTGTCTGCAAAAGGCAATGGCCGGAGCCAAACATTTTGTAAAAAGTCTGGGAGCAGTAGATAAGCCAAAGGGAAGTGCAGAAAACTAAGTGTTGAGATCCTGCCCTGAAGCGGAGATATTTCCTGCATGATTCCCTGAATGTGGAGGTAGGCCACTTTTAGATCTAGGGTGGCTAGCCAAGTGTCCTTGTAGAGCATGGGTAGCAGCTGCTGGAGGGTGAGCATTTTGAATTTTGGGATCACCAGGAAGGTGTTTAAAATGGACAGATCGAGGATGGGGGTGCCAGGTGCCCTCTTTTCTGGGCACCAGAAAAAGACTGAAGTAGAAATCTTGGCCTATCTGTTCTGCAGGAACATGCTCTACTGCCCTCGGAGAGCAGTGAAAGGATTTGCTTTTCAGCCTCTCCCCACTGATTTGGTGGTAGATCGGGGAACCCTTTTGGGTTGGATGGGTGTGGAAGGAAAATTTGTATCCCTGAGACACAATGTTCAGAACCCAGTTGTCCTTGGTAATGGTGGCCCGGGTGCTTGAGTGAAAGGATAGTTTTCTTCCTAGGGGTAGGTGAAGGTGGGCAGAGGGAGGGGTGGAGGTGAGTCATTGTGAGTTTTTACCATAAGGGGGTGGCTTAGAAGTGGAGGAAGTCCACTGCTTAGATCTCTGCATTCCCTGGGGCTACTGTCGGGTGAGAGGTCTGCTTCCACGGGGCCTAGGCTGGGCTGGTTTACTTGGAGCAGGAAAGGACCAGTGTTTGGCGGGACAATGCCTGCTGAACCTAGGGGGCTGGACCTGCAAGAAATCCTTAATTGTTTGCATAGACTTTGCTTTGTATTCCATCTTTTTTAAGACCTCTTCTGTCTTAGTGCCAAATAAGCTATCTTTGTGCAAGGGGGCATCTAACAATTTAGATATGACATGATCTGGCAGGGGCTGTTCCTTAAGCCATGCATACCTTCTAATGACAGATCCAGTGACTGTTGCCCTGCAAAAAGCTTCTAGGGTGTCAAAACCACAGTGCAAGGTGTGTTTAGTTGCTTGACTTGCAGAATGCATTAACTCTTGTAAATCTCAAGATTCTGCTAAAGCAAGAAAGGAAGACATTTGTTGTTAAGGAGTTCCAAGGTACATTGCTGAAATTTCAGCATATGCAACTGACAATTTAGTGCCCTGATAGCAAGAGTAGCTGAGGTGTATACTTTCTTACCCAATCTGTCCAATGCTCGGGAATCCCTGTCTGAAGGGGTGGGGATTCTTAGTAGAGGTTGCTTTAATTCCTTTTGGCCCTTGAGAAATGACCTCAGGGTCAGCTGTAGGATTTTTAAAAAGATATTTGTGCGAGTCAGGTACGCTATGTTAATAATTACAGCAGGTTTATAGATTACTTGATTTTTCTGTGTGAAGGAGGGGAAACTAAAATTGATTTCATAGCAGAGTTGCAAAGGAATAGATTTAATCTTAAAACTGAGGGTATACAAATTGGAAAAAAAAAAGTATCATTTTTGGATGTAGAGGTAGATGTATCCAAGGGATATCTACACACTAACATACATACAACATTTGAAGATCAAGTTAAGTATCTTAAGGCTACCAGCTGCCACCCTCTCCATACTATAGAAGTGCTTCCTATTGGTGAGTTTACCAGGTTACAGAGATTGTGCAATGATACAGAAGAATTAAAACAGGAAATTCAAAAAATATATATGTTCTACTCTAGAGATTATAGCCAGCAAGTAATAGATAAAGTTTATTATAAAACAAATCAGACTAATATACAGGAATATAAAAGAGATAGAGAAATAATATGTTATGATAGTAATATGAGAAAAAAATAATTTAGAAATGTATATCATTACATTATATAGTGTTTTTAGTGATAAGGTGATTGCAATGGTGAAATATTGGAATTTTTAAAAAAAATCTAAGGAAGCAAAAGATTGGTTACCAGATAACTTAAAATTTTCATATAAAGTAGGTAGAAATATCAAAAGTTTTTTAGTTAAAGGTAGGTTGGTTAAACCAGAACTTAAATGTTATGATACACCAAAGAACGCTGGTACTGAAATATGTGGCAAATGTAAAGCCTGTAAGCATATAGTTACAGGGTTTGACAATGTAAATGGGAGACAATTTGATAGTAAAGCAAATTTTAGATGCGATACAGAGGGCATTATATATGCACTTAAATGCCCCTGTGATAAATGAATTTTATATTGGGGAAACAATATGACCTTTTAAAGTTAGATTGCTTGAAAATATTAGAGACAATGAAAATGTCTAGTTCAGTAGCAGAACATTTTTATTATGTACATCAGAGTCAGTCTCAGGGGTTATTAGGTACAATATTAGAGAAAGTTGTAAATAATTATCTGTACAAAAATATTAAAAATGTTTTACTGTATAAAGAAGCAGTTTATATTTTAAAATTTGACACTTTGGCACCACAAAGAATGAACGTAGATTTTAATTGGAGAGTTTTGCTTTAAGTAAATTTTGTATGTAGTTAAATAATGAGATTATTGGATAACTGGTTCAATGAATGTATTATAAATATGGAGTGTGAAGTTTGTTCAGTATTCTCCTGTGAAGGCATCAGCCGAGACGTCCGAGGAACAATAAACGCTGTTTTGTATCACTTTGGGTCACTAGCTTGTGGTTTTTACTATTTGTTCTTATTTTGTGGTTTAACTGGCAATCAGGTTTAATGGCTGGTGACCCGAACATTGATTTGCCTAGGGTATTTTGAGGTACAATGGATTTGCAGCAGAGACCTATGGATAAGTATTTATCCAAACCTAATGAGAGAATGGTGATTTTGTCTTCTACTGAGGCTGTTACTGAATCCGTTGTTAATCTGCAGACCTGCACCTCGAATTTACAAACCTGGAATAAGTGGGAAACACATCGGAATTGCAGGCTTTCCAATCCGTTCTCTTCTATTGAATGTAAACAACATGTGCCAATGAGTACGGAAATAAAGGTATAGTGCAAGTCTCTTGAGCAATTGTTTTATAAAGTGACATCTGTACTCTTAAATGTTCAGAGTTTGACTAGGTATCTTGAACTAGAAATAACCCCCGTGGTCTGGCAGTGTACAAAGACTCAGTGACACCTTTTAATTTGGAAGATGATGTAAATTTAACTTTCCATAAGAGCTGGATTCAGGCAGCCCACAAATGTACTACTGAATGGGTTGCTATACTTGTCGAGCGAAACAAGTTGAAACAAAATAATTTACAAAAAGATATTAATGTTACTTGCAGTAATATTATGTCTAAAACAGGTCTAGAGTTTTTGGATAATATCTCGCTAGATATTAATAGAAAACTGAAGGGTCATGAGCAGGATATAATGAACAGAAAAAGGAATAAATTAGAGATACAAAAGATTATGACAATGGTTTGGCCTTTACATCGAAAGCCAATAGGAAGAACGCTAAATGCCATGTGACTTTCAAGGAAGGGAAGAGGGTGGATGAACGGCGTTCGTTCAGTTCACGGCCATCCTTTGAGAAAGTTTTGTCTGATACTGATAACTGTGTATATAATGGTGAATATCCACCCTTACCACAAGTGCAAAATAGTGAGGAACACCAACAAACTTTTCGGCACCAAGGGGGAAATAAAAAGTTCTACCAAGGAAAAAAAATGACAGCGAGAAGGACAGTTCAACCAACAAAATCAGCAATACCCCCAACAACATTCTCAGCAATGGCAACACAGAAATAAAAGGGGTAGATGGTAAAGTGGACTCTTATGTAGTAAATTTGTCTGGCTATAATTTAAATATGTATGAACAGGCCGTATTAGAATGTGGCTTAAAATTTATTCCTACAGTATTACCAAGGCTTCATGATTTAAAATGTGATGTGTTCAAGTTTATTAGAACATTACAGTTGAAGCATTTGTTTAGACATAATTTGGAGGTCGTACCACAGATTTCTGATGTAGATGAAAATGTTTTTTTCATGAGTGATGATGCAGATGAAAAAGTTTATTTTATTAGTGATGACCGTTTATTTTCCTGTGAATCTGATAATGCTATAAATGTATATTATTTATTTGATACAAGTAGTATAGAGACAAAAAGTAAATTTATACCTGTATTTAATTGTGTGGAAATTATGCAGTTTCAGAACATGCTCAATTATTCTAATGAACAAGAATGTTCAATTTAAAAGAGTATGAATATCAACTATAATCTAACCAAAAATGAGTGGTCAGCTCTGCAGGCATTAGGAAGAAATGCAGATTTGATTTTCAAGTCTGCAGATAAAGGTAATAAAAGTTAGTTCTGTTGCATACTTCTCAATATTTAGAAATGTGTTATAATCATTTGAATGATGCAACAGAGTATGAAAAGGTTCATGGGGATATGTATGAGCTGGCTATTTCTGCGTATGAACAATTACTGTACAAGGGTATCAGATTAGGATATTTGACTGAAGTTAAAAAGGTTTTGTCATTATAATGCTGGTATGGCATATTTCTATTGTGTACCAAAAATTCAAAAAAGTTTAATTAATCCACCGGGGCGCCCTATTGTTTCTGGAAGCAATTATTTTTTGCATAATATAGGATGCCTTTTACACGAATTGATGTTACCGAAGGTATTATTGTTACCAGCTTATGTGAAGGATGTATCAATTTTTTTGCATAAAATACATAATATAGGTTGGAATGATCATATGTACTGGATTACTCGATGTAAAACGCTTGTATACAAATATTTATCATGAGTTTGGCCTAGAAGCAGTGACATTTTCTTGGGGCAAGTTCCAGCAACTGAATATATAGTGGAAATGTTACATTTTTGTCTTACAAAAAACTTTTTTAAATTTAGAGGAGAGTTGTTTAGACAAAAACTGGGTATAGCGATGGGGGCAGCTTTTGCCCCCTCATATGCCAATCTAAGCATGGGTCTGTTTGAACAAGAATGTATTTACAGAACTTCATTTTTCCATCAACATGTTAAAAATTATAGCAGGTTTATAGATGACTTGATTTTTTTTGTGTGAAGGAGGGGAAACTAAAATTAATGATTTCATAGCGGAATTGCAAAGGAAAGTACAGTTTTGTACCTACCATAAATGTAGATGTCCGAGAGGAATGCATCTGCAGTCCTTACAAATGGGTTGTCCTGTCGTCAGGCAGCCCTTCGGTCGGCCGGATTCCAAAGTCTGGGTCTGGCTTCGGCTGGTGTCGCACTTCACCCGACGTCATTGCGGCAGTTTTTCGGATATAAAGGCATCAGCCGACGCCATTTTCCTCAGTGTTTCTTGCCCCAGATGCCAGGTGCCCTCTTGGTAGGCTAAATTTGGATAAATGTCAAAATTTCCAAATAGTAGAGAGCAAACACACAAAATAAACATGTATGTACATATATACAAACAAATACACCATAACAGATCCCCCCCAAGCTAGCTGAAGATTGGTAAGCACCCTAGGAGTACCTCAGAGGGGAAGGAGGGTGGGTAATCCTGACTGCAGATGCATTCCTCTCGGACATCTACATTTATGGTAGGTACAAAACTGTACTATGTCCTTCAAGGATGCATCTGCAGTCCTTACAAATGGGTAGAATACCATAGCTAAACTAGGGGAGGAGGAAATGAGAATAGGTTATGGTGTAGTCAGGATCCCTTGCAAAACAGCAGTGGCAAAGCCAGCACGGGATCTAGAGTATAGAGGTAAGTTGTAATGCTTGGCAAATGTATGCACGGAGGTCCAAGTAGCAGCCTCTATAATGTCCTTGGTAGCCACTCCTCGTAAGAAAGCTGTGGTAGTGGCTGTGGCCCTTGTGGAGTGAGGCCTGATGTTCTCTGGAGTTTTCTTTCCATGGTAGGAGTAACAAAGTCTAATGCAATTTCCTATCCATTTGGAGATTGTCTGTTTAGAAATTGGTCTTCCTTCTTTTCCTGTTGCATAAGCTACCAGAAGCTGGTCAGTTTTTCTATTGTTTTTTGTCCTGTCCAGGTAGTAGCGTAATTGCCTGTGTACATCCAAGGTATGTAAGAGCTTCTCTCCCCTGTTCTGTGGATTGGGAAAGAATGTAGGAAGATGGATAGCCTGATTTAAAGAGACTCTGGATACCACCTTAGGCATAAATGTAGGATTTGTTCTCATAGACACTCTATCTTGATGGAAGATCAGGAAGGGTTGTACTGCCATTAATGCTTGTAGTTCAGAGACCCTTCTTGCTGAAGTTATTGCCAGCAGGAAGGCAGTCTTCCAGGATAGGTATTGCAAGTCTGCTGTAGCTGCTGGCTCGAAAGGAGGTAGAGTCAGTTTTTCTAGCACAAAGTTCAAGTCCCATGCTGGCAATGGAGGTTTCCTGGGAGGTTTTACATTTTTAATTCCCCTTAGAAACTGTCTGAGCAGAGGATGCGAGAAGACAGGAGGATCCAAGCTGTATTGTGCTGAAATAGCTGATGCATGTATCTTGATGGAGGAATAGGACAGTCCTGTGTGGTAGAGCTCCGCCAAGTACTCCAGGATGTTGGCTATGTTCACCAGTGTCACATCTTGCCCCTTTGCAGCACTCCAGATGAGATATCTTTTCCATTTTGCTGCATAATTCTTTCTTGTTGAAGGTCTACAAGCCTCCAGGATTATGTCCTTAACCCTTTGGGATAAATTTGGGTTAATTTCTGTCATGTAATGTTCCAGGCTGTTAGCTGTAGAGTTTTTAGGTTTGGATGCAGAATGTTGTAGTTGTTCTGTGTCAGCAGTAATGGGATCAGGGGCAGTTTCCATATTTGTTCCCGGGACATGCTCCTCAGCAGTGGGTACCAATGTTGCCTTGGCCAGTCTGGGGCTATCAGAATGATCCTCGGATGTTCCTCTTTGATCTTGAGAAGCACCTTGTGCATCAAAGGAAGTGGTGGGAATGCGTATGCTGTCAGGCTTTTCCAACTGAAGGATAGGGAGTCCACCTTCCAAGCAAGCGGGTGGTAAGTCCTTGTGCAGAATTTCTTCAACTGGTGATTGTATGGGGATGCAAACAAGTCTATTTGTGGGAATCCCCATTCTCTTGTGATGGCTTTGAAGATGTCCGGATGCAGCATCCATTCATGGGCATCCGTTGTAGTTCTGCTTAATATGTCTGCTAGAATGTTTTCCTTCCCTGGCACATAAATTGCCTGTAACTGAAGGTTGTAGCTCAGAGCCACATCCCATAGGTCTAGTGCCAGCCGGCATAGGGGGTAAGAGTGTGTGCCTCCCTGTTTGTTGATGTACCAACATAACTGTGGTGTTGTCTGTCCTTATTAACAGCTGGCCTTCGTGGAGAAGAGGTCTGAATGCCTGGATTGCCAATTTTACTGCCATCATTTCTTTTAGATTTATGTGTAGATGCAGTTGGTCTTGAGTCCATAGGCCTTGAATGCACTTGTCCATCATGTGTGCCCCCCAACCGAGGTCTGAGGCATCTGTCGTGATAGTTTGTCTTGGTTGACTTTTGCAGAAGGGCAGTCCTATGTTTGATTGACAGGCCTGAGCCCACCATAAGAACTCTTTCTTCAGGCATGGGATCATTGGAATTTTTGTTTCCGGGCTGTGCTTGTGCTGAGACCACAAATTCTTTAGGTACCACTGTAGTTTTCTCATATGAAGCCTGGCATGAGGGACCAGAATTATGCAGGATGCCATGAAGCCTAGAGCTTGTAGCACTTTTCTTGCAGTTAGATGGCTCTGCTTTGTTAATGCCAAGAAATAGAGAGGAAGTTGCTCTTTCTTTTCTGCAGTGAGAAATGCCATTTGTTTTGATGTGTCCAGTTCTGCACCCAGAAAGGTTATTATTTGGGATGGAATCAGCCTTGACTTTTTTGTAATGACTGTGTATCCCAGGGCTTGTAGCAGGTAGATGACTCTTTGTAAGTCTTCTGTTAATTTGTTTTTGTTGTCCGCTTGTATCAGGCAGTCATCCAGGTAGGGATAGATTTGAATTCCCTGAAGTCTGCAATGAGCGATTACTGATGCCAGGCATTTCGTGAACACTCTGGGCGCAGTAGATAAGCCAAAGGGCAATGCTGAGAATTGATAATGCTCTGATCCTGCAAGAAATCTGAGGTATCTTCTGCAAATTGGTCTGATGGGGACGTGCAGGTATGCCTCCTTGAGATCTAGAGTTACCAGCCAAGACTCCTTGCCCAGCATGGGAAGGAGCTGCTGTAGGGTCAGCATTTTGAATTTTGGAACAATGAGGAATGTGTTTAGAGCGGACAGATCTAGAATAGGCCTCCATTTGTTTTCTTTTCTTGGTACCAGGAAGAGCCTGGAGTAAAATCCTTCCTTGCTCCATAAATGGTACCTTTTCCACAGCACGCATTCTTAATAATTGAGATATTTGCTTCAGAGCTTCTGCCCTTTGAGAAGGTGGCAGGTTTGGCATTCCTCTCTTTCCTGGTAGTGTATGGAAATGGAACCTGTAACCTTTGTCTATAGTGTTCAAAATCCATTTTTCTCTTGTAATGCAGTGCCAGTTTCTTGAAAATAATGTTAGCTTTCCGCCTAAGGGTGCTTCTAGTTGTTCCCTGGTAGGCGGTGCCACGGCCAAGTCACTGTGATTGAGTTGTTGTAGTGGTGGTGGCTGTATCCGTGCCTCGTTGGTTGTTGCCCTGCCACTGGTGACCCCTGTAGGCACCCCTGGATTGGTTTCTGCCTCTAGAGCGCCTATTCCTGCCTCTCTGAGCCTTAGAGGAGTCCGGAAAGGACCAATTTTTGGAGGGCCAATTCCTGCTAAACCTTGGAGGCTGAACTTGTAAGAAATCTTTTACTGTTTGCACAGATTTTGCTTTCTCTTCCATCTTTTTCAGAACCTGCTGTGCGGGGGCACCAAATAAATTGACCTTGTCCATAGGTGCATCCAAAAGCTTAGATATGACATGGTCTGGTAATGCCTGCTCTTTCAACCATGCATGCCTCCTGATAACTGTGCCAGTCATGGCTGATCTAAAGGAAGCCTCCAGTGCATCATAGCCACATTTTAAAGAATGGTTACTAACCTGCTGTATGTTATGTAACATTTCTTGAACATACTTTTTATCTAAAGATTCTTCAGAGGACAGCTTTTTAGTCAACTGGTCAAGCATAAACTCTTGATATTGAATCATATGAAATTGGCAGTTCAAAGCTCTAGCTGACAAAGTAGCAGAGGTGTAAACTTTTTTACCCCATCTCTCTAAGGACCTGGATTCCCTGTCAGAGGGGAGGGGGTTTTTAGAAGAAGTAGCTGCAACAGCTTTAGGGCCCTGGGAGATAGTCTCTGGATCTGCAAAAGGGGCCTTATATAAATGGTGATGAGTGTCCGGGACCCTGTAGTACCTATCTGGTTTAGCAGGAGCCGGAGGTAAAGAATCCGGAGTAGTGCAAGCATCATTAAATGCATCAACAACAACAGATAGAACTGGAGGAATAGCTAAAGGCCTATGCTGTGGTAAGTGTAGAAAGGTCCTAAGCCTTTTTCTGGAGTCCGAGAAATCTTGGCCCTGCCACTGAAATTGTTCCCTCATAGCATGCAAGGTTTCCCCAAAGGAAAATTCCTCAGGAGGAGAGGCTGAAGGGATGGACTCCTCAGCATCAGAGTCTTCGTAAGGAGAATAAGAAGCCTCAGGAGGGTCTGTATGTTCTGAATCATCAGAAGAATCATCTGTGGCTACTGGCTCAGGGGGCTCTGCTCTAGGCCTCTTTTCTGGAGGAGGGAGAGAGGCCCTGTCCGGATGTGGCTGGGATCCACGAATTAAAGTGATGAGATCCTGTGCCAAGGAAAGCATATGGGAGCTGGTGCTGGGCCTGTGAGAGGGGGGCTTGGCAGGCACAGGTTTGGAATTTTTGGCTGCCTTAGCCCTGGCAAAGGCCTTAATAGACATAGCTGGAGGAGGCCTAGCAGCTCCACGTGCAGGAGTAGAAATATCTTGTGGAATTGTGTCTGATAAATCTTGTGAAATCGCAACAGAAGGCTGGATTTCAGAAGCCGTTTCTACCAGTGTAGAAGAGGCCTCGGTAGAAGGCAAGTTATCGGCTGAAGAAAGAACCGCCTGCTCGGTTTCGGCCGAAACCAAGACACTCGTGGATTGCTTAACCGCGGTTTCAGCCAAAACCGCGGTCCGCGAGTGTCGGTCCTTTTCTTTGCGCTTTTTGGTTATTTGCGTAGTCGGAGGATCCGACGGCATAATGTAGGCAAAATCGGAGCCGAAAATCTGTTCAGCAAAGTCCGAGCGACGTCTAAGCGCCTGCCGGTTAAAAGAAGCACAGGCTAGACAAGCTGCTACGTCGTGGTCTGGGCCTAAACAATGTATGCAATAGGAGTGGAAATCTTTATGAGGTATTTGTTTCCCACAAGATAAACAGTTATTAACTTTCTCTGACATCGGCTGAGGCAAGAAAGAGTCCCCAACGGGGTACTTAGCTTTATAGAAGTCTTCGAAGTAGTATTCGGTAGTAGTAATCTCTGGATCTGACCGACCGGCACTTGCGAACAGCTTCTGCTTCGGGCGCCACGCGGCAAGAAAGACTGGGGAAAATGGCGTCGGCTGATGCCTTTATACCCGAAAACTGCCGCAATGACGTCGGGTGAAGTGCGACACCAGCCGAAGCCAGACCCAGACTTTGGAATCCGGCCGACCGAAGGGCTGCCTGACGACAGGACAACCCATTTGTAAGGACTGCAGATGCATCCTTGAAGGACATCAGATTTAATCTTAAATTAGAGGGTATACAAACTGGAAAATAAGTATCGCTTTTGGATGTAGAGGTAAGATGCATTTAAGGGATACCTACATACTAAGATACATAGAAAATTTGAAGATCAAGTTAAGTATCTTAAAGCTACCAGCTGCCACCCTCCCCATACTATAGAAGCGCTTCCTTCTGGTGAGTTTACCAGGTTACAGAGATTGTGTAATGATACAGAAGAATTAAAACAGGAAATTCAAAACATGTATATACTATGTTCTACTCTAGAGGTTATAGCCAGCAAGTAATAGATAAAGCTTATTATAAAACAAATCAGACTAATATACAGGAATATAAAAGATAAAGAAATAATAAGTTATGATAGTAATATGAGAAAAAATAATTAAAAAATTTATTTAATTATATAGTGTTTTTAGTGATAAGGTGATTGCAATGGTGAAATATTGGAATTTAAAAAAATAAATCTAAGGAAGCAAAAGATTGGTTACCAGATAAAGAAATATCAAAAGTTTTTTAGTTAAAGGTAGGTTGGTTAAACCAGAACTTGAACTGTATGATACACCAAAGAAATTTGGTACTGAAATCGGTGGCAAATGTAAAGCCTGTAAGCATATAGTTACAGGGTTTGACAATATAAATGGGAGAACATTTGATAGCAAAGCAAATTTTAGATATGATACAGAGGGCATTATATATGCACTTAAATGCCCCTGTAATAAATTTATATTGGGGAAACGAAAAGACCTTTTAAAGTTAGATTGCTTGAACATATTAGAGACGTTGAAAATATCAAAATGTCTAGTTCAGTAGCAGAACATTATTATGTACATCAGTCAGTCTCAGGGGTTATTAGGTACAATATTAGAGAAGTTGCAGATAATTATCTGTATAAAAATATTAAAAATGTTTTACTGTATAAAGAAGCAGTTTATATTTCAAAATTTGACACTTTGGCACCACAAGGAATTAATGTAGATTTTAATTGGAGAGTTTTACTTTAAGTAAATTTTGTATGCAATTAAATGACTTTAATGGATAATTGGTTTAATGAATGTATTATAAATATGGAGTGTGCAGTTTGTTCAGTATTCTCCTGTGAAGGCATCAGCCAAGACGTCAGAGGAACAATAAACACGGTTATGTATCAGTTTGGGTCACTAGCTTGTGGTTATTACTACTCTATTAGTACCTGTCTGGTCTTCTGGGAAGAGGAGGAAGGGTGTCAAAGTCCCAGCTGGATTCAAGGAAAACATCCTCCACAACATCTAGGACTGGGGAGATGGCCAAAGGTCTGTGTTGTGGAAGATCTAGGAATTCTCCAAGTCTCTTTTTAGACTGAGGATAGTCCTGACTCTCCCATTGGAAATGCTCCCTTACGGTATGCATGATTTCCCCAAAGGAAAAATCCTCTGGGGGAGAGGCTGAAGGAGTAGCTTGACTTTACCTTATCAGCATGATAAGGTCTTCTGTCATTTTAAGCATTTGAGATTGAGGCAAGGTAGCAGGCGCCTAAGAGTGGGTCGGTTTCTTGGGTGTGGTTCATACCCAAGGGCCTAAGAAACTCAGTAGTTTTAAAAGAATGGTAGTCATGAAAGAAGATGTCTGTTTGCGCCAAGATTCGGTAGTGTGAAGGACTTCCTCGGAAGCCGGTGCCTGCTCAGCGGCTCCGGACCCACACAAGGTTGAGACGACCGCAGGATCCTTAGTCGAAGAGTTTTGCAACATATACCAGACTCTGAAAGGGTCTTGGTAGCGACCTGCAAATCAACAGAAACGGGCATCAGGGGCTGTGAAAGTGCCTCACTGAGGACCGGAGAACTGACGTCTAAGCTTAATGGAAGCATCGTCGGTAGGTTTGGACCTGTGCGATGTGTCTTTATCTTTATGTTTTTTTCAGAAGATCTGCTGTCGGATGGCTTACCAAAGCCATATCGGAATTCAAGGACTGTAAGCAAAAATATCTGGCTACAATAAGGGCCCGACGATGGATAGTTCTAGTATTGAACAAAGCACAGAAGTGACAACGAGGGATGTCGTGGCCTGGGCCTAAACAAGTGACGCGGTAAGATTGGAAGTCTCGGTGTGGTATTTGTTTTCCACAGGCGAGACAATTAACTTTTTCTGACATTTGTTAGTGCAAGAAAAAAGGATCCTCAAAGTTGTCAGAAGCCCCCAAAAAAGGAAGCAATTACACGGTGTGGAACACCTTCAGTAAAAAGTAAATACCATTGCTATAAGATATGGCCAAAAAGAGGATAGGTAGAAAGTATAGAAAAAAATCAGGGGACTGGAGGAAGGGTAACCAGGACTGCAACAGTGAATACAGTCAAACATCTACATTTATGGTAAGTGTACACAACTGTACTATGTTCTTCGTGTTTCACTGTTGCAGTCATCACACTTGGGTTGATTCCCAAAGCTGAGGAAGGGTGGAGGGAGTCAAGAAGTACTAGGGCTGGCCAGCAGGCCTTGTAAGACAGCTGTGGCAAATCCAACTCTGGATTTAGAAAAGATAGGCAAAGTGGCAATGCTTGGTGAAAGTGTGTACAGAACTCCAGGTTGCAGCTTCCAGGATGTCCCTGGTAGGAACTCCCCTGAGAAATGCTGTAGAGGTTGAGGAAGCCCTAGTGGAATTAGTTCTGATCCCCTGCGGTTAGGTTTTCCATGGTGTTTGTAGCAGACATGGATGCAATGTGCTATTCATTTGGATATGGTTTGCTTTTAAATGGCCTTGCCCTCTGCCCCTGAAGCAAAGCTGACAAGCAGCTGGTCAAATTTTCTGAATGGTTTAGTCCTGTCAAGGCAGAATCTGAGTTGTCTGTGCACATCCAAGGAGTGCAGAATCCTTTCCCCTTTATTTTGAGTATTAGAGAAAAAAGTTGGTAAATGGATGGATTGATATAAAGCCACACTGGATACCACCTTGAGTATAAATGATGGGTTAGTCCTGAGGAAAACCCTGTTAGCATGGAAAATAAAGAAGGGTTCCACAGCCATAAGTGCCTATAACTAAGACTCTTGCTGAAGTGATGGCAAGCAGTAAGGCGGTTTTCCAAGAGAGGAATTCTAACTCTGCCGCAGCAGCAGGCTCAAAGGGCAGAAGCGTGAGTTTCTCTAGTACAAAGGTAAGATCCCAGGCAGGGGTGGGAGCTCTCCTTGGGGGCCTTAAATGGTTAGCTCCTCTCAGGAACTGTTTGATGAGAGGTTGAGAAAAGAGAGGTGGGTTCAGTATAGTAATGAGATGAGATGGCAGAGGCATGAATCTTAATTGATGAGAAGGATAGGCCTCTGTGGAGCAGCTCTGCTAGGTAAACTAGGATTTGAGGTAAGGTGGGCACGGCTGTGTCCTTTCCTTGAGACTGGCTCCAAGAACAATATCTTTTCCAGTTTTCTGAACAGGATTTCCTAGTACTAGGCCTTCTGGCCTCAAGGATGATGTCCAGCATTTGTTTGCTGAGGGTTGCTGGTGTTGTATTCAGGGGATAAGCCAGGCTGCAAGGTTCAGAGTTTGCAGTTGTGGATGCAAAATCTGTTCCTCCTGCTGGAACAGCAGGGAGGGGGTCTGATGTAGGTGCCAGGGTGGCACTGCTGTCAGACTGCGTATGAGTGGGTACCATTGCTGGCGCGGACAGTCTGGGACAATAAGAACTGTCCTTTTTCTGTCTTGTTTGATCTTGAGTAGTATTTGAAAGAGGAGGGGCAGAGGGGGGAAAGGCATAAACTGAGAGGTTTTCCCATGTAAAGGATAGGGCCATCCACTTTCCACGTTTTGCTGTGAGGATTTCTGGTGCAAAATTTGCTCAAATGATGGTTTTGGGGGGAAGCAAAGAGGTCCACCTCTGGTGTACCCCACCTGTGGATTAGAAGTTTGAATGAGTTGGGTTCCAGTTTCCACTCATGTGGGTCCAGCAGATTTCAGATCAAGTCGTCTGCCAGTGAATTTTGCCTGGCAGGAATTGAGCTTGCAGGTGCACTTGGTTGCTCAAGGCTGTGTTCCACAGGGCCATGGCTAACCTGCAGAGTGGGTAGGAATGAGTTCTCCCCTGCTTATGTACCACATAACTGTGATGTCTATCAGGAGTTGTCCTGGAATGTTAAGGTATTTGAAGGCTGTCCGAGCATTCTGTTCAGCTAACATTTCTTTTTGATTGATATGCAGAGGAATTTGTCGTGGGCTCCATTTGCCTTGAATGCATTCGCCTGCCATGTGAGCCCCTCATGCATCGTCTGATGTGTCTGTTGTCAGGGTTTGGGCAGCGAGGGGTTGAGTGAAAGGAAGTCTCTTGTTGTGGTTGCATGCCTCTGCCCACCAAAGGAACTCTGCCCTTAGGCAAGGAATGACAGGAATCACGGTTTAAATGTCCTGAGAATGTTAAAACCAGAGAATTTTTAAGTACCATTGAAGTTTCCTCATATGCAGTCTTGCATATGGAATTAGTAGAATGCATGAGGCCATGAACCCTAGGGTTGCAGTATTCTTCTTGCAGATAGCTGGGTTTTGGTGGCCATTAGTTTGAAGTAGTTTGTCAAATAAGCCTGTTTTTCTGGAGGGAGAAATGCCATCTGGGAAGTTGTGTTCAAGCTTGCTCCCAGGAATACAATCTTTTGGCTGGGCACCAGTTGTGATTTCTTTACACTGATTGTGTACTCCAGAGAAGTTAGGAGTCTCTTTACAAATGCCAGGTGCTGAAGTAGCAATTCCTGACCGTCTGCCTGAATCAGGCAATTGTCCAAGTATGGGTAAATGTTAATATTTCTCTGCCTAGCAGTATGCAATGGCTGGAGCCAGGCACTTTGTGAATACCCTGGAATCAGTAGATAAGCCAAAGGGAAGTGCAAAGAACTGATAGTGCATAGAGCCTGCCCTGAAATGTAGACATTTCCTGCAAGACTCCCTTAAGGGGATGTGCAGATAAGCTTCTTTTAAGTCTAGGGTGACTAGACAAGCTTCCTTGGCTAGCAAAGGAAGAAGCTGTTGTAGTGTAAGCATTTTGAATTTTGGGACCACCAGGAAGGTGTTGAGAATTGACAGATCCTTTTCTGGGCACCAGGAACAGTCTGGAGTAGAAACCCTGTCCCCTTTGCTCTACTGAAACAGGTTGAATAGCCCTGATACTGAGAAGAGAAAGTACTTGCTTTTGAGTCTCTACCCACAAGTTTGGGGGAGGTCTGGCATCCCGCTTGGGGTTGGCAGTGAGTGGAAATAGAATCTGTATCCCAGGGATACAATGCTTAGGACCCACTGGTCTTGGATAATGTACATCCAGTTTTCTGCATGCAGGGGGAGTTTTCCTCCTAGGGGTGCAAGTACTTGGGCATGGCTCGGAAGGATGACAGGCAAGTCATTGTGAACTTTTTCCACAAGGGGGTGGCTTACCACTCCCTGTTTTTGAGGTGGGAGCACTACATTGTTTAGATCTCTGCATACCCTGAGACTGTGGTCTTGGTGGTCTGTTGCCCCTGGGTTTGGACTGAGAAGGCCTGGGAGGGACTGGAAAAGACCAGGTTTTTAGAAGGCCAATGCCTACTGAATCTAGTTGGCTGCACCTGTAATAAATCTTTAACAGTTTGCATAGATTTAGCTTTTTCCTCCATCTTTTTATGAACTGCTACTGCTTTTGTGCCAAACAACGTTCCTGGTTTAATGCAGCATCTAGTAATTTTGCTTTGACATGGTCTGGTAAGATTTGTTCCTTCAGCCAAGCATGCCTTCTCAGTACAGACCCAGTGACACCAGCCCTGCAAGATGCTTCTAAGGCACCAAAACCACACTGCAAAGTATGTTTACTAGCTTGATTTGCAGAATGTGTTAACTCTTGTAAATCTTTATTTTCTGTACAATCTGGAAGCAACAACATTTTTTGTTTAATTAGTCCCATAATATGCTGCTGGTACTTCAACATGTGAAACTGGCAATTCAAAACCCTGATGGCAAGAGTTGCAGAGATATATACCTTTTTATCCCATCTGTCTAAAGATCTAGAATCCCTGTCCGAAGGGGGTAGGGTTTCTGGCTGTAGTAGCCTTAATGCCTTTAGGTCCCTGAGAAAAAGGTCTCTGGATCCACAGTGGAATTCTTAAAGAGAAATTTGAGAGAGTCAGGTACTCTGTAGTACCTGTCAGGCTTTCTAGGTGCTGGTGGTAAAGTATCAGGAGTAAGACTGGATTCCATGACATCATCTACAATATCCAGGACAGGGGGTATAGCTAGAGGCCTGTGCTGAGGCAAGTCTAAAAATTCTCCGAGTTTCTTTTTGGACTGAGGGTAGTCCTGGCATTCTGAGCAGAAATGCTCTCTTAAGGTATGCAAGGTTTCACCAAAAGAAAAATCCTCTGAAGGGGAGACAGAGGGAATAGAATCCTCTGCATCTGAATCCTCATATGTAGATAAGGGTATGTCCTGGTAATCAGAGGGATCAGAGTCACTGGACTCGTAGTCTGTAGAATCAGATGGAAAACCAATTCTTTGCCTTTTAGAGAGGGAAGGCTGGCTTCCCCTAATTAAGGTTATAAGGTCTTCAGCTATTCTAAATATTTGTTTCTGTGGCATGGGAGCTTGAACATGCGCTTTGGTTGTTGGTTTTCTAGGTGTACTGCAAACTCTGGGCCTAAGAAACTTGGTAGTTTTAGTCAAAAACGAAGTTGTCAGTTTGATACGAACATCGGAAGGTCAGAATACACCCTCAGAAGCCAGTGCCTGCACAGTGGCTCCGGACGCATCAAAGGTAGAGACACTCACAGGTTCCATAGTCAAAGAAGCTTCTTGTGGCATACCGGACCCCGAATGGGTCTCAGCAGAGGCCTGCGAATCTGCAGAAGCAGGTATCAGGGACTGCGAAGGCGCCTGAGTACCAGCAGACTGCCGACTAGCTTAACGAAAGCATCATCGGCAGTTTTTGACCTATGCGGTCTGTCTCTGTCTTTATCCTTATGTTTTTTTTTTCAGAAGATCAGTACTTGAATGGCTTATTGAAGCCATTTTGGAATATGGAGAACAAGAGCGAAAGAATTTAGCAACAAAGGCAGCCCAATGACGAATAGTTTGGGCATTAAATAAGGCACAAAACCGACAGCGAGGAACGTCATGGTCTGGGCTTAAATAGGTGATGCAGTAAGAATGAAAATCTCTGTGAGGTATTTGCTTTCCACAGGCAAGACAATTGTTAACTTTTCTGACATTGGTTAGACCAAGAAAAAAGGATCCCCAATGGGGTACTTAGCTTTAGATGACTTCAGGTTTGAAACTCAAACAATGGAAATTTCAGGTAGCGGCCGTCCGGCACTTGCGAACTGCTTCTGCTTCGGGCTCCCACACGGCAAGAAAAACTGATGTAATGGCGTTGGCTGCATGTTTTATACCCCTGATGATCTGACCATGGAAGAGGCAACAGCATCCGATGCAGAAATCCCAAGATTCTGGTATTCGGGCTGACTGAGGGCTACCTGCAGGTAGATAACCCAAGTGTGATGACTGCAACAGTGAAACACGAAGATCAACCAAAAGGTCACTCCAGAGATTAAAAGGAAGGGGGAAGGTGAGTGATAAGTTGAGGAAGAATGAAAACTAATAATAATACAGTTGTGTATACTTACCATAAATGTAGATTTTTGAGTGTATTCACTGTTGCAGTCCTGACTTGTGGGGTTTCCTGCTGTGAAAGCCCTTAGCCAGGCCAACTACCAGGGGAAACATCTCCCTCCTCCTATGTTTGGCAGACGCCCTGACCGATGTCCGTATGCTCAGGTATAAAAGAAGCCAGCCAACATAATCATTTCCTGCAGGTAGGAGCCCCCTTAGATGGACCCTAAAGTTAAGGGCCGTAGATAGAGAACTTAAGCAGAGAAAGGGGCAAGAGGAGGGACCCCTTGAGCGGAGAAGCTTGTTCCAGCCTACCCTGTATGCTAAGGGGGAAGGAGGGAGGTAAAGAATACTGCAACAGTGAACAGACTTGAACATCTACATTTGTGGCAAGTGTACACAACTGTACTATGTTCTTCATGTTTTACTGTTGCACTCCTGACTTGCGGGATGATTCCCAAAGCTGAAAGGGAGTGTGGAAGGTATATTAAGTAGAAGAAAGGATGCTCTGCAGAACGGCTGTTGCAAATCCTGCCCTGAACTTGGAAAAGGCTGATAATTGGCAATGTTTGGTGAAGGTATGCACAGAAGACCAAGTAGCAGCTCCCAGGATGTCGTCAGTGGGTACCCCTTTTATAAAGGCAGCAGTAGCCAAGTTGAGTGAATCCTGACAGCCTCAGATGGCTTCTTACCATAATGGCTGTAACAAAGGGAGATACAGTGAGAAATCCATTTGTAGATGGTTTGTTTGGAAACTGGTTTCCCTTCAGAAATAGTGGCAAAGGCCACAAACAGTTGGTCTGATTTTCTCAAAGTCATAGTTCTGTCAAGATAGCAATTGAACCATCTATGCACATCCAAAGAATGAATTATTTTCCCTTGGTTGTCTGGATTGGGAAAGAAGGTGGGCAGGTGGATGGCTTGATTTAATTAGGTGTCTGTCACCACCTTGGGCATGAAGGAAGGGGGTAGTCCTGAGGGACAGATTGGATGGATGGAAAATGAGGAAAAGTTCCACCACATGAGAGCCTGTAGCTTAGAAACTCTTCTAGCAGAAGTGACTGCCAACAAAAGAGCAGTTTTTCAAGTTACAAACTTCAAGTTAGTAGAAGCTGCTAGTTTGGAAGGAGAAAGGGTCAGTTTTTCCAAAACAAACTTTAGGTCCTATGGAGGAAGCAGCTGTCTCCTGAGTAGCTTGATGTGAATCACTTCCCTAAAAAAGTACAGTTTTGTACCTACCATAAATGTAGATGTTCGAGTGATCACACTGCTGCAGTCATTACACTTGGGTTATCCTGCCATCAGGCGGTCCAGCAGTCGGCCAGAGTTCCAAAGTCTTGGTCCGGCGTCGGTTGCGGTCGCTTCTTCCCTGAGGTCAGTGCACCAGGGTATACAAGTTGCATCAGACGCCATTTTCTTCAGTTTTTCTTGCCCCAGATGTCAGCTGCCCCCAAGTAGGTAGGCAATAAATATTGCTAATAAAACATACATAAATAAAAACAATGCCTTAAATACACCACAAAGGTTGTATAGGATAGAAAGGTATAGATATGTCCAGCTAGGACAGAGGGGATGGAGGGAGGGTAACCTGGACTGCAACAGTGTGAACACTCGAACATCTACATTTATGGTAGGTACAAAACTGTACTATGTTCATTTTACACTGCTGCAGTCATTACACTTGGGTAGAATCCCAAAGCTAAGGTTGAGAGGCTGGTCTATAAAGAGTTGGGATTGGCTATGAGGCCCTGCAGAACTGCAGTGGCAAATCCTGCTCTGGATTTACAGTTAAGAGGCAAGTGGTAATGCTTGGTAAAGGTGTGCACTGAACTCCAAGTTGCAGCCTCCAAAATTTCCCTGGTTGGTACTCCTCTGAGAAAGGCTGTCGAAGTGGCTGTTGCTCTGGTAGAATGTGGCCTAATGTTATTAGGGACTGATTTTCCATGCTGTGTGTAGCAGTAACGAATACAGTGTCCTATCCATTTGGAGATAGTCTGCTTTGAGATAGCCTTGCCTTGTGATCCTGCAGCATATGCTACAAACAGTTGCTCAGTTTTCCTGAAAGCTTTTGTTTTGTCCAAGTAGAAGTGTAGCTGCCTGTGTATGTCCAAAGAGTGCAGAAGTTTCTCCCCTTTATTCTGGGGATTTGGATAAAAAGTTGGCAAATGGATGATTTGGTTAAGAGCCACACTAGATACCACCTTTGGCATAAAAGTAGGGTTTGTCCTTAAAGAAAACCTGTCCTGATGAAAAATTATAAAAGGTTCCACTGTCATTGATGCCTGTAGCTCAGACTCATCGTGCTGAAGTTACTGCCAGGAGCAGAGCTGTTTTCCATGATAAAAATTTTAGATCGGCTGTATTGGCTGGCTCAAAAGGTGGCAGGGTCAGTTTTTCCAAAACAAAATTGAGGTCTCAAGTTGGTGTTGGTGCTCTCCTGGGCAGTCTTATGTTTTTAGCCCCTCTGAAGTACTGCTTTAGCAAGGGATGAGAGAATAAAGGAGGATCTGTGTTGTAATGTGCTGAAATGGCAGAGGCGTGGATCATAATTGATGAGAAAGATAGGCCTTTGTCCAGCATCTCAGTTAAGTATTGTAAAATCTGAGGAATGTTTGGGACAAGAGGGTTAAGGCTTTGAGCCTGGTTCCAGGCACAGAATCTCTTCCATTTTTCTGAGTAAGATTTCCTGGTGCTAGGCCTCCTGGCTTCCAAAAATGACACCCATAACAGCTTTAGAGAGAGGTGTCGCATGTTTGACTAATGAATTTGCCATGCAGCCAGGTTTAGGGTTTTGAGCTGACCATGCAGGATCTGATTGCTTTGTTGAGTCAGAAGGTGTGAAATTTGAGGCAAAATCCATGGTGGGCCTTCAGCTAAGTTCTTTAAGATTGGGTACCAGTGCTGGCGTGGCCAGTCTGGAGCAATCAGGATCATCTGTGGTTTTTCTTGTCTGGCTTTTAGGAGTACCTTTGAAAGGAGAGGCAGTGGTGGGAAGGCATAAACTTTTAGGCTTTTCCAGCTGAACGAAAGAGCATCCACTTTCCATGCTTGTGTGTAGTAAGTCCTTGTGCAGAATTTTTGTAGTTGGCAATTCAGTGGGGAGGAAAAAAGATCTATGTCTGGGCATCCCCATTTTTGCGTTACCATGCTGAAGATTTGTGGATTCAATTTCCATTCGTGAGGGTCCATGATATTTCTGCTTAGATCATCTGCCAGAGTATTTTTCTTTCCTGGCAGGAATTGTGCTTGCAGATGAAATTGACAAGTTAGAGCTGTGTTCCACAAGGTCATGGCTTGCCTGCATAGGGGATAAGAATGAGTGCCCCCTTGCTTGTTTATGTACCACATTACTGTGGTGTTGTCTGTCTTTAATAAAAATTGTCCTGGATGCAGAAGGTCCTTGAAAGCTGTTAGGGCATTTTGAACAGCCAACATCTCTTTTTGATTGATGTAAAGATGCATTTGGTCTGTGGTCCACTTTTCCTGAATACATTTTCCTGCCATGTGTGCTCCCCCAGGCGTAATCCGAAGCATCTGTTGTTAGAGTCTGCCTGGCTGTGGGTAGAGTGAAAGGCTGACCCTTGTTGAAGTGACATGCGTGTGCCCACCATCGAAACTCCTATTGTAGGCAGGGAATTATTGGTATTACTGCTTCTAAACTGTGAGAGTGTTGAATCCAAACACTTTTGAGGTACCACTGTAATTTCCTCATATGCAGTCTGGCATATGGAATTAGTAGTATGCAGGATGCCATGAATCCCAGGGCCTGCAGAATTTTTCTTGCAGGGAGATGGGACTTTTTTGCCAGTAATTGAAAATATTGAGTCAGTTGTCCTTGTTTGTCTGGCGTGAGATAAGCTATCTGGGCCGTTGTATTTAAGCTGGAACCCAGGAATATCATCTGTTGTGAGGGCACTAGTTTTGACTTCTTTTCTTTCACTGTGTACCCTAGAGAAATTAGCAAACTTTTTACAAATGCCAGATTCTTTAGAAGAATGTCCTTTCTCTCTGCTTGAATGAGGCAGTCGTCCAGGTATGGATATATTTGAATTCCTTTTTGTCTGCAAAATGCAATTACTGGTGCCAGGCACTTTGTAAAGACCCTGGGCGCAGTAGATAAGCAAAAGGGCAGTGCAGAGAATTGGTAGTGCATTGTACCAGCTTTGAATTTGAGGTATCTTCTGCAATCTTGTCTGATAGGGACATGCAGGTATGCCTCTGAGGTCCAAAGTAACAAGCCAAGCCTTCTTGCCCAGCATGGGAAGAAGCTGCTGTAGTGTCAACATTTTGAATTTCGGAACATCCAGGTAAGTATTTAGAGTTGAAAGGTCTAGTATGGGTCTCCAGGCTTTGTCCTTTCTGGGGACCAGGAAGAGTCTTGAGTAAAATCCTTGTCCTTGTTCCTGCTGTGGTACTTTTTGAATAGCTCTCATGTCCATGAGGGCTGAAATTTGTTTTTGAGCCTCTGCCCATTGATTTTGTGGTAGGTTTGGCATTCCTTTTAGCATTGGTAAAGTGTGAAAGTGGAACCTGTAACCTTGAGACACAATATTCAGAACCCATTTGTCTTGGGTGATTGGCAATTTTGAGAGAAAAATGCTAGTTTCCCCCCTAAGGGGGCTGCCAAAAGGGAAGTGCTTAGCATACAAAGGGGGAATTCATTGGGACTGTTTCCTGTAAGGTTGAGACTTGTCCTCACCTCCTTTTGGGGTTGAGGTACCCCACTGTCATTGTCTGTTAGAGCCTTGGGGTTGAGATCTGCCTCTTAGGCATCTGTATCTGCCTCTCTCTGGCCTGTCTGACACTGGAAAGGACCAATTCTTTGTAGGCCAATTTCTGCTAAATCGAGGTGGCTGTACCTGTAATAAATCTTTGACTGTTTGCATAGATTTAGCTTTATCCTCCATTTTCTTTAACACCTCTTCTGCCTTAACACCAAACAAGGTATCATGCTGTAAAGCAGCATCCAATAATTTTGCCTTAACATGATCAGGTAAACTCTGTTCTTTAAACCAAGCATGTCTTCGAATCACAGAACCTGTAACTGCGGCTCTACAAGAGGCCTCTAAAGAATCAAAACCACATTGCAGAGTATGTTTTCCCACTTGTTCAACTGCATGCAATAAATCCTGCATTTCTTTATAGTCAGGAGCTTCTGAGCTTGCAAGTATTTTCTATTTTAACTGAGCCATTAAATATTGTTGGTACTTAAGCATGTGAAACTGGCAATTTAAAGCCCTTACTGCTAAAGTTGCAGAAGTGTAAACTTTCTTCCCCCACCTATCCAATGCTCTAGAATCTCTGTCAGAGGGGACTGGATTTTTTGCAATGGAAGCCTTAACCCCTTTGGGACCCTGGGAAATGGTTTCTGGGTCAGCAGAAGGGTTTTTATAAAGAAACTTGTGAGAGTCAGGGACTCTATAATACCTATCTGGCTTGGCTGGTGCAGGGGGCAAAGAATCAGGAGATGAGCTGGATTCAGAGAACACAATATCTAACACAGGCGGAATAGCCAGGGGCCTGTGCTGAGGCAATAAAAGGAAGTCCCTGAGCCTTTTCTTGGATTCTGAATAATCCTAACTTTCCCAATAGAAATGCTCCCTCATGGTATGTAAAGTTTCCCCAAAAGAGTAATCCTCAGGAGGAGAGGCTGAAAGGATAGATTCTTCAGCATCAGAGTCCTCATAGGGGGTAGAGAGTATCCCTGGTCTGAAGAGGAGTCAGAGGACATGGAAACCTGATCAGAGGAATCATAGTCTGTATCCTGCCTAGGCCTTTTCTCAGGAGGGGGATGGGAACCCCTGATTAGAGTAATGAGGTCTTCGGCCATTTTAAGCATCTGTTTCTTAGGCATGGATTCTTAGGCATGGAGGACTGTCCAGGAGAATGCTGTACTTGCTTCTTTGTCTTTAATGGTGTTTTTGTCTTGGCTGTTGCTTTAATGGTAAGTTGTGAAGGTCTGAAAACACCCTCAGAAGCCAATGCCTGCTCAGCGGCTCCGGACCCATCTGAGAAATTAGTTTCCGTAGGCCCAATACCTTGAGTTTCCAGAGGCCTAGTTGTCTCCATGTGGGAATCGGAGGTGGCTTGTGGCTCTGAGGTAGTGGGTGTCAGGGGCTGCGAAAGTGCCTCACTGAGGACCGGCGAACCGGCGACTGGCCTAGAAGAGGCTTTGTCATCGGTTTTGGACCTCGGATGTCTGTCTTTATCCTTGTCTTTGCGTTTAAGAACTGCGGTCGTCGGTTGTTCCGATGGCATAGTATAATTGAACCTTCGGCCAAAGTAGTGCAAAGCAAAATCAAAACGTCGTTTTATAGTGTTTGTTAAATCTAGCACAAAACCGGCAACTAGTGACGTCGTGATCAGGGCCTAGGCATGGAATACAGTAAGAGTGGAAGCCCTTATGAGGTATTTGCTTCCCACAAGAAATGCAATTATTAACTTTTTCTGACATCGGTCTGAGGCAAGAAAAAAAGTTTCCCCAATGGGGTACTTTGTTTTATTGAAGACTTCAGATCTGAAATTCGACTTCGAAAATCTCTGGAGTCGGCCGACCGACACTTGCGAACTGCTTTTGCTTCGGGCACTGCGCGGCAAGAAAGACTGAAGAAAATGGCATCGGATGCAACTTATATACCCCTGGCGCACTGACGTCAGGGAAGAAGCGACAGCAACCGATGCCGGACCAAGACTTTGGAACTCTGGCTGACTGCGGGACCGCCTGATGGCAGGATAACCCAAGTGTAATGACTGCAGCAGTGTAATACGATGAACATCTGCCTGAGAAAGGGGTGCGAGAAGACAGGTGGTAGAGCAGGGATATGGGCGGAAATGGCAGAAGCATGAATTTTAATGGAGGAGTAAGGAAAGCCCTTGTCAAAGAGATTAGCCAGGTAGACTAGGATAACAGAGATCTTGGCTAAAAGTGGATTGTGTGTCTGGTGATCACACCAAAAGGAAAATCTTTTTCAGTTAGCCGATTAAGATTTTCCTAGTACTGGGCCTTTTGGCCTCTTCAAGAATGTCTTGGGCCTATTTGCTTACGACAGGATCCATACAGGGTGCAGTGGTACTATCCACGCTGAGGGTCTGAGTGCCTGCAGGTCAGGATGCACAATCTCTCCATTGTTTTGGTTCAAAAGGTCCACTTTGAAGTAACTGCCATGGTTTCTCATTGGCCAGGTTGAATAGCAGAGGATACCAGCGTTGTCTGGGTCAGTCAGGGGCTACAAGTATTAGCCTTACCCCATCTTCCCTTATTTTGAGAAGCACTCTGGGGAGCAGAAGTAAGGGGAGGAATGCATACATGAAAAGGTGAGTCCAAGAGAAAGAGCATGCACCTGTCTTACATGTTGAGGGGAAGGTTGCTCCTGGAGCAGAAATTTTGTCAGTTGAGTAGTTTCCCTGGTGGTAAAAATGTCTATATAGGGCACTCCCCATTTCTTGGCTATGCTGAGAAATGTTTACCGATGCAGATGCCATTATTGGGGGTTCATTAGATTTCTGCTGAGGTGATCCGTTAGGTTTTGTGCACCTGACAGGTACTTTGCCAACAGGTGCAACTGCAGAGAGTCAGCAGTCCTAAACTTGCACTGCTAGCCAGCAGACAGGGTAGGAGTGAGTACCCTCCCTCCCCACTGCTTGTTTATGTACCACATGACTGTGGTGTTCTCTGTTTTTATTAATAGAACTCTTGGTTTCCATTTTTTTCTGAATGCTACCAGGCCTTTTTGAACTGCCATACGTTCTTTCAAGTTTGCATTTGACTCTGAAGTGATCTTCCCACTTCCCCTCAGTCTGGAAGGGACTGAAATGGGCTCATCAGGCTGTCTCCGGGGGTTTGCTCTTGAAGGCCCCGGTTCTGAGTACAAGCATATTGCCCACCATGCAAATTCCTCCTTGAGGCAAGGCATCAGCTTTATCTCAGTTGAGAGGAACTGTGCATGCTGGCACTACATATTTGTTGGTTACCACTGGTGATTCCTCATTTGCAACCTGGACAGATGAACCATGAGGACGCAGGATGCCATGTAAACCAATTCTCTAAGGAACTCTCTTGTTGTGAGGAACTGTTTCTCTGTGATCTTTAGGAAGTACTGTGTGAGGAAAGAGACTTTGTCCAGAGGTAAGAAAGCCTTTTGTAGACAGGAATCCAGGAGAGCCTCCACAGGAAGAGAATCCTGGTTGACGGTTCTGTATTTGATTTCTGATGATTTATGGTGAAACCCATGGAGGTCAAGAGATTCTGGGTGAACACCAAGTATACGCGGAGTTCTGAAAGGCTCATGGCCTGGATGAGGCAATCATCCAGGTAGGAATGAATATGGATCCCTCTGGTTCTGCAAAAGGCAATTACAGGAGCTAGGCACTTTGTGAAAACCCTGGGAGCAGCAGACGAGCCAAAGGGCAGAGCACAAAATGGATAGTGTGTGGTACCTGCTCTGAAGTGTAAGAAGCTTCTGTGCAACTCCTGTATGGGAATGTGCAAGTAGGCATCTTTTACATCCAGGGTGACCATGAAGGCCTGTGAGGATATCAAAGGTAAAAGCATTCATAGAATTAACATTTTGAATTTTGAAACCAGCAGAAATTGATTGAGTGCAGACAGGTCTAAGATTGGATGCCATGGGCCTTCCTTCCTGGAAACCAGGAATAGCCTGGAGTAGAAACCCCTTCATTTTTGGTGTTCAGGAACTGGTTCCACTGAGCTCTGGGAGTACAAATTCCACATTTAGGAAAAGACTTCTGTCCTTTG
This sequence comes from Protopterus annectens, assembly GCF_019279795.1. NCBI lineage: Eukaryota > Metazoa > Chordata > Ceratodontiformes > Protopteridae > Protopterus > Protopterus annectens. The sequence goes on from NC_056746.1 coordinate 1,516,664,155, forward strand.
GTTTGGGGGGAATGTCTGGACAGCCTGAGTGCTTTACTGGCACTTTGAAACAGAGTCTGTAGCCATCTAAAATAATGCTTAGAACCCACCTGTACAAATGGATGACAGAACAATTTTCTTTGAAAAGGGATATTCTTAATCCTAGTCTTGTGGGGGAAGGGGCTCACAGAGACTGGCATGGATGTGTCATTGTTCGTCTATGCCAGGGGACTGTGGCCTAGAACTTCCATGTCTGGAAGTGTCTGAAATTCACTGCCTGCATCTTTCTTGTTGCTGTCTTTGTGCCCTTTCTCTACATGTATCTCTCTGTCTGGTTTTGGGCTGCGAAGGAAAGGTCCGGTTTTAGACGCATAGCTTCTACTAAATCTAGGAGGCTGAACCTGTAGGACATCTAACAGTTTGCAAAGATTTAGCTTCGTCCTCCATCTTTTTACATACAGCCACAACTTTGGGCCTAAAGATGAAATCCTTGTCCAGGAGGGGCATCCAAAAGATTAGTTTTGACAAGCACAACCAGTAGCTGCAGCCAGGTGTGGAAGCTTGTATAGCATTGTAGCCACAGTGTAGAGAATGCCTAGCAACTTGACAGCTGGAGTTGCACAGGTCCAGTAATTCTTAGAAAAGATTTTTGTTTTCAATGGTTTTCATTTTTTGGTTCAATTGGTCCAGAATTGTCTGCTGGTATTTAATCATGTGGAATTGACAGTTAAGGAACCTTACAGCTAAGGTGGCAGAGGTATAAACTTTTTTTCCAAATCTATCAAGAGCCCTACTCTATCAGTGGGCAGAGTTTCTTTGAAGGTGCTAGCTCTGGTTCCTTTGACTCCCGGGGTCAAAGCCTCTGGGTCAGCAAAGGGACTCGAAGAAATGTTTGAGAGAGAGTCCAGAACTCTCTAAAAAGTACAGTTTTGTACCGACCATAAATGTAGATGTCCGATAGGTATGCATCTGCAGTCCTAACATATGGGTTGTCCTGCCTCAGGCAGCCCTTCGGTCGGCCGGATTCCAAAGTCTGGGTCTGGCTTCGGCTGATGTCGCACTTCACCCGACGTCATAGCTGCTGTTTATTGGGTATAAAGGCATCAGCCGACGCCATTTTCCTCAGTGTTTCTTGCCCCAGATGCCAGGTGCCCTCTAGTAAGGCTAAATTTGGACAAATGCAAATAATTCCAAACAGTAGAGAGCAAACAATATATATATATATATATATATATATATATATATATATATATATATATACAAACAAATACACCATAATAGATTCCCCCAGCTAGCTAAAAGAGGGGTAAATACCCTAGGAATACCACAGAGGGAAGGAGGGTGGGTAATCTGACTGCAGATGCATACCTATCGGACATCTACATTTATGGTAGGTACAAAACTGTACTATGTCCTTCAAGGATGCATCTGCAGTCCTAACATATGGGTAGAATACCATAGCCAAACTGGGGGAGGAGGCACTAAGATAAAGATGGTGTAGTTAAGATCCCTTGCAAAACAGCAGTTGCAAAACCTGCTCGGGATCTAGAGTATAAGGGAAGATTGTAATGCTTGGCAAATGTATGCACGGAGCTCCAAGTAGCAGCTTCTAAAATGTCTTTGGTAGCCACTCCTCGTAGGAAAGCTGTAGTGGTGGCTGTAGCTCTTGTGGAATGAGGTCTGATATTAGCAGGAGTTGTCTTTCCATGAAAAGAGTAGCAAAATCGAATGCAATTTCCTATCCATTTTGAGATTGTCTGTTTTGAAATTGCTTTTCCTTGCATTCCTGTTGCATATGCTACCAGAAGTTGGTAAGTTTTTCTGCTGGTCTTAGATCTGTCCAGATAGTAGCGAAATTGTCTGTGCACATCCAAGGTATGTAGCAGTCTTTCCCCCCTGTTCTGTGGGTTGGGGAAGAATGTAGGTAAATGATTCGCTTGGTTCAATGATACTCGGGAGACCACTTTTGGCATAAAGGTAGGGTTAGTTCTCAGACAGACTCTGTCCTGATGGAATACAAGGAAGGGTTGTACTGCCATTAATGCCTGTAACTCAGATACCCTTCTTGCTGAAGTAATTGCTAGCAGGAAAGCAGTTTTCCAAGACAAGAATTGTAATTCTGCTGTTGCTGCTGGTTCAAAAGGGGAAGTGTTAACTTTTCCAGCACAAAGTTGAGATCCCATGTAGGTAAAGGTGGTTTCCTTGGAGGCTTTACATTTTTGATTCCTCTCAAGAACTGCCTGAATAGAGGATGAGAGAAGACAGGAGGATCCATGTTGTATTCTGCTGAAATTGCTGATGCATGAATCTTAATGGAGGAGTAAGACAGGCCATTGTGGAACAGCTCTGCTAAATATTCCAGGATGTGTGCTATGTTTGCCAATGAGACATTTTCTCCCTTTGCTGCACTCCAAATGAGGTATCTTTTCCACTTGGCTGAATAAGTCTTCCTTGTGGAGGGTCTGCGTGCCTCCAGGATAATGTCCTTAACCCTTTGAGATAAACCTGGGTTATTTTGTTTTATGCATATTCCAAGCAGCTAGCTGCAGTGTTTTCAAGTTTGGATGTAGGATCTTGTAGTTGTCCTGTGTTAGTAGTAAGGGACATAGAGGTAGAGGCCATGCGTGTGTCCGAGACATGCTTCTCAGTAGCGGGTACCAATGTTGCCTCGGCCAGTCTGGAGCTATCAGAATTACCCTTGGCTGATCCTCTGATCTTCAGTAGAACTTTGTACATCAAGGGAAGAGGTGGAAATGCATATGCTGTCAGGTTTTTCCAGCTGAAGGAAAGGGAGTCCACCCTCCAAGCAAGTGGGTGGTATGCTCTTGTGCAGAGTTTCTTCAATTGATGATTGTGTGGGGAGGCAAACAGGTCTATCTGTGGTAATCCCCATTTCTTTGTTATGGCTTTGAAGATATCTGGATGCAGCATCCATTCGTAAGCATCCGTGGTAGTTCTGCTTAAGGTGTCTGCTAGAGAATTTTCTTTTCCTGGTACAAATCTGGCCTGAAGTTGAATGTTGAGGTTCAGGGCCACATTCCACAGGTCCATTGCCATCCGGCATAGAGGATATGAATGTGTACCTCCCTGTTTGTTGATGTACCACATGACTGTGGTATTGTCCGTCCTTATCAGCAGATGACCCTGTTGAAGGAGTGGTCTGAATGCCTGGATCGCATGTTTCACTGCCAGCATCTCCTTTAGATTTATGTGTAGATTCAGCTGGTCTTGGGTTCATAGGCCTTGTATACACTTGTCCACCATGTGTGCCCCCCATCCTAGGTCTGAGGCATCCGTGGTGATGGTCTGGCTTGGATGTGGTTTGTGGAAAGACAAGCCTCTGTTCAACTGACAGGCCTGAGCCCACCACAGGAATTCTTGCTTCAGGCATGGAATTATTGGAATCTGGGCTTCTAGACTGTGCTTGTGTTGAGACCATACATTCCTTAGATACCATTGTAGCTTTCTCATATGCAGCCTGGCATGCGGAACCAATATTATGCAGGATGCCATGTAGCCCAGGGCTTGCAGGACTTTCCTTGCAGTAGGCTGAGCTTGTGTTGTTAACGTCATGAAGTAGACTGGTAGTTGCTTTTGTTTTCCTTCTGTGAGAAAAGCCATCTGAGTTGATGTGTCTAATTCTGCACCCAAGAATGTTATCCTTTGGGATGGTACTAGTCTTGACTTTTGCATGTTGACTGTGTATCCCAGGGCTTGCAACAGTTGTATGACATTTTCCAAATCTTTTGTTAACTTTGCCTTGTTGTCCGCTTGTATTAGGCAGTCGTCCAGGTATGGGTAAATCTGAATTCCCTGAAGTCTGCAATGAGCAATTACTGATGCCAGGCATTTTGTGAATACTCTGGGCGCAGTAGATAAGCCAAAAGGCAATGCTGAGAATTGATAATGCTCTGATCCTGCAAGAAATCTGAGGTGTCTTCTGCAATCTGGTCGTATAGGGACGTGCAGGTATGCCTCCTTGAGATCTAGAGTCACCAGCCAAGACCCCTTGCCCAGCATGGGAAGAAGTTGCTGGAAGGTCAGCATTTTGAATTTTGGAACAATGAGGTATGTGTTCAGTGCGGACAAATCTAGAATAGGTCTCCATTGATTTTCTTTTCTTGGTACAAGGAAAAGCCTGGAGTAAAATCCTTGGCCTTGTGCCATAGGTGGCACCTCTTCTATAGCTCTCATCCTTAGTAAGTTGTTGATTTGTCTTGGAGCGTCTGTTTTTTGGCTTGGTAGTAGGTTTGGCATTCCTCTCTTTTTTGGTAGAGTATGGAAGTGAAACCTGTAGCCCTTGTCTATTGTTTGTAAAGTCCATTTGTCTCCTGTAGTGTAATGCCAGTTGTTGGAGAATAAGGCTAGTTTTCCGCCCAAGGGTGCTTCCAGTTGTTCCCTGGTAGGCGGAACTAGAGCCAAGTCATTGTGTCTGCCCTGTGGAAGTGGTTGTAGTTGATTCCGTGGCAGTACTTCTCTGGTTGGTAGGTTGCCACTGACGTCCCCTGTAGGCACCCCTAGATTGACCTCTGCCTCTTGGGCATCTATTTCTGCCTCTCTGCGCTCTGGAGTTGTCTGGAAAGGACCAATTCTTCGAAGGCCAATTTCTGCTAAACCTCGGAAGTTGGACCTGTAAGAAATCTTTGACTGTTTGGACAGATTTTGCTTTTTCTTCCACCTTTTTTAGAACCTCCTGTGCAGGGGAGCCAAACAAACTTTGTTTCTACATGGGAGCATCTAGGAGTTTTGACTTAACATGGTCTGGCAAGGATTGTTCTTTTAACCAGGCATGCCTTCGAATCACTGTTCCAGTCACAGCTGATCTAAAGGAAGCCTCCAGTGCATCATAGCCACATTTTAAGAAATGGTTACTGACCTGCTGAGAGTTATGTACCAAATCCTGAAGGGACTTGCAGTCTAAAGGTTCAGGAGAAGATAGTTTTTTATTTAGCTGGTCTAACAAAAATTCCTGGTACTGAATCATGTGAAATTGACAGTTCAAGGCCCTGGCGAAAGAGTAGCAGAAGTATAAACCTTTTACCCCATCTCTAATGCTCTAGATTCCCTTTCAGAGGGAAGAGGGTTTTTGGCAGAGGCAGCTGCCACACCTTTAGGGCCCTGTGAAATGGTTTCAGGGTCTGCAACAGGAGCCTTATACAAATGGTAGTGTGTGTCCGGGACCCTGTAATATCCGTCTGGCTTGGCAGGGGCCGGAGGAAGAGAATCAGGAGCAGTGCAGGCATCATTATATGCATCATCAACAACTGTTAGTACTGGCGGAATGGCTAAAGGCCTATGCTGTGGTAAGTGTAAAAAGGTCCTTAGCCTTTTCCTTGAATCTGAAAAATCCTGGCCCTGCCATTGGAAGTGTTCCCTCACAGCATGCAAGGTTTCCCCAAAGGAAAATTCTTCAGGAGGAGAAGCAGAAGGAATGGAGTCTTCTGCATCAGAATCCTCATAAGGAGAATAAGGGCCTTCGTGAGGGTCTGAAAGGTCTGAGTCATCCGATGAATAATCTGTAGAGACAGGTTCCGGTGGTTCAGTCCTAGGCCTCTTGTCTGGAGGGGGCTGAGAGGCCCTGTCTGGGTGAGGTTGGGATCCTCTGATCAAAGAAATGAGATCCTCAGCCAGGCTGAGTATTTGGGAACTAGAAGTAGGCCTATGTGAAGGAGTTTTGGCAGGCAAGGCCTTAGAAGATTTAGCTGCCTTAGCCCTGGCAAAAGCCTTGATAGACATGGAAGCAGGGGGTCTAGCAGCCCCACGTGCAGGGGTAGTTATGTCTAAAGGAATAGTGTCAGATAAATCCTGGGTGCCTGCTTCTGTAGCAGTAAATTCAGTAGCAGATTCAGCCATGCTCTGTGAGGCCTCGGCTATCGAAAGCATGCTTTCGGCCGAAGGAAGAACCGGGGGCTCGGTTTCAGCCAAAACCGAGACATTCGCGGTTGGCCTAACCATGGTTTCAGCCGAAACCGCGGACCGCGAATGTCGGTCCTTTTCCTTGCGCTTTTTAGCTAATTGAGAAGTCGGAGTCTCCGACGGCATTTTGTATGCAAAAGCGGGACCAAAAAACTCCTCTGCAAACTCCGACCGACGTCTAAGTGTCCGTCGGTTGAAGGAAGCACAGGCTAGACAAGCTGATACGTCGTGGTCTGGGCCTAAGCAAGGAAGGCAGTAAGAGTGGAAATCCTTATGAGGTATTTGTTTCCCACAAGTTAAACAATTATTTACCTTGTCTGACATCGGCTGAGGCAAGAAAGAGTCCCCAACGGGGTACTTAGCTTTTTAGAAGTCTTCGGTAGTAGAAATCTCTGGATCTGACCGACCGGCACTTGCGAACAGCTTCTGCTTCGGGCACCGCGCGGCAAGAAAGACTGAGGAAAATGGCGTCGGCTGATGCCTTTATACCCAATAAACAGCAGCTATGACGTCGGGTGAAGTGCGACATCAGCCGAAGCCAGACCCAGACTTTGGAATCCGGCCGACGGAAGGACTGCCTGAGGCAGGACAACCCATATGTTAGGACTGCAGATGCATCCTTGAAGGACATCATGTTTGGTTTTCAAGAAGATGGAGGGAGAGTCTGGATTCAAAACAAAGTCCAGGAAATCATCTACAACCTCTAAAACAGGAAGTATGCAACATGTATGTGCTCTGGCAGGTTAGAAATTCCCTAATCCTTTTCTTGGATTGTGGGTAATCCTAGGCTTCTCACTGGAAATGCTCCCTCATGGCATGAAGAGATTCCCCAAAGCATACATCATCGTGGGGGGGCACATAAGCCAAGTTTTCCTCAAAATTAGACTCTTCAAAGAAAGTCAAGGAGGGTTCCTCATCAAAAACAGATTCCTCCTGGTCAGAATCTTCAGCGGATTCAAAAGGATCAGAAAGGATGTCTGGAGTAGGGTCCCTTTTCCATTTCCCTGGGGAAGACTCAATGGGGGTTGCCTGGATCTAACAAGGAAAATTAAATCTTCAGATAGTCTAATTAAATCCTGCTGATAACCCTGTGTGTGGGAGCCAGTAGGTCTAGGCAGAGTCAAGGAAGAAGTACCCTTCTTTGAGGAAGCTCTCAGTTTGCACCTAGATACATCCCCAACTCAGACGACAGCCACTTTGGAGAAATGAGTAACTGACATGGGCTGACACTGCAAGAAGTGCCACCAGTTAAAGTGCTTTCATCGGAATCAGAGACCAGCAGAATGGCCCTGGACATGACGATGAACTAAGTCCTAGGGCTTGTGCAGAAATTGAGGGACCTAATGGCATATCAGTCTCTGAACAGTTCTTGATAGAGGCCTGAGCCACCACTTCAGTTGCAAAAGGGAGCTCTGACAGCGTCACGCTTTCTTCAGTGACCATGAGCCTGATAGCACTAACTGATGGGCAGTGACAGTCGTCGGAGGCCCTAAAAGTACAGTTGTGTACACTTACCATAAATGTAGATGGTCGAGTGTACTCACTGTTGCAGTCATTACATTTGGGTTATCTGCTTGCAGTAGCCCTCAGTCAGCCTAATCATCAATGTCTTGGGTCCTGCGTCAGTTGCTGTCCCTTCTTCCATGATGTCAGGTCGTCAGGGGAATACAACATGCAGCCGACGCCATTACATCAGTTTTTCTTGCCCCAGATGTCTGGTGCCCCCCTAATGGGAAGCAATTAAATCTATAAATACATGTTTCACTGTTGCAGTCATTACATTTGGGTAGATTCCCAAAGCTAAGGTTGGGACGAGGAATTTAAATAGAATTAGGACCAGCTATAAGGCCCTGCAAGACTGCAGTGGCAAAGCCAGCTCTGGATTTAGAGAAAATTGGCAAATGATAATGCTTTGTGAAAGTATGTACAGAACTCCAGATAGCAGCTTCTAGGATGTCCCTGGTAGGGACGCCTCTGAGAAAGGCTGTAGAAGTAGATGCAGTCCTGGTTGAATGGGGTCTGATGCCCTGTGGGATAGGTTTCCATGGTGCTTACAGCAGAAATTAATGCAGTGGCCCTACCCATTTTGAAATGGTTTGCTTTGAAATAGCTTTCCCCTCTGCCCCTGTATCAAATGCCACCAGCAGTTGTTCAGATTTCCTTTGAGGTTTAGTCCTGTCCAAGTATAATCTAAGTTGTCTGTGCACATCTAATGAGTGCAGTATCCATTTCCCTTTGTTCTGTGGGTTAGGAAAGAAGGTAAGCAAATTAATGGACTGATTAAGAGCCACAGTGGATACCACCTTGGGCATGAAGGAGGGATTGGTTCTGAGAGACACCCTGTCCGCATGAAAGATGATGAAACACTCCACTGACATAAGGGCCTGTAATTCAGATACCCTTCTTGCTGAAGTGACTGCTAAAAGCTGTTTTCCAAGAAAGGAACTTTAAATCTGCAGTAGCAGGTGGCTCGAAAGGAGGAAGAGTGAGTTTCTAAAAGACAAAGTTAAAGTCTCAGGCTGGAGTTGGAGCTCTCCTGGGTGGCCTTCAATTTTTGGCCCCTTTGAGGAACTGCTTGAGCAGTGGGTGAGAGAAGAGGGGAGGCTCTTTGCTATAATGAGTGGAAATGGCTGAGGCATGAATTTTGCTGGAGGAAAAGGACAAGCCATTATGAAGCATCTCAGTCAGGTATTGTAGAATGCGAGGTAAATTGGGCGCTGCTGCGCACGTCCCTTGAGAATGGTTCTAGGACAGAATCTTTTCCAGTTTGCAGCATAAGATTTTCTAGTACTAGGCCTCTTTGTCTCTAAAATGATATCCATCACTGATTTACTGAGGGATGGTAAAGGAGAGATTAGGTAATTAGCCAGGCTGCTAGGTTCAAGGTTTGCAGCTGAGGGTGCAAAGTCTGGTTCTCCTGCTGAGACAACAGGGAAGAAGTCTGACGCAGGTGCCAAGGGGCCAAGCGTGACACACTGCACAAGAGGGGGTACACACCAGTGTTGGCGTGGCCAGTCTGGTGCAATTAAAATCGTCCTTGGCGTGTCCTGCTTGATCTTTAGTAGCACTTTGGAGAGCAGAGGCAGAGGAGGAAAGGCATAAACTGATAGGGTTTTCCATCTGAAGGACAGAGCATCCACTTTCCAAGCTAGCTTGTGGGGAATCCTTGTGCAAAATTTGTCCAGTTGCTGGTTCTGGGGGGAGGCAAACAGGTCTATATCTAGGCTCCATCATTTGCTTGTCAAAATGTTAAAAACCATGAGGTTTCTGCTTAGTCCGTTTGTCAGTGTATTTAGTTTTCCTGGCACAAATTGAGCTTGTAGATTCGCTTGGCAGCTCAAGGCTGTGTTCCACAATGCCATGGCTAGTCTGCAGAGGGGGTAAAAATGTGTACCCCCCTGGTTGTTTATGTACCACATGACAGTGGTGTTGTCCGTCTTTACCATTAGTTGTCCTGGAAGAATGTGATCCTTGAAGGCTGTCAGAGCATTCTGTACAGCTAACATTTCCTTTTGATTTATATGCAGGTGCATTTGACTTGGGTTCCATTTGCCCTGAATGCACTTCCCAGCCAGGTGAGCCCCCCCATGCATAGTCTGATGAGCCTGTTGTTAGGGTTTGGTGGCAGGGGGTAGTGTGAATGGTAGTCTTTTGTTTTGGTGGCAGGCCTCTGCCCACCAAAGGAACTCTAGGCGTAGGCAAGGTATGATAGGAATCATTGCTTCTAGATCCTGAGAATGTTGACACCATTGTCTTTTGAGATAACCATTGCAGTTTCCTCATATGCAGCCTTGCATATGGAATTAGAAGAATGCAGGAGGCCAAGGCTTGCAGCATTTGCCTTGCAGACAGCTGGGTTTTTGAGGCCACCTGTTTGAAATAGGTTGTCAAATGAATCCGTTTCCTCTGGCGTAAGGAAAGCCATCTGGGAAGTTGTATTCAAACTTGCTCCCAGGAATATAATTTGTTGATATGGTACCAGGTGTGATTTCTTTTCATTTATGGTGTACCCCAGACAAGTCAACACCCTTTGAACAAAGGCCAGATGATTCAAAAGTATGTCCTGGCTTTCTGCCTGAATTAGACAATCATCCAGGTATGGGTATATTTGAATATTTCTTTGCCTGCAAAATGCAATGACTGGAGCTAGGTACTTTGTGAATACCCTGGGCGCAGTACATAAGCCAAAGAGCAGTGCACAGAACTGATAGTGCATGTATCCTGCTTTGAAGGGTAGGTACCTTCTGCAAGACTCCCTGATAGGGATGTGCAGGTATGCTTCTTTTAAGTCTAGTGTTGCCAAACATGCATCCTTGCCTAGCATAGGAAGCAGCTGGTGAAGAGTCAGTATCTTGAATTTTGGAATCACCAGAAAGGTGTTTAGAGTAGAAAGGTCCAGGATAGGAACGCCATGAATTGTCTTTTCTGGGTACCAGGAAAAGCCTTGAATTGAAACCTTGTCCCTTTTCCTCTTCTGGTACCAACTGAATAGACGCCACGCTTAAGAGGGAGAGTACTTGATTTTGGGCCTCTGCCTACTGATTTGGGGATAGATCTGGCCACCCGCTTGGTGTTGGTAACGTGCTTGGAAGTTTTAAAAGCAAGTCATTGAGACAGTTTTCTATAGGGAGGAGTCTTACTACTCCCAGATTTGGATGCGGAAACCCCCCACTGCTTAGTCTTATGCGTCCCCTAGGACTGAAACCTGAGGTTTCTGCTGTGTCTAGGTTTGGATTGAGAAGACCTGGAAGGGGCTGGAAAGGACCAATTCTTAGAGGGCCAATGCCTACTAAATCTTGGAAGCTGAACTTGTAAGAAATCTTTAACAGTTTGCATAGATTCAGCTTTATCTTCCATCTTTTTAAGAATTTCCTCAGCTTTGTTGCCAAGCAAGCGGTCCTGATTTAAGGGAGCATCCGACAGTTTAGCTTTAACATGATCAGGCAAAGATTGATCCTTATACCAAACATGCCTTCTGAGCACAGACCCAGTAACAGCAGCCCTGCAAGAGACCTCTAATGAATCAAATCCACATTGCAAAGTATGTTTTCCAACCTGTTCAGCAGAATGCATTAAATCCTGTAATTCTTTATTTTCAGCACAGTCAGGAATCAACATCATTTTCTGTTTAAGCAATCCAGTAACATGTTGTTGATACTTTAACATATGGAACTGGCAGTTTAAAGCCCTAATGGCCAAGGTTGCAGAAGTCTAAACCTTCTTACCCCATTTATCCAGCGACCTGGAGTCTCTATCACAAGAGGTAGGATTTTTAGCAGTAGAAGCCTTAATGCCCTTGGGTCCTTGTGAAATAGTTGCTGGATCTGCAATAGGATTTTTAAAAAGGAAATTGTGTGAATCAGGAATCCTGTAATATCTGTCAGATTTTCTGGGAGCAGGAGGCAAAGAATAAAGGGCCAAATTAGATTCTGAAAAGGCATCATCAACAATGTCTAGAACAGGAGGTACAGCTAAAGGCTTATGCTGAGTCAGGAGTAAAAAATCCCTAAGCCTCTTTTTTGAATCAGAAAAATCCTGGCTTCAGCACTGGAAATGCTCCCTTAGAGTATGTAAGGTTTCACCAAAAGAAAAATCCTCTGGAGGGGAAGCAGAAGGAATAGAATCCTCTGCATCAGAATCCTCATAAGTAGATAAGGGTAAATCCAGATTATCAGAAGAATCAGAAAAATCAGAATCCTGGTCAGAAGACTCAAACAACTTCAGTCCTAGTTCTCTTAGAAGGGGGTGGTTGGCTTCCCCTGATTAGAGTTATAAGATCTTCAGCCATTCTTAGCACGCGGCGGCGCAGTGGTGCAGCGGTTAATGCTGTCGCCTCACAGCAAGAGGTTCTCTGGTTCGATTCTTGGCTGGGGTGCCTTCTGTGTGGAGTTTGCATGTTCTCCCTGCGTTCGTGTGGGTTTCCTCCGGGTACTCCGGTTTCCTCCCACATTCTAAAGACATGCTTCTGGAGCATTTCTCCCCGGACCTCCGCTGAAAACAGGATCTGTGGAACCTAGTCGGACTTTCCCGGTCAACAAATGTTAAATAAAAAAATAAAAAATAAATTGTTTTTTAGGCATAGAAGCCTGAGCACTCAGGCCTGGGCGTCTGTTTCTTACGCATGGTTCAAGGTTTAGGCCTAAATGAAGGAGGAGGCGTCAGTTTAATATGCAAGTCTGTAGGCCTGAATACACCCTCAGAAGGCGGTGCCTGCACAGCAGTTCCAGACCCATCCAAAGTAGAGACATCCGCAGGGTTCCACAGTTGAAGCATCTCGCGGCATACCAAACTCCGAATGGGTCTCAGTAGAGGGTTGCGAATCAGAAGTAGCAGGTATCAGGGGCTGCAAAAGCACCTCACTGAGTACCAGCGAACTGGCAACTGACTTAGGAAAAGCGTCGTCGGCAGCTTTGGACCTATGTGGCCTGTCTGTCTTTATCTTTGCATTTTTTCAGAATACCGGTAGTCGGATGGCTAACCAATGACATTTCTGGATAACTGAACTGAGAAACGAACTATTTAGAGGTGAAAATATACAGACGACGGATAGTGCACTGATTAAATAAGGCAAAAAACCGACAGCAAGGTACATCGTGGTCAGGGCCTAGGCAAAGAATACGGTACAAATTAAAATCTTTGTGAGGTATTTGCTTTCAACAAGTAATGCAATTATTAACTTTTACTGACATTGGTAAGGAGCAAGAAAAATTTTCCCCAATGGGGTACTTAGCTTTAGTTGAAGACTTCGGTTCTGAAACTCAAAAATGAAAATTTCAGGAGTCAGCCGACCGACACTTGCGAACTGCTTCTGCTTCGGGCACTGCACGGCAAGAAAAGGTGATCTAATGGCGTCAGCAGCATGTTTTATACCCCTGACGACCTGACATCATGGAAGAAGGGACAGCAACCGACGCAGGACCCAAGACTTTGTTAATCAGGCCGACTGAGGGCTACTGCAAGCAGATAACGCAAATGGAATGACTGCAACAGTGAAACACGAAGAACATCCTGGGTAGTTTTTCCTTTGCCCTTTTATGTTTAGGGAACTCCGCCTCGGAATGACTAGTAGACGCCATCAGAAGTTGGGAACCTGATGATACACTGAATCTCAGCCCTACGACTAATAGTCCTTGAGTTGAAAGAAGCACAGAAAAGTACAGTTGTGTACACTTACCATAAATGTAGATGTTCGAGTGTATTCACTGTTGCAGTCATTATACTGGGTAATCGGCTGGCAGGTTGCCCTCAGTCGGCCTGAATTCCAAAGTCTTGAGACCTGCGTCGGCTGCTGTCTTCTCTTCCATGACTTCAGGTCATCAGGGGTATAAAACATGCAGCCAATGCCATTTTCTTTAGTTTTTTTTTGCCCTTAATGTCAGGTGCCACTAAAAAGGTAGCCAAAAAAATATATATATATATATATATATATATATATATATATATATATATATATATATACATATATACATATATACACACACATATATATATATATATATATATATATATGCATCAATATAAACTTTACCTTCATCTACAAGCAAATACAACAGATAGGTTATAGAAGATAGAGAAGGAAAGATAAACTCCAGAAAGACAGGGGGATGGCGGGAGGGTAACCTGGACTGCAACAGTGAATACACTGAAACATCTACATTTATTGTTAAGTGTACACAACTGTACTATGTTCTTCGTGTTTCACTGTAGCAGTCATTACACATTTGGGTAGAATCCCAAAGCTATTGTTGGGGAGGCTGGAGCTAAACAGCATTAGGTGCGGCTATAAGGCCCTGCAGCACTACAGTGGCAAAGCCTGCCCTGGACTTAGAGTAGAGAGGCAAATGGTAATGCTTTGTAAAGGTGTGAACAGAACTCCAAGTAGCAGCCTCTAGAATGTCTTTGGCTGGTACTCCTCTGAGAAAGGCTGCTGAAGTAGCTGTAGCTCTGGTGGAATGAGACCTAATGCCCTTGGGCACAGGCTTACCATGGTGTAAAGTAGCTGAAACGGATGCAGTGGCTTATCCACTTTGAAATTGTCTGCTTTGAAATAGCCTTTCCTTCTGATCCTGCAGCATATGACACTAGTAATTGCTCAGTTTTTCTTAGAGTTTTAGTCCTGCTCAAGTAGAATCTTAGCTGTCTGTGTACATCCAAGGAAACGAGAATTCTCTCCCCTTTGTTCTGCGGATTTGAATAAACAGTTGGCAGATTAATTGTTTGATTAAGAGCCGCACTGGAAACTACCTTAGGCATAAAAGTAGGATTTGTTCTCAGACACACCCGGTCTGGGTAAAATATGATAAAAGGCTCTACAGCCATGAGGGCCTGTAGCTCTGAAACTCTTCTTGCTGAAGTAATTGCTAGTAGCAGAGCTGTTTTCCAAGATAAGAACTGTATATCAGCGGTAGCAGCTGGTTCAAATGGAGGCAGGGTGAGCTTTTCCAACACATATTGGAGGTCCCATGCAAGTAATGGTGATCTTCTAGGAGGCCTTAAATTTTTGGCTCCTCTAAGATACTGCTTTAGTAAAGGATGAGAAAAGATTGGTGGCTCTGTATTGTAATGAGCTGAAATGGCAGAGGCATGGATTTTGATTGATGAGAAAGAAAGGCCTTTGTCAAGCATCTCAGTTAAGTACTGTAATATCTGAGGAATATTTGGTTCTGCTGTATCAGTTCCTTGTGCTGGATTCCAAGCACATAATCTCTTCCATTTGTCAGCATAAGATTTTCTAGTACTAGGCCTTCTGGCTTCCAAAATAACATCCATCACAGCTTTACCGAGAGGTGTTGTTTGTATAACTACATGATCAGCCATGCTGCCAGGTTCAGTGTCTGTAGTTGATTGTGCAGGATCTGATTGTTTTGCTGGGACAGTAGTTGAGGTCTTTGAAGTAAGGTTCAAGCTGGGTATTGAGACAAGTTCCTTAGGACTGGGTACCAGTACTGGCGGGGCCAGTCTGGAGCAATTAGTATCATCTTTGGTTTCTCGTCTGACGTTTAGGAAGGCCTTGGGGAGAAGAGGCAGAGGAGGAAAGGCATAAACTGATAGTTTTTTCTAACTGTAGGATAGGACATTCACTTTCCATGCTTGTCTGTGATAGGTCCTTGTGCAGAACCTTTTCAATTGATAATTTTGAGGAGAGGTAAATAGATCTATGTCTGGGCTCCCCCATTCCTGTGTTATCATGCTGAAGACTTGTGGATTTACTTTCCACTCGTGAGGATCCATAAGATTTCTGTTTAAATAGTCTGCCAATGTATTTTGTTTTCCTGGCAGGAATTGAGCATGAAGATGTATTTGGTAGGTCAAAGCTGTGTCCCACAGTGCCATGGCTAATATGCAAAGGGGGTATGAGTGTGTGCCTCCTTGCTTGTTTATATACCACATGATTGTGGTGCTGTCCGTTTTTATCAGTAGTTGTCCTGGATGAAGTAAGTCCTTGAAGGCTGTCAGGGCATTCTGAACAGCTAGCATCTCTTTCTGGTTTATATGCAGATGCATTTGTTTTGGGGTCCATATGCCATGAATGCATCTTCCTGCCATGTGTGCTCTCTAGGCATAATCCTATGCATCTGTTGTTAAGGTCTGGCTGGCAGGGGGGAGAGTGAAGGGCCATCCCATCTTTTGGTGACATGCCTTTGCC
The DNA here is from genome assembly GCF_019279795.1 of Protopterus annectens. Lineage (NCBI taxonomy): Eukaryota > Metazoa > Chordata > Ceratodontiformes > Protopteridae > Protopterus > Protopterus annectens. The sequence goes on from NC_056746.1 coordinate 1,516,679,696, forward strand.
CACCATAGAAACTCCTGTTGTAGGCAGGGAATGAGAGGAATCATTGCTTCCAGACTGAGAATGTTGACTCCATAAACTTTTCAGGTACCACTGAAGTTTCCTCATATGCAATCAGCAGGATGCAGAACGCAGGATGCCATGAAGCCCAGAGCCTGAAGAATTTGTCGTGCAGATGACTGCATCTTTGTTGCCATCAGTTTGAAGTAAGTAGTCAGTTGTCTTTGCTTGTCTGGTATGAGGTAAGCCATCTGGGCAGTGCACCCAGGAATGTCATCTTTTGAGAGGGTACCAGTTGTGATTTCTTTTCATTTATTGTGTACCCTAGGCATATTAGAAGCCTTTTCACAAACACCAGATGTCGAAGAAGAGTGTCCTTGTTCTCTGCTTGAATGAGACAGTCGTCTAAGTAAGGATATATTTGTATACTTCTTTGTCTGCAAAATGCAATTACTGGTGCCAGGCACTTTGTAATGACCCTGGGCGTAGTAGATAATTCAAAGGGGAGTGCAGAGAATTGGTAATGCAGTAAGCCAGCCTTGAATCTGAGGTATGCTCTGCATGACTGTCTTACTGGGACATGCAGGTATGCCTCTTTTAGGTCTAATGTCACCAGCCAAGCATTCTTGCCCAGCATAAGCAGAAGCTGCTGCAAAGTCAGCATTTTGAATTTTGGAATGTCCAGGTATGTGTTCAAAATCGATAAATCCAGTACTGGCCGCCAGGCCTTGTCTTTTCTGGGTACCAAGAACAGTCTTGAGTAAAAACCTTGTCCTTTTTCCTGTTCGTGTACTATCTGAATGGCCTCCATATCCATGAGGGACATAAGCTGTTTCTGTCTCTCTGCCCATTGATTTTTTGGCAGACCTGGCAAACCATTTGCCGTTGGCAGAGTGTGGAAATGGAATCTGTATCCCTGTGATACGATGTTTAGTACCCACTTGTCCTGCTTTATTAACTGCCAATTTTGAGCAAAAGTGCTAATTTTCCCCCCTATGCGTGCTGCCAAAAGATAAGTGCTTGGTATAGACAGAGGGAAATCATTGGGATTGCTTTTCTGTAGGTTTGTGCTTTATCTCCTCGAGATTTGGAGGTGGAAGCGCCCCATTGCTTTGACCTGTATGAATCTTGCGCCTGGTATCTGGAAGCCTTAGGGCATCTGGATTTGCGCCTTTAAGCTCTGTCTGACACAGGAAAGGACCAATTTTTGGTAAGCCAGTGTCTACTGAATCTTGGTGGCTGCACTTGTAAACAGTCTAACAGTTTGCATAGACTTAGCTTAGTTTTCCATTTTCTTTAAAACATCTTCTGCCTTAATACCAGAGAATCATGCTGTAAATGTGCATCTAACAGGTTAGCTTTAACATGATCAGGCACATTTTGTTCCTTTAAGCAGGCATGCCTCCTGATCACAGATCCAGTAACTGTGGCCCTGCAGGAGGCCTCTAAGGAATCAAACCCACATTGCAAAGTATGCTTTCCTACTTGTTCAGCTGCATGCAATAATTCCTGCAATTCTTTATTTTATGTACATTCTGAAATCAACAACTTTTTCTGTTTCAGCAATCCCATAACATGTTGTTGGTACTTAAGCATATGAAATTGACAATTTAAGGCCCTGATTGCCAAGGTTGCAGATGTATAAACCTTTTTTCCCCATCTGTCCAGTGCCCTTGAATCTCTGTCAGAGGGGGTAGGATTTTTTGCTGTCGAGGCCTTAACTCCCTTTGGACACTGTGAAATAGTTTCAGGATCAGCAGCAGGGTTTCTAAATAAAAATTTATGTGAGTCAGGGACCCTGTAATATCTGTCAGGCTTACTGGGAGCCGGAGGTAAGGAGTCAGGGGTCAAGCCTGACTCCGAAAACACATCATCCACAATGTCTAGGACAGGAGGAATGGCTAAAGGCCTGTGCTGAGGGAGAAGGAAATCCCTGAGCCTCTTTTTTGATTCTGAGAAGTCTTGACTCTCCCAGTGAAAATGCTCCCTCAAAGTATGCAATGTTTCTGCAAATGAATAATCCTCAGGAGGAGATGCAGATGGAATAGACTCCTCAGCATCAGAATCCTCATAGGGAGGACTAGATAATTCGTGATCAGAAGAAATAGAAACCTGATCTGAAGATTCATAGTCAGTGTCTTGCCTAGGCCTCTTATCTGGAGGGGGATGGGTACTCCTGATCAAGGTAATAAGGTCTTCAGCCATTTTGATCATCTGTTTTTTAGGCATAGAGGCCTGTGCACATGGCTCATGGATCATTTTTTTAGTTTTAGAAGTTGCTTTTGTTTTTGGTTTTGAAGCTGTCATCTGTTTGATATACAAATGTTGAGTTCTGAATACACCCTCAGAAGCCGGTGCCTGCTCAGCGGCTCTGGTCCCATCTGAGGGAGATGCATCAGTCGGTCCAATACCTTGAGTATCTTGCGGTATGCAATAAAGCAGTAAAAATATGAGCATTAGACCAAGTAGCTGCAGCATGAATGTCATCTACAGAAGTCGCAGACCAGAAAGCAAGTGATGTAGCCAAGGATCTGATGCAGTGTGGTTTAGGATGTTTGGGTAAGGACAAACCTTATTTACTGTTAAAGGATATGCAGTCTGTCAGCCATCTGGCTAAGGTAACTTTAGAAACTGTTTACTAAATTTGTTGGGGGAGAAAGAGGCAAAATTGATCTGTCTTTCTGAAATCTTTTGTTCTATGGATATAAAAGCGGAGCTATGTATATACAAGAGATGAAGCATGTATTCATCTTTAATAGTGAAGATGGGAAAGAAAACAGGCAGATTAATGGCTTGGCTAATTAATATTCACTTCCAAGGATACTTTAGGGCAAGAGGGGACTGATTGGTTCATAAGGTAGCCTTTGTAGATGATCAAATGTGGGGATTTGGAAGCGAGAGCCTGGAGCTCAGATACACATCTCACAGATGTAATCGCCAAGACAAAAGCAGTTTTCCGAAATAAAAACCAAGTCAGATCTAGCAGATGGTTCAAAAGGACTCTATCAAACCCAGCAGCATTAACTGTTAATCCCAGGGTGTGGTAGGATCCTTTACTGGGGCTTAAGCAAAACGGTACCTTTGAGGAAAGCCTTGCACAATTTTGATGGAGCTAAAGAACACGCATTTTCACCTGAATGAAAATCTGATATCACTGCCAACTGCACAGTGACAGTCGAGAAACTTGCCCCTTGTTGAAAAACATATGCTAACAGCTCCAAGACAGCTGAAATAGAGGCAATGAAGGAATCTAATTCCCTCGGCTGAGCCCAAACAGAGAATTTCTTCCATTTACTTTTGTAAATTTTCCTGGTAGAGGCCTTCCAGGTTGCTAGTAAAATTTGCTGGACTGGGGAAGAAAATTAGAAGTTATGTACTTACCATAACGTTCCATCTGAGTAGGTGAATTCATTTGTCTGCAACCTGTGGGTATGGATCCGATATCGGATCCGAACCGGCATGGTTTATCCAGCTATGGATCCAAGCTCCTAGCTCCTCCCCTCACCCATAATGCCCTGCTCTCCCCTACATGACCTCAGATCGAGTTTGCCCTGTATCAAATACCCTAAATCAAAGGGTAACACATTCTATGCAGGAAACTGACAAAGCCAGGGGGATAGGAGGGCGGGATGGTTGCAGACAAATTAATTCACCTACTCAGATGGAACGTTATGGTAAGTACATAACTTCTAAATCTGAAGTAGGAGATTCATTTGTCAGCAACCTGTGGGACAGAGTCCCCAGCTACCTGAATCTTGGGCGGCCGTCATGGAAGAATATTCCGGAGCACCGCGGAGCCAAATGATGCTCTACTTCTAGATGTGATATCCAGCTTGTAATGAGAAATAAAGGTATGAGATGAAGCCCAAGTGGCTGCTGAACAAATGTCATCCAGAGGAATCCTAGCTTTAAAGGCTGCTGAGGTAGAAACAGACCGGGTTGAATGAGCATGGACTCCGTCCGGTGCGGACCTCCCGGAAGCTTGGTAAGCTAAAAGAATACACTGGGGAAATCCAGCGTGACAAGGAGACTTTGGAGATTGGTTTACCCAGATTGAATTTGGCAAAGGAAATGAACAATTGGTCGGATTGTCTGTGACCAGCTGTCCTGTTAGGATAAAAACGAAGCTGCCTGTGAACATCCAATGAATGCAGCTTGTATTCGCCTTTGTTCTGATATTTAGGAAAGAAAACGGGGAGGTTGATGGACTGATTAATGTTTGCTTCCGAAGCTACCTTAGGAAAAAAGGAGGGATTGATCCTGAGGTACACACGGTCTGGATGGAAGATCAAGTAAGGCGGCTTCATGGACAGGGCTTGAAGTTCTGAAACTCTTTTGGCTGAAGTAATGGCTACTAAAAATGCAGTCTTAAGAGATAAGAATTTTAGATCCACTGTGGCCGCAGGCTCGAAGGGGGGAGTGGTCAAGGCCTGAAGAACCAAGGAAAGATCCCATGGTGGAACCGCCTGCTTGACAGGGGGTCTAAGCAGAAAGGTGCCTTTTAGGAAGATTTTACATAACTTGGCAGACATAAGAGGCCCAGAGTCATGACCAACATGATAATGACAAATGGCCGCTAGCTGAACTTTGATCGTGGAACTACTGGCGCCATCATTAAAAAGAGTGGTAAGGAAGTCTAGAACCACGGGAAGAGGAACCGTGAAGGGATCTAGACCTTGCCGCTCCGCCCAAATGGAGAATCGCTTCCATTTACTGCGGTAAGTTTTTCTGGTAGAGGGTTTATGCACCGCTACCAGAATGGCCTTAACGGGAGACGAAATACCGGGAGTCCTGATTAGGAGTGGAACTGGAGCAACCAAGCAGTCAGCTTCAGGTTGTCCAGGTTCGGAGATGGTAGGTTCGATGGGTGTGCTATCAGATCCGGAATGGGATCTAGAATCCAAGGTGGATTCACTGAGTGAGACCTTAGGTAAGGGAACCAGATCTGCCGAGGCCAGAATGGGGCTATGAGGATCATTCTGCACCCCAACCGAGCAGCTTTCTGAAGAACCTGGAGCATCAGAGGCAGAGGGGGGTATGCGTAAAGAAGACCGGGAGGCCAAGCATGCACCAGAGCGTCTCTCGGGGAATCCCCTGGAGTAGGGATTAGAGCGAAAAAACTGTCGCACTTGGTGTTTAATGGAGAAGCAAAGAGATCGCAACAAGGAGTTCCCCACCATGCGAAGATACGTTTTGCTACTTGAGCATTGAGAGACCACTCGTACGGGGAGAGAATGGTGCGACTGAGCTTGTCCGCAAGGATGTTGGACCAACCCGGAATATGCGTTGCGATGAGAAAGCGGTTGGTGGAGATCGCCCATTCCCACACTCTCATGGCTTCCCGACATAAAGGGTAAGACCTGGTTCCCCCCTGTTTGTTGATGTACCAGACCACTTGACATGTTGTCTGACTGAATCACAATTGTTCCCCGGGGAAGAAAGGCTTGAAGTGCTTGCAATGCCAAGAGCACGGCCCTCATCTCCAGAACACTGATATGCAGGGAGGTCTCTGAGTCATTCCACGTGCCTTGGACCGTCCGTCCCGCAAAATTCCCCCCCCCACCCGAGGTGAGATGCGTCCGTGGTCACTGTGGCAAGAGGGGAGATGCACAAAAGGGGCGGCCTAGTTGGAGATCCTCGGAATGGAGGCACCACAAGAGAGACCGCTTGCAAGCCTTGCTGATTGCAATGGGGTGATGCAGAGAGAGAGAAAGATAAGACCATTGTACTTGAAGCATCCACTGAAGTACCCGCATGTTCAAGTGGGCGAATGGGAGAAGAGAAATCGCTGCCGCCATGGACCCTAGTGCCCTCAGGACCAATTCTGCCGGAACTGAGCTGGAGTGGAGGATGGCCCGCACCTGGAGTCGTAGATTCCGAATTCTGTCGGTTGTGAGGAAGGCTCTTAACTTCCTCGTGTCTAACCTGGCACCTATGAATTCTATCAACTGAGTAGGGGCCAGGTTGGACTTTCCTACGTTTATCGTGATGCCTAGCCAGGGAGCTAGCTGAAGAAAGGAGTCTCTTGCCAAGGATAGCAGATGCCTTGTTGGGGCGGTGAGAAGCCAGTCGTCCAGGTACGGAAAGACCTGCACCCCCTGAAGCCTCAGGTGGGCCGCAACCACTGCTAAAACTTTGGTGAAGACCCTGGGGGCTGTGGTGAGACCAAAGGGAAGGACCCTGAACTGGTAGTGACTGGCTCCCAGCCGGAAGTGAAGAAACCTCCTGGACCGTCTGTCCATTAGTATGTGGTAGTACGCATCCTTGAGGTCTATAGAACACATCCAGTGATTCTCTCCCAGAAGGGGGAGGATAGATTGTAAAGTGACCATCCGGAACTTCTCCTTGGGAACTGCCAGGTTTAATAGGGACAGATCTAAAATGGGTCTTAGGTCCCCCGTCTTTTTTGGCACTAAAAAGAACCTGGAGTTGAACCCTGATACGATCTGGTCTGGGGGGACGGGCTGGATGGCTCTTTTCCTCAGCAGATAGCCAATTTCTGCTGAAGCGGCCTCCCTCTGATCGGGTGGAACGTCGGGGAGGGATTTTGGTTTTGGGACGTGAAGAAAAGAGATTTTGTATCCTCTGGATATAATACGGAGGACCCAGCGGTCTGATGTTATGGACTCCCATGCCGCTAGGTGCTCCAAAAAACGTCCCCTTACTGCCTCCAGAGTGGAGCAGTCAGGCAACCCCTCAGGGTTGCTGCGCGGGTCGCTCAGAGAAAGGTTCTCTGGACCCAAAATTCCTGGGAGCCCCTCTGCCCCTGGGGCGGCGTCCACCATGTCCTCCTCTGCCACGGAAGGACTGGTTGTCCGGAGCGGGTTGGGATTGCTGCGACTTCCGGAACCACATCTTCTTCTGGCCCTTTTGGTTCCTAGAGTAGGACCTCTGGGGCACAGAGAAGCGGACTCCGACGGCAGACAGCGGCTTCCCGTCCTTCTCGCTCTGGACCAAGGTGTCGTGAACCGTCTTGCCAAAAAGGGCAGAACCATCAATGGGGGCGTTCGCGAAAGACGCCTTGAAGGGCTCCGTGAAATCACAACAGCGGAGCCAGGCCTGGCGTCTCGTGACTAGGCCTACTCCTGCAGCTCTAGCGGCTCCCTCAGCAGCATGGGAAAGCAACTGCATAGAGGTATTTGTCACGGACTGAAGAGTGGCCATACGGGTGGAGTGCAAAAGTTTGTCCTCCTCCGACATGGACTCTGGGGGGGATGCAGCGTATTCTTTGATAAGATTGCGCTGCATCCTAATAACATGTGCCAGATAGTTGAGCGCCCTCACTGAGAAGGTCGCTGAACTAAACATTCGCTTCCCCAATCGGTCCATCATCCGAGACTCCTTGCTCGGAGGATGGACTGAGGGACTCTCCTGGGCGAGTTCCCTCTTGGTGGCTGCTGCTGTCAACATGGCATCTACCGGAGGTCCCTTACTCCAGTGGGCACGGTCAGCAGGGGGGCTGAGGATCCTGTCTGGCCTTTTGGGGATTGGCTCCACAGTGTCCGGTTCCTTCCACGCCCTGGTGGTAATAAGGTCCACCAGGAGGTCAGCAGGAGGGGACACCCAAGAGGTAGACGGGCCCGCTTCGAATGCCTCCAAGAACACGGACTCATCCGAGGAAGACTTTGGGGCAGACCACCCACCTCTTATACGAAGCATTTCCATGATGTCTCCAAAGGAGACATCCTCGGGGGGTGATCTTGGGGAGCCTTCCCCTTCCTCCAAGTCCCTGTCTTCAGTTAAAGACTCGGGGGAGTCTATGTGCCTCCTTTTACACGTGTGCTTGCGAGGTGCTTCCTTGGGGGGGGCTGTCCGAGGAGCCCTCGCAAGCAGTGTCTAGTTCCACAGGAACTGCTTGGGGCATTGAAACGGGCTGTCCCAGTGGCCGGGTGATGGAAGCCTGACCCAGAGCAGATGGAGCGCAGGACGGAGCCGAAGCAAATGCCGGGGGTCCGGAAGCCCTCAACAGAGCCCTCTCCACTACATCAAAAGCCAAAGGGGAGCCGGCCTAGACCAAAGGATCCAACAGTCGGCTCCCCCTCGGATCCAAGGAGTGGATCGGAGCTGGCGCCGAGCCCCTCTGATCCGAGGGACCAGTGCGCTCTGACACGGATGGCGCCGAAGGCACACTGAGTCCCTCGGATCCGAAACTCGGGCCAAGGCTCCGAGAGGTCGGATCCGACACACTCGAGGGCAGGGTTGGATCCGAAGTAGCCAGTACTATCGGAGCCGACCCACCCCCGGCTCCAAAGCTGCCCGGCTCCGATCGCTTTGAACCCGGGTAGCGGGTCGGAGAAGGAGCTATGGGCTTGAAAAAGGGGGTCGAGCTCCCCCCCGGGGGGGGGGCAGGAGCACTCCCATCTGCATCTGGGCCTGGATGAACCTTCGCATCATCCGGTCCAGATCGACGTCGGAAAGACTATAGGTCGACCTCGAAGAGGCTACCGAGGTAGGCCTTGAGTACCGCCTCGATAGCCTCGATGGAGGTCGGGTCTCCTCCTCCTCAGGTCCCGGTGAAAAGGTTGGGGACCGGAGCCGAGACGGAGGAGAACCAGTAGCTAGAGTGGCCGAAGGAGAAGCCCGCTTAGACGGAGGTCTCGGCCCGCCGCTTGTGGTGCTTCTCTCTCCGGTCCTTCTTCCTAGCTTCCCTCTCCTCCGAACCCGTAGAGGGAGTTTGAATCCCGGGAGGAGGAGCAGGAGCGGTAACTACCAACAGGGCGGAGGCCGAAGCAGAGTCTGGGGGTAATAGTCCCGCCAAGACCAGCTTCGACCTCTGCTCCTTCAATGCCCTGGGGTTGAACCCTGCACAGATTGAACATCCAGAAGTGAGGTGTTCAACCCCAAGGCATCGAACGCACCGAGTGTGGCCATCCGCAGGGGACAGCTTATGGCCACACTCGGAGCATTTCGAAAATATTGCCTTTGGGGCCTCAGACATTTTTTTTTTTAAACAAAGAAAAAATAACAAGTTAACAACCCAGTCACACTAAAGGCACCAAAGAAACCAGGTGCACACAAACTACGCTACCAGCGAGGGGAGGGAATTACAAAAATAAGTAATCTAACCAAAAATTAGTTTAAAAGGGTGAGAAACCTAAAACTTTCACACAAAAAACTATTTATTTGACAAAAAAAAACCCCTTAGAAAATACTAAAATATCATTTAGCTGAAGGAGCTCAAAGATCAAGCTGTCACCATGAACGCGGCAAACTAGATCTGAGCTCATGTAAGGAGAGCAGGGCATTATGGGTGAGGGGAGGAGCTAGGAGCTCGGATCCATAGCTGGATAAACCATGCCAGTTCGGATCCGATATCGGATCCATACCCACAGGTTGCTGACAAATGAATCTCCTACTTCAGATCCTAGGTTGTCTAATCAAACGTGGACTTGGAGAAACCATGCTGTCACCTTGAGGCCTGTAATGTCCAAGAGATCAATCCCCACCCCCAGGGTGGATGCTGAAGGTGAGAACAGAGGAAAGGGAACCCCACTTGACAAGGCCAAAATGGGCAAGAAGGACAACTATGCTCTGCAACTGAAGTGCCTTCTGTAAGAATTTGGGAATTAGACGTATTGTGGGGATACGCGTAAAGGAGATCGGAAGGTCAAATGTGGAATAGAGCATCTCAGTGACTCCCTGGTAGGGGATCAGGGCAAAGAACTTGCAGCACTTGTGGGGAAATGCAAACAGAATGCAGCAAGGTTCACCCACTGATGGAAAATCCTCTGCTCTACTGACTGACTGACAGATCACTCATGAGGCATCAGAATGGACCTGCTGCATTTGTCCACTAGCACAACGGTTTTCCCCTGGATGTGCATTGCTATAACAAAGTGGTTGGGGGAGATTGCCAGCTGCCACACTCACTGACTCTCGACAACTGGGATAAGATCAGGTATCTCTACTTGTCGATGCACTAAACTGCACAAGTTGTAGGTTTGAGAAGCAATCACCCAAAAAGGAAGGGCATCCTGAAAGGCCTGCAATGCTAAGAGGACCACGCTCTTCTCTAGGATGAGTGAATTGTGCTTCCCAAGAAAATGCCCCCCACCCCAACTGGGAGGCGCCTGTGGTTACTGTGGCTGCGGGGGGGGGGGGTGGAAAGACAACAAGGTGGCCTTGAGAAACTTAATCCAACTGAATCCACCAGAGTAAGCAGTCTTTGCATACTTGTGTGAGTTTGACTGGTGAAGACAAGGGATGGCGAAGAACTGACCTCTGAACAGCTAAAGTCCACACTGAAGAATGTGCTTATAAAAAGCAGTCCATAGGAACCAATGTTATGTCTGCTGTCATTAACCCTAAAATCTGAAAAATCAGTCTGGCTGGAGGAGAAGGGTGTAAGACAACTTGTTCCACTTGACACCATACTCTTTTTGGTGGAAGAGAGGCTATCTGACAGACTGTGTCCAAATGTGCACCTATGAATTCGATTCTCTGAAGGGTTGAAGATAGCATTTGCAAAGGCTGTCTGAGATGCTCAGGGATTGACATAACTGGAGCAAGCAGTCTTTGGATTTCTCAGAGAGATGCCTGGTTGGGGTTGTGAGGAGCCAGTCATCTTGGTATGGAAACGCTCTGAATCCTAGCGAACAGCTACCAGTGCTACACATTGGGTAAACACCTTGGGGGCTGTGGTTAGACCAAAGGGCAGGGCTCTGAACTGATACTGGATCCCAGCCAAAAGCACAGGTATCTGAGAGGGCATCTGTTCACCTCAATATGCTAGTACATGTCCTAAAGTTCAGTGGACCACATCCAATCATCCTTTTGCAGAAATGGCAGAATACACTGAACCATGACCATTTGGAGATTAGAGTTCTTTACAAACTGATTCAATTTGCTGGGGTCCAGCAGTGGTCTCAGGTTCCCCGTTTTCTTTGACACTAAAAAGAATCCTGCCTTTAACAGCCAGTGTTTTAAATCAGATATGCTTGTTTGCTCAAGATGTTCTAAGCTGCAGAGAGACTGGCCTACTGCCCTGCTGTGATATCTGAAAAAAGAGAAGTTTTTATTTTCAATTGTCTTCTGCACTTCTGTTTAAAACATCATCTCTGTAACTGTTTTTTTTCCCCACCCACCTGGCCAGTTGCTGTAGTGGTCTTAAGTCTTGTTGGCTTTGAGTTGCCCACCTCTGGTATACAGTTGATACAGGACACTCCCCCTAGTCACATTACATCAACTCATTCTACTGTTTATAGTGAGAACTTAGCAAAGGACCACCCCTTTAGCTTATGAACCTTGAATTATCTCATTTTCTCTCTCTTCACTTTCTACTATTAAAAAAAAAACTGAACCTCTTTCTACTTCATTTTGCCATTTGCCATATTACTGCTTGTTGGTAGCCTCACTAAACTGATGACAGTGTTCAACTGAATCACTGCATTATTAGTGCTGTCTGTTGCTGTTCTGATTTATGAGCCATTATTTCAAAGCAATCTACTGATTAACTATATTTCATTGGTATATACTGCAATTCATTACTGTTTAACTGCATTTTGTTTCTGTTTAACTGTATTTTTTCATATTGCAAGTGATATTCTTTTTACTATAAGCGATTAATCTGTGCTTCACTGAGAGTTTTTTCTTACTGAGTTCTTATCCTTAAAATTGAGTAGCACAGTCTCAATACAGGTCTGCAGTATCCGGAGCTTCAGCTGCACGATTTTAAACTCTTTTTGAGGTATTCCAGCTATAAGTTAACTATTTATTCTAAAAAAAAAAAAAAAAAAAAACTTCTAAGCTCGCTTTCCGCTTTTCCTGTTACTAGAGTAGTCCAGATACAGATATGCTATATCCAGGACTGTTTTGTAAGATGTTCTTCTTGTTTCACTGTTGCAGTCATTACATTTGGGTAATCTGCTGGCAGGTTGCATTCAGTCGACCTGATTAACAAAGTCGTGGGTCCTGCGTCGGTTGCTGTCCCTTCTTCCATGACATTAGGTCGTCAGTGGTATAAAACATGCAGCCGACGCCATTACATCAGTCTTTCTTGCCGTGCGGTGCCTGAAGCAGAAGCAGTTCGCAAGTGCTGGTCGGTCGACTCCTAAAATTTTTGTTTTCGAGTTTCAGAACCAAAGTCTTCAACTAAAAAGCTAAGTACCCTGTTGGGGAAACTTTTTCTTGCTCCTTACCGATGTCAGTAACAGTTAATAATTGCATTACTTGTGGGAAGCAAATACCTCATAAGGATTTTCATTTGTACTGTATTCCTTGCCTAGGCCCCGACCATAACGTACCTTGCTGTTGGTTTTGTGCTAAATTTAATCAACGCACTATTAAACGTCGGTATATTTTTGCTTCTAAATATTTTGGCTCACGATTTAATTATCCAGAAATGTCGTCAGTTAGCAATCCGACTACCGGAATACCTAAAAAACGAAGAGATGAAGACAGAGACAGGCCGTCGAGGTCCAAAACTGACGACGAAGCTTCGCCTAAGCCAGTCGCCAGTACTCAGTGAGGCGTTTTCGCAGTCCCTGATACCTGCTACTTTTGATTCGCAGGACTCTACTGAGACCCATTCTGAGTCCGGTATGCCACAAGATGCTTCAATTATGGAACCCGCGGATGTCTCTACCTTAGATGGGTCTGGAGCCGCTGTGCAGGCACCGGCTTCTGAGGGTGTTTTCAGGCCTACAGATTTGTATATTAGACCGACTCCATCTTCAAAACTCCGGCCAAAATCAAAATCTATGTCTAAAAAACCGATGTCTGGGCCACATGTGTAGGCCCCCTATGCCTAAAAAACAGATCAAAATGGCTGAAGACTTAATTACACTGATCAGGGGTAGCCAACCCCCCCCCCCCCCACACACACACACACACTTCTAAGAGGCCTAGGCAAGACATTGATTTTGAATCTTCTGAACATGATTCTACTACTTCTGATTCTTCTAATGAGCAGGATTTGTCTATACAAACTTATGAGGACTCTGATGCAGAAGATTCCATTCCTTCTGCTTCTCCCACTGAGGATTTTTCTTTTGGGGAAACTTTACATACTTTAAGGGAACATTTCCACTGGGAAAGTCAGGATTTCTCTGAATCTAAAGAGAGACTTAGAGATTTTCTTCTTCTTCTTCCTCAGCATAGGCCTTTGGCTATACCTCCCGTTCTAGACATTGTTGGTGATGTTTTTTCAGAATCTAGTATGGCTCCTGATTCTCTGCTTCTGGCTCCTTGTAAGCCAGACAGATACTACAGGGTACCTGACTCCCACAAATTCCTTTTCAAAAATCCTATTGCAGATCCTGAAAACATTTCTCAGGGTCCCAAGGGCATTAAGGCCTCTACCGCTAAAAATCCTACCCCTTCTGAAAGAGATTCCAGGGCACTGGATAGATGGGGAAAGAAGGTTTACACTTCTGCAACCTTGGCAATCAGGGCTTTAAACTGTCAATTTCACATGCTTATATATCAACAGCATATCATGGGACTGCTTAAACAGAAAATTATGTTAATTTCTGACTGTGTGGAAAATAAAGATTTACAGGATTTATTGCATTCAGCTGAATAAGTTGGAAAACATACTTTGCAATGTGGTTTTGATTCTTTGGAGGCCTCTTGCATGACTGCTGTAACTGGGTCTGTGCTAAGAAGGCATGCTTGGCTCAAAGAGCAAACTTTGCCTGATCAATTTAAAGTAAAATTACTGGATGCTCCTTTACATCAGGCAATAAGGCTGAATAAGTTTTAAAAAAGATGGAAGATAAAGCTAAATCTATGCAAACTGTGAAAGATTTCTTGCAAGTGCAACCTCCAAGATTTAGTAGGCACTGGCCTACTAAGAACTGGTCCTTTCCAGTATCTTCAAGAGCCACTCAAGTCAAAACCAGACATTCCAAAGGCTCCAGGTTTCAGTCACAAGGGACCTTTAGAACAAAACAATGGGGTACCTCCTTTTCCAAATCTGGAAACAAGGCACCTCCCTATGGTAAGCAGTCTCAATGACTTCCCTTTACACTTACCAAGCACTTACCTTATGGCCACCCCTTTGGGGGGAAAACTGGCACTTCATGCAAAAAAACTGGCAACTTACAACACAGGACAAATGGGTTTTAAATATAGTATCCCAGGGATACAGGTTTCATTTCCACATGTTGCCAATCCCAAACAGATGGCCAGACCTGCCCCCAAATCAGTGGGCAGAGGCCCAGAAACAAGTACTGTCCCTCATGAACATGGGGGCTATTCAACCGGTACCAGAAGAGGAAAATGGACAAGGTTTTTATTCAAGACTTTTCCTGGTACCCAGAAAAGACAAATCATGGCGTCCAATTCTGGACTTATCTACTCTAAACATATTTCTGGACATTCCAAAATTCAAGATGCTTACTCTTCAACAGTTACTTCCTATGCTAGGCAAAGATGCCTGGTTGGTAACTCTAGACTTAAAAGAGGCTTACCTGCATATCCCAATCAGGGAATCTTGAAGAAGATACCTCCACTTTAAAGCAGGCTACTTGCATTACCAGTTCTCTGTACTGCCCTTTGGCTTATCTACTGCGCCCAGGGTCTTAAAGTGCCTGGCTCCAGTAATTGCATTTTGCAGACAAAGAAATATTCAAATATATCCATATCTGGATGATTGTCTAATTCTGGCAGAAAACAGCGACATTCTTCTACAACATCTGGTGTTTGTAAAAAGGGTTCTAACTTGTCTAGGGTACAAAATAAACAAAAAGAAATCACAACTGGTACCCTCTCAAAAAATTACATTCCTGGGTGCAAGCTTGAATACAACTGCCCAGATGGCTTACCTTATGCCAGAAAAGCAAATTCATTTGGCAACTTAATTCAAACAGGTGGCCACAAAAACCCTGCTATCTGCAAGACAAATTCTGCAAGCCTTGGGCTTCATGGCCTCCTGCATTCTCCTAATTCCATATGCAAGACTGCATATGAGGAAACTTCAGTGGTACTTAAAAGGTTTATGGAGTCAACACCGCCACAGCCTGGAAACAAGGATTCCTATCATACCTTGCCTGCAAAGTACAGTTGTGTACACTTACCATAAACGTAGATGTTAGAGTGCATTCACTGCGTCGGCTGCTGTCACACCTTCCCGGACATCAGGTCGTCAGGGGTATAAAAGAAGCAGCTGACGCCATTTTCTTCAGTTTTTCTTGCCCCAGATGTCAGGTACCCCCAAAAAGGGTAGCCAAATGTTATGTATATATTCAGAAATACATCAATATAAATTTTACCTTCATCTATAAGCAAATACAGCACATAGGTAGTATAAGTCAACGAAGGAAAGATAAGATCCAAAAGAAATAAGGGGGAAGGCGGTTGGGGTAACCTGGACTGCAACAGTGAATACACTCGAACATCTACATTTATGGTAAGTGTACACAACTGTACTATGCTCTTCGTGTTTCACTGTTGCAGTCATTACATTTGGGTAGAGTCCCAAAGCTATGGTCGGGAGGCTGGAACTAGACAGCAGTAGGAGCGGCTATGAGGCCCCGCAGAACTGCAGTGGCAAAGCCTGCCCTGGATTTAGAGTAGAGTGGCAGATTATAATGCTTTGTAAAGGTGTGCACTGAACTCCAGGTAGCCGCCTCTAAAATGTCTGTGGTAGGTACTCCCCTGAGAAAGGCTGCTGAGGTGGCTACAGCTCTGGTTGAATGAGGCCTAATGCCCTTAGGCACTGGCTTGCCATGGTGTAATTAACAGAAACGAATGCAGTGGCCTAGCCACTTAGAAATAGTCTGCTTTGAGATAGCTTTTCCTTGTGATCCTGCAGCATATGCCACTAGTAATTGCTTTGTTTTCCTGAAAGCTTTGGTTCTGTCCAAGTAGAATCTAAGCTGTGTACATCCAAAGAATGCAGAATTCTCTCCCCCTTGTTCTGTGGATTTGGGTAAAAGGTAGGCAGATGGATGGCTTGATTAAGATAAGAACCACACTGGACACTACTTTAAGGCATAAATGTTGGGTTTGTCCTCAGGGAGACTCTGTCTAAATGAAAAATGATGAAATGTTCCACAGCCATGAGCGCCTGTAGCTCTGAAACTCATCTTGCAGAAGTAATTGTTAAGAGCAGAGCTGTTTTCCAAGATAAAAACTTCATATCAGCTGTAGCAGCTGGCTCAGAAGGAGGCAGGGTGAGTTTTTCCAAGACATAGTTGAGGTCCCATGCAGGTATTGGTAGTCTTCTTGGGGACCTTACATTTTTGTCTCCTCTGAGGTATTGCCTTAATAAAGGGTAAGAAAAAAGTGGTGGCACTGTATTGTAATGAGCCGAAATGGAAGAGGCATGAATTTTAATAGATGAAAAAGATAGGCCTTTGTTCAGCATCTCAGTTAAGTACTGCAAAATCTGAGGAATATTTGGTACCGCTGTATCAGTTCCTTGTGCCTGGTTCCAGGCACAGAATTTCTTCCATTTTCCAACATAAGACATTCTAGTACTAGGCCTTCTGGCTTCCAGAATGACATCCATCACAGCTTTACTGAGAGGTGTTTTTTGTATGTCTACATTATCCGCCATGCTGCCAAGTTTAATGTCCTGAGTTGGCTGTGTATGATCTGATTGTGTTGCTGGGACAGTAGTAGAGGTATTTGAGGTAAGATCCAAGCCAGGTACAGAGATAAGTTCCTTAGCACTGGATACCAGTACTAGCGTGGCCAGTCTGGGGCAATCAGTATCACCTTTGGCTTCTCCTGTCTGACCTTTGGTAGCACCTTGGGGAGTAAAGGCAGTGGAGGGAAGGCCTATACTGGCAGGTTTTTCCAGGTGAAGGATAGGGCGTCCACTTTCCATGCTTGTCTGTGATAAGGCCTTGTGCAGAATCTTTTTAGTTGATAATTGAGAGGGGAGGCAAATAGATCTATGTACGGGCATCTCCATTTCCTTGTTATCATGCTGAAGACTTGTGGATCCAGCTTCCACTCGTGGGGATCCATGAGGTTTCTGCTTAGTTCATCTGCCAGAGTATTTTCCTTTCCTGGCAGGAATTGTGCCTGCAGATGTACTTGGTAAGTCAAACCAGTGTCCCACAATGTCATGGCTAGTCTGCAAAGGGGATAAGAATGTGTGCCCCCCTGCTTGTTTATATACCACATGACCATGGTGTTGTCTGTCTTCATCAGTAGTTATCCCGGATGAAGTAGGTCCTTGAAGGCTGTCAAGGCATTTTGAACAGCTAACATCTCTTTTTGACTGATATGTAGATGCATTTGGTTTGAGGACCATGTGCCCTGAATGACTCTTCCTGCTATGTGGGCTCCCCAGGCATAATCTGATGCATCCGTCGTTATTGTCTGCCTGGCTGGAGGTAATGTGAATGGCTGTCCCTTGTTCTGGTGACAAATCTTTGCCCACCATCGAAACTCCTGTTGCAGGCAGGGAATGAGAGTAATGAATGTTTCCAGGCTGTGGCAATATTGAGTCCAAACACTTTTTAGGTACCACTAAAGTTTCCTCATATGCAGTCTTGCATATGGAATTAGTAGGATGCAGGATGCCATGAAGCCCAAAGCCTGCAGATGTTTTCTTGCAGATAACTGGGCCTTTGTTGCCTGCGTTTTGAAATAGGTAGTCAGTTGCCTTTGCTTGTCTGGAGTGAGATAAGCCATCTGGGCAGTTGTATTCAAGCTTGCACCCAGGAATGTTATCTGTTGTGAGGGTACTAGTTTTGATTTCTTTTTGTTGACTGTGTACCCTAGGCATGATAGAAGTCTTTTCAGAAACGCCATATGTTGAAGAAGAATGTCCTTGTTCTCTGCTTGAATGAGACAGTCATCCAAATAAGGATATATTTGTATTCCTCTTTGTCTGCAGAATGCAGTTACTGGTGCCAGGCACTTTGTAAAGACCCTGGGCGCAGTAGATAAGCCAAAGGGCAGTGCAGAGAATTGGTAATGCATTGAACCAGCCTTCAATCTTAGGTATCGTCTGCATGATTGTCTGATTGGAACATGCAGGTATGCCTCTTTTAGGTCTAAAGTCACAAGCCAAGCATTCTTGCCCAACATGGGCAGAAGCTGCAGCAAAGTCAACATTTTGAATTTTGGAATATCCAGGAAAGTGTTCAGAATAGATAAGTCCAGTATCTGCCTCCAGGCCTTGTCCTTTCTGGGTACAAAGAACAGTCTTGAGTAAAATACTTGTCCCTGCTCTTGCTGTGGTACTTGTTGAATGGCCCCCATGTCTATGAGGGATGAGACTTGTTTTTGTGCCTCTGCCCATTGATTTTTTGGCAGATCTGGCCATCCGTTTACCATTTAGAACCCACTTGTCCTGGGTTATGATGTGCCAATTTTAAGAAAAAAGTGCTAATTTTCCCCCTAAGGGTGCTGCCAGAAGATAAGTGCTTGGTGCAGGCAGGGGGAAGTCATTGAGACTGTTTTCTGTATGTATGTGATCTATCTTCTCCAGCTTTGGAGGTAGAAGCACCCCATTGCTTGGGCCTATAAGAACACTGCGCTTAGGATCTACCCCTAGGGCGTCTGGCTCTGCCCCTTTGAGGTCTGTCTGACACAGGAAAGGACCATTTTTTTGTAGGCCAGTGTCTACTAAACCTGGGTGGCTGTACGTGTAAAAAAATCTTTGACAGTATGCAAGGTTTCCCCAAAGGAATAGTCCTCAGGAGGAGATGCTGAAGGTATAAATTCTTCAGCATCAGAATCCTCATAGGGGGGAAGAGAATATTCCTGATCAGAAGAGGAATCAGAAGAAATAGAAACCTGATCTGAAGATTCATAGTCAGTGTCTTGCCTAGGCCTCTTTTCAAGAGGGGGATGGGAACACCTGATCAAGGTAATCAAGTCTTCGGCCATTTTGAGCATCTGTTTTTTGGGCATAGAGGCCTGCCCACGTGGCTCTTGAGTCTGTTTCCTTGCTTTAGAAGGTGCTTTAGTCTTTGCCTTTGATGCTGAAATCGTTTTAATGTAAAGATGTTTAGGCCTAAATACACCTGGTGCCTGCTCAGCAGCTCCAGACCCATCTGAGGGATTAGCGTCCGCAGCTCCAAAACCTTGAGTATCCAGTGGCAAGGCCGATCTCACGTGGGAGTCGGTAGTGGCCTGCAACTCTGAAGTAGGGGGCATCAGGGGTTGCGAAAGCGCCTCACTGAGAACCGGCGACTGGTTTAGGAGAAGCTTTGTCGTTGGTTTTGGGCCTCGGTTGTTTTTCTTTTTCTTTGCGTTTTTTGTAAACTCCGGTAGTCTGATGGCTATCCGACAACATTTCAGGATAATTAAACCGGCGCCCAAAAAAGTATAAAGCAAAATCATACCGACGCTTAATAGTGCGTTGGTTAAATCTAGCACAAAACAGACAACCAGTAACATTGTGATCAGGGTCTAAGCAAGGAATACAATAAGAATGAAAATCCTTATGAGGTATTTGCTTTCCACAAGAAATACAATTATTAACTTTTTCCTGACATCGGTCTGGAGCAAGAAAAAAGTTTCCCCAGTGGGGTACTTAGCTTTATTGAAGACTTCGGATCTGAAACTCAAACACGAAAATCTCAGAAGTCGGCCGACCAGCACTAAATGGCGTTGGCCGCTTCTTTTATACCCCTGATGACCTGACATCAGGGAAGGGGTGACAGCAGCCGATGCAGGACCCAAGACTTTGGAATTCAGGCCGGCTGAGGGCAACCTGCCAGCAGGATTACCCAAATGTAATGACTGCAACAGTGAAACACGAAGAAAGTACAGTTGTGTACACCTACCATAAATGTAGATGTTCGAGTGTCTTCACTGTTGCGGTCATAACTGTAGGGTGCTCCTGCCGGCAGGCAGCCCGAGGTCGGCCAGAATCCCAAAGTCTGGGTCCGGCGTCGGCTGTACAAGCCAGTACCCTGACGTCAGTACGCTCTGGTACATAGCCCTCAGCCGACGCCATCTTCTCCAGCCTTTCTTGCCCTAGATGTCAGAAGTCCCTAATAAATCATAAATGAATCCCACTAGGAAACACAAATACACCACAAAAAAGAGAAAAAGAGGGGATAGGAGGGAGGGAAACAGATGCAACAGTGAAGACACTCGAACATCTACATTTATGGTAGGTGTACACAACTGTACTATGTTCATCGTGTTTCACTGTTGCAGTCATAACTGTAGGGTGGAATCCCAAAGCAGTGAAAAAAGGGGGGAGGTTTAGACAGAAGAAGGGGCAGCAAGAAGACCCTGCAAAACAGCAGAGGCAAAGCCTGCCCTGGTCTTAGAATACAAAGGGAGATTGTAGTGCTTGGAAAAAGTATGCACAGAACTCCAAGTGGCAGCTTCCAAGATATCTTTGGTAGGAACTCCCCTGAGAAAAGTTGTAGAAGTAGCAGCTGCTCTAGTAGAATGACTTCTCACAGTACCTGGAAATCGTTTCCCATGATGAGTGTAACAAAATCTTATTCCATAAGAAATCCATTTGGAAATAGTTTGTTTGGAAATAGCCTTTCCAAGAGAACTGGAGGCAAAAGAAACAAACAATTGGTTAGATTTTCTGAACTCTTTAGTCTTGTCCAAATAAAATCGTAACTGTCTGTGCACGTCCAAGGAATGCAAAATCCTTTCCCCTTTATTCTGAGGATTAGGAAAGAAGGTAGGAAGGTGAATTGTTTGATTCAAAGCCACTTTCGAAATCACCTTAGGCATGAAAGTAGGATTGGTCCTCAAGGATACTCTGTCCTGGTGGAAAATAAGGTATGGTTCCACAGCCATGAGAGCTTGCAACTCTGAGACCCTTCTGGCAGAAGTCAAAGCTAACAAAAGAACTGTCTTCCAAGATAAAAACTTAATATCTGAAGATGCAGCAGGCTCAAAAGGAGGCAAAGTAAGTTTTTCTAAAACATAATTAAGATCCCAAGCAGGAACAGGAGGGGTTCTGGGAGGCCTTAAATTCTTAGCCCCTTCTCAAGAATTGTCTCACCAAAGGATGAGAAAAAACAGGGGGATCAGTATTGAAATGAGCAGAAATAGCAGAAGCATGAATTTTAATGGAAGAAAAAGACAGTCCATCAGACAAAAGATCCGAAAGGTAAAGCAAAATAGAAGAGAGATCAGGAACCAGAGGGTCCAAACCTCGGCCCTGCATCCAAATGCAAAATCTCTTCCATTTAGAGGCATAGGATTTCCTAGTGCTAGGTCGTCTAGCTTCCAAAAGAACATCCAAAACTTGTTTGGGAAGGCTAGAAGAGATCAAATTCCTTTGAAGAGCCAAGCTGCCAGACAAAGGGTCTTGAGATTGGAATGTAGCAACTGACCCTGATGCTGGGACAGAAGAGAAGGGTTCAGAGGGAGAATCCAAGGAGGCTCCAAGAACAGGTGCTTTAAAGTTGGATACCAAAACTGTCGAGGTCAATTTGGAGCAATCAAGATGAGGAACCTGGGCTTGTCCTGTTTTATCTTTAGTAAAATCCGAGGAAGAAGAGGAAGAGGAGGGAAGGCATATCCCGAAAGGTTTCTCCAGCTGAAGGACAGGGCATCCACTTTCCAAACTGTTTTGTGGAATGACCTGGTGCAAAAGAGAGGCAGTTGATGACTGAGATGGGATGCAAACAGATCTATCTGGGGGCATCCCCAAACTGCAGTAATCCTGTTGAATAAGTTGGTGTCTAGCATCGTGAGGATCTAAAATGTTCCTGCTCAGGCTGTCCGCTAAGAGATTCTGTTCTCCTGGTATGAATTGGGCCTGGAGATGTAGATTCAGATTTAGAGCTGTGTCCCATAAAGCCATAGCTAGTCTGCAAAGGGGGTACGAATGAGAACCCCCCTGCTTGTTTATGTACCACATGACTGTGGTGTTGTCTGTGCAAATCAAAAGAGGTCCTGGATGCAAAAGGTTCTTGAAGGCTAGAAGAGCATTTTGAACTGCCAACATTTCCTTTAGATTGATGTGCCAGTGAAGATGATCCTTTGTCCAGGTTCCCTGCTGGCAATTGCCTAGAAAATGTGCTCCCCAAGCATAATCCGAGGCGTCCGTGGTTATGATTTGAGAAGGTTGAGGAAGACGGAAAGGCTTTCCTTCGTTTAATGCACACACCCTGGACCACCAAAGGAACTCCTTCTGGAGGCAGGGGATCAGAGGAATCAGAGTGTCCAGATCGTGGTAATGCTGCGACCATACACTTTTCAGATACCATTGAAGCTTTCTCATATGAAGCCTTGCATTTGGAATCAACAGAATGCAGGAAGCTATGTAGCCCAGTGCCTGCAGGAATTTCCTTGCAGTGAGCTGAGGTAGAGTTGCCAAAGTTTTGAAAATTGAAGCCAACTGTATTTGTTTTTCTGTAGTGAGGAAGGCCCTTTGTAAGGTTGTATTTAAGAGGGCTCCCAGAAATACCATTTGTTGAGAAGGGATCAAATGTGACTTTTTTGTGTTCACTGAAAATCCCAGTAGGAGGAGAAGACGTTGAACAAAATCCAGATGTTGAAGTAAAAGATCCTTGCTGTCTGCCTGAATAAGGCAGTCGTCCAAATAGGGGTAAATCTGAATCCCCTGGAGTCTGCAATGAGCCACTACTGGTGCCAGGCACTTGGTAAAGACTCTGGGCGCAGTAGATAAACCAAAGGGCAGTACAGAGAATTGAAAGCGTCTCGAACCTGCCTTGAACCTGAGGAATTTCCTGCGTTCCTGCCTGACGGGAATGTGTAAATAAGCTTCCTTTAGATCCAATGTCACCATCCAGGCGTCCTGAGAGAGTATTGGAATCAGCTGCTGCAGAGTAAGCATCTTGAATTTTGGAATTTCCAAAAAGGTGTTTAACACAGAAAGGTCCAGAATAGGTCTCCATGAGCTTTGCTTTCTTGGAACCAGAAACAGTCTTGAATAAAAACCTTTTCCCATCTCTGAGAGTGGAACAGGCTCTATGGCTCTCATGGCCAGAAGAGCATCCACTTGATTTAAGGCCTCTGACCATTGATGTTTTGGCAGATCTGGCCAACCGAAAGCCCTTGGCAAGGTATGAAAGTGGAATTTGTAGCCTTTTAAAATCACGTCCAATACCCATTTGCCCTGGGTAATAGGAGTCCAATTTCTGTAAAAAAGAGAAAGTTTTCATCCGAGAGGGGCATCCAGGTAAAGAGGTCCTGTAGCCCAACCGAGAGAGTCATTGAGTTTGCTTCCTTTGAGATTGGGATCTGTCTTCTCCCCTTCTAGGTGAAGAAGCAGTCCATTGTCTCGATCTGTAGGAGGCCTGAGCTTGGCCACGACCTCTGGAGCGTCTATATCTTCCCCTTTGAGGCCTGTCAGACGTGGGAAAGGACCAATTTTTGGAGGGCCAATTCCTGGAAAATCTAGGAGGCTGAACTTGCAAGAAATTGTTCACAGTTTGCATAGATTTTGCCTTTTCTTCCATCTTTTTAATAACCTCCTCAGCCTTAGATCCAAAAAGAACATCATGCTGAACAGGGGCATCTAATAATTTAGCCTTAACCTGTTCAGGTAAACTTTGCTCACGAAGCCAAGCATGTCTCCTGATAACAGTACCAGAGGCTGCGGCCCTGCAAGAAGCATCCAAAGCATCAAAACCACAATGCAAGCTATGTTTGTTCAGTTGTTCAGTTGCATGCAATACATCCTGTAGTTCCTTATCTTCTGCACATGCAGGAAGGGAGGCAAGCTTTTGCTTTAAAACAGACAAAAGAAATTGCTGATACTTAAACATATGGAACTGGCAATTTAAAGCCCTAACAGAAAGGGAAGCAGAAGTATATACCTTTTTACCCCACCTGTCTAAGGCACGAGAATCCTTCTCAGAGGGAATAGGATTCTTAGAGGAAGCAACTTTAGCAGCCTTAGAGCCCTGAGATATAGTTTCAGGATCTGCAGAAGGATTCTTAAACTAGAACAAATGAGACTCAGGAACCCTATAAAACCTATCAGGCTTAGAGGGAGCAGGAGGCATGGAGTCAGGATTCAAATTAGCCTCGGAAAAAGCATCATCCACAATATCAAGAACAGGAGGGATAGCCAAAGGCCTATGTTGAGGAAGAAGGAGGAATTCTCCAAGCCTCTTCTTGGAAGCAGAATAATCCTGACCTTCCCAATGAAAATGTTCCCTCATCTCATGTAAGGTTTCCCCAAAAGAAAAATCTTCAGGCGGAGAGGCAGAGGGCAAGGAGTCCTCAGCATCCGAATCCTCATAAGGAGGAAAAGAATATTCCTGATCAGAGGAAGAGACAGAAAATACAGAAGCCTGGTCAGAGGAATCCATAGGAACATCCTGTCGAGGCCTTTTCTCAGGCGGGGGGGGGTGAGAACCCCTAATCATAGTAAGCAAATCTTCAGCCATCCTTAACAATTGCTTCTGTGTCCTGGGAGTAGATTCAGACGTAGCTTGAGCAGGAGCTTTTGACTTGACAGGAGTCTTTGTCTTTGCCTTTGAAATAGTGATGCGAGTAGGCCTGAATACCCCCTCATAAGCCGGTACCTGCACAGCGGTTCCGGACTCATCCGAGGGAGCGACATCCGAAGGTCCTGCAGCAGATAAAATAGAAGGCCTTGATGGCTCCCCATGGGAGTCCGTATCGGCCATCGGTTCAGAAGTGGCGGACGACAGGGGCTGCAAAAGCGCCTCACTGATGACAGCCGAACCGGACGCTGGCTCCAGCTGCAACGAGTCCTGTTTGGACCTCGGAGGCCTGACCTTGTCTTTGCGTTTCTTTTGAATTCCGGTAGTATCCAACGACATTCTATAATTGAAGCGTCTGCCAAAGTAATTCAGAGCCCAGTCGTACCTGCGTTTTGATAGTACGAGAATTAAACCTGGCACAGAACCGACAACAAGAAACGTCGTGGTCAGGGCCTAAGCAAGGTAGACAGTAAGAGTGGAAATCTTTATGAGGTATTTGTTTCCCACACGTAATACAATTATTAACTTTTTCTGACATCGGAGGAACAAGAAAAAGATTCCCCAATGGGGTACTTAGCTTTGAGAAGAGAAGTAAGAACTTCGGACCGACAACAACCAAAAACGCTGTTCGAAAATCGCCAACCAACGACTTGCGAGCTGCTTTCCACCGCACGGCAAGAAAGACTGGAGAAGATGGCGTTGGCTGAGGGCTATGTACCAGAGCGTACTGACGTCAGGGTACTGGCTTGTACAGCCGACGCCGGACCCAGACTTTGGGATTCTGGCCGACCTCGTGCTGCCTGTCGGCAGGAGCACCCTACAGTTATGACTGCAACAGTGAAACACGATGAACATCATCTAAAGTTTCTATGGTGGGCAGAGGCCTACCACCAAAACAAGGGACTGCCATTCACTCCACCCCCTGCCACCCAAACTCTAACTACAGACGCATCAGATTATGCTTGGGGGGCTCATCTGGCAGGGAAGTGCATTCAGGGCAAATGGAGCCCAAATCAAATGCATCTTCATATCAATACAAAAGAGATGCTAGCTGTACAGAATGCACTGACAGCCTTCAAGGACTACCTTCATCCAGGAGAATTAATGATAAAGACAGACAACACCACAGTTATGTGGTACATAAACAAGCAAGAGGGTACACACTCCTAACCCCTTTGCAGACTAACCATGGCATTGTGGAACACGGCCTTGACCTTTCAAATACAGCTACAAGCTCAATTCCTGCCAGGAAAGCCGAATACTCTGGCAAACGGACTAAGCAGAAATCTCATGGACTCACAGGAATGGAAACTGGAACCTCGGATTTTCAACATGTTGACACACAAATGGGAGAGTCCAGACATAGATCTTTTGGCCTCACCCCAGAACTATCAGTTGGACAAATTCTGCACAAAAATTCATCAAAAAAAAAGCCTGGAAAAGTGGATGCTCTATCATTCAGCTGGAAAAAAGTACAGTTTTGTACCTACCATAAATGTAGATGTCCGATAGGTATGCATCTGCAGTCATAACATATGGGTTTGTCCTGCCTCAGGCAGCCCTTCGGTTGGCCGGATTCCAAAGCCTGGGTCTGGCCTCGGCTGATGTCGCACTTTCCCCGGCGTCAGAGTGTCTGGGGTATAAAAGCATCAGCCTACGCCATTTTCCTCAGTTTTTCTTGCCCCAGATGCCAGGTGCCCTCTAGGAAGGCTAAATTTGGATAAATGCTGAAAAGTTCCAAACATTTGCAAATTATATACATGAATAAACAAACAAATACACCATAATAGATTCCCCCAGTTAGCTAAAAGAGGGGTAAGCACCCTAGGAATACCCAAGAGGGGAATGAGGGAGGGTAATCCTGACTGCAGATGCATACCTATCGGACATCTACATTTATGGTAGGTACAAAACTGTACTATGTCCTTCAAGGATGCATCTGCAGTCATAACATATGGGTAGAATACCATAGCCAATCTGGGGGTGGAGGTACTAAGAAAAGGATGGTGTAGTTAAGATCCCCTGCAGGACTGCAGTTGCAAAACCTGCTCTGGATCTAGAGTACAAAGGTAGATTGTAATGCTTGGCAAATGTATGCACGGAGGTCCAAGTAGCAGCTTCTAAAATGTCCTTGGTAGCCACTCCACTTAGGAAGGCTGTAGTGGTGGCCGTGGCCCTTGTGGAGTGAGGCCTGACAGTTTCAGGAACTGTCTTTCCATGAAATGAGTAGCAAAAGCGAATGCAATTTCCTATCCATTTTGAAATTGTGTGCTTGGAAATTGCTCTTCCTTGCACCCCAGTTGCATATGCTACAAAAAGTTGGTCAGTTTTTCTGCTAGTTTTTGTTCTGTCCAAATAGTAGCGTAGTTGTCTGTGTATATCCAGGGTGTGCAAAAGTTTTTCCCCTTTGTTCTGTGGATTAGGGAAGAACGTAGGCAAGTGAATAGCTTGGTTCAAGGATACCCTAGATGCCACCTTTGGCATAAAAGTAGGATTGGTTCTTAGTGACACCCTGTCCTGATGGAAAATAAGAAAAGGCTGCACTGCCATCAATGCTTGTAACGCAGATATACTCTTCTTGCTGAAGTGATTGCCAGAATGAATGCAGTTTTCCAAGATAGAAACTGCAGATCCGCTGATGCTGCTGGCTCAAAAGAAGGTAGTGTCAGTTTTTCCAGCACAAAGTTGAGATCCCAGGCAGGTAGAGGGGGTCTTATTGGAGGTTTAACATTTTTGATCCCTCTCAGAAATTGTCTGAGGAGAGGGTGTGAGAAGATAGGTGGATCCACATTGTATTCTGCTGAAATTGCTGAAGCATGAATCTTAATGGAAGAATAGGATAGGCCGTTGTGGAACAATTCTGCTAAATATTCTAGGATATGTGCTAAGTTTGCCACTGTGACATCTGTGCCCTTTGATGTGCTCCAAATGAGAAATCTCTTCCATTTAGCTGAGTATGTCTTCCTTGTGGAAGGCCTGCGAGCTTCCAGGATAATGTCCTTCACCCTCTGAGATAAAACTTTTAGTTATGTACTCACCATAACTTCAGATGTTTGGGATCCATCTCGCCTACATTCTGAATGATGGGTTGAGCCGATCCTCGGCTCCGCCGACTTATGCCAAAGAGCGAAGTCTCTTATTGGCTGAGCTTACTATATCCCAGGATGCACCACCAACAGTCCCCCAGATCTAGTTTGTCCGCATACATGCACACATGCATACCCTGCTTATATAACATCGTCAGATGAAACAAGATAAAAACAGTGGAGCTCAAAACCGTTCTATCTCTTCTGATCTGCAAGGCAGGGGAAGGAGGGTGGTATCAGGAATGTGGCGAGATGGATCCCAAACATCTGAAGTTATGGTGAGTACATAACTAAAAGATGTTATGTGATCCTATCTGCCTACATTCTGAATGATGGGACAGCGTCCTAGCACCTGAATCCTGGGTGGCTCACTGGAAAACACTCCTGAGTACCGTGGAACCAAATGAAGCTCGTCCTTTAGATGCCACATCCAATTTGTAGTGGGAAATGAAAGTGTGCGGGTTGGACCAGGTAGCCGCAGCACAAATTTCGAAATAGCGAGCTTAGAATGAAAAGCTATAGAAGTAGCCATAGCTCTGGTAGAATGAGCTTTGATAGATGATGCGAGTTGCTTATTTGAAGAAGAATAGGCCTGAGTTATGCAATCTCTGATCCATTTTGAGATTGTAGCTTTGTGATGGTTTGGCCCAATTTATTATCTGAGAAGGACACAAACAACTGGTCTGACTTACGAAGTTGCTGGGTCCTGTCTAAATAGAAGCGTAATTGCCTGTGAACATCCAATTTATGGAGAGTGTATTCTGCCTCATTAGAGAATTTTGGAAAGAAAACTGGTAGTTCTAGAGATTGTTGAAGACAGAAACTAGAGCAGACCTTTGGGACAAAGGATGGATTAGGCCTAAGAGATACTCTATCTTTGTGAAAAATGAGATATGGTGGTTTAATAGACAGGGCTTGAAGCTCTGAGACTCTTCTTGCTGAAGTAATAGCCACTAAGAATGCCGTTTTCCATGACAGATATTTTAATTCAAGTAGCAGCCGGTTCAAAGGGGAGATGTTAATGCACCAAGCACTAAATCAAGATCCCGGGGTGCAGGATGAAATACTGGTGGTCTTAACAGACTTGCACCTTTAATGAATGTTTTGCATAGCCTGCTGCTCATCAAAGGAGGATCCGTGAATTCATGGAATTTAGAGATAGCAGCTAGTTGAACTTTAATAGTTGAGACAGAAGATCCCTGATTAAATAGGGATGTTAAGAATTTCAAAACCTCTGGGACAGGAGCAGTGATAGGGTCTAAGCCCTTGAGTTGAGCCCAGATAGCAAACCTCTTCCACTTACTGAGGTACAATTTGTTAGTGGTGGGTTTATGGGCCGAAGACAAAATGTGAACAACTTCCGGGTCTAGTGTGTGGCTCCTGACTAAGGTCGGAAGTGGAGGAGCCAAGCTGTCAATTTCAGAGATTGAAGGGACTGATGCCAATGTCCCGACTGATGGATTAGCAAATCCGGGATCAGGTCTAAGGTCCACGGATCCACCGCATGCTTTTTCAGGTAAGGAAACCATATCTGGCGAGGCCAGTATGGGGCAATCAGAATCATTGAAGACCTTAGCTGAGAAGCTTTTGAATGACTTTGGGAAGGAGTGGGATTGGAGGAAAGCATAAAGCAACCCTGTTGGCCAGGGTTGAGCTAGAGCATCCATGGCGGTACTTCCTGATGTGGAATCAAGGAGAAGAACCTTTGGCACTTGGTGTTTTGTGGAGTCGCAAATAGGTGGCAACCCGTCGCAGCACGCGCCCCCATCTCTTGAAAACCTGGGCTGCTACTGTGCGGTTTAGAGACCATTCGTGAGGAGAGAGAATTGTCCTGCTTAATTTGTCCGCCAATACATTTGACTTTCCCGGGATGTGGGTCGCTACCAAGAAGCGGTTGGTATCTACAGCCCATTCCCACACTCTCATGGCCTCTCTGCAAAGGGATACGATCTGGTCCCTCCTTGTTTGTTCAGATACCAAACCACCGACATGTTGTCTGTGTGGATGGCGATGATACCCTGAGGAAGGAACTTGTGTAAGGCCTGTAGGGATAGAAGTACAGCCCTCATCTCCAACACGTTGATGTGGAGAAGAGCCGTCCGGAAGCCAGGAGCCCTGAACTAGCCTGCCCAGACAATGCCCCCACCCTATCTGGGAGGCATCTGTCGTCAGGGTAACCGCTGGAGGGAGAACAAAGGGTTTGCCCTGATCTAAGTTGGATGTCTGAAGCCACCAGCGGGTCCCTTTGCATATTTCCGTAATCATGATGTGATGATTGAGGGAGATCTTGAAAGGACCATTGAGTTGATAAGAGCCACTGAAGAATCCTCATGTGTAACCTTGCTAGAGGAACTAAAAGTACCGTGGCAGACATTGAGCCTAGAACCTGTAGGACCATTCTGGCTGGGGCTTTGGATCTCGAGATCAGAGCTTGAACTTGGCCCTGTAAGGTTCGGATCCTGTCGGCCGGAAGAAAGACACGCATCAATCTTGAGTCTATCTCTGCTCCTATAAACTTTATGCGCTGAGAGGGCAGCAAGACAGACTTTGACCAATTGAATGTAATCCCAGGGAAACACCCAGGAGGCGGTGGCTTTGAGGTTGTCCATAAGTAGATGCCTGGTGGTGGCAGTCAGGAGCCAGTCGTCGAGATAGGGAAACACTTGGAATCCAAGGCTCCTCAGGTGAGCCGTCACTACTGCCAAACACTTGGTGAACACCCTGGGGGCTGTGGTGAGACCAAAGGGCAGAGCACAAAATTGGTAATGACTGGCTCCCAGGC
The DNA here is from genome assembly GCF_019279795.1 of Protopterus annectens. NCBI lineage: Eukaryota > Metazoa > Chordata > Ceratodontiformes > Protopteridae > Protopterus > Protopterus annectens. The sequence goes on from NC_056746.1 coordinate 1,516,709,872, forward strand.
TGAAGCGCAGATACCTCCTGGACGCCTGATGTATCGGTATGTGATAATAGGCGTCCTTGAGGTCTATGGAGCACATCCAAACATCCTTCTCCAACAACGGAGAATGGATTGCGTGACCATTCGAATTTGGATTTCGTAACGGATAGGTTCAGTCTGCTGAGATCCAATATTGGTCTCAGGTCCCCTGTCTTTTGGCACTAAAAGAACCTGGAGTAATTTCCTGATCCGATTTGGTCTGTGGGGACCGGTTGGATGACTCCTTTGTAGCAGCTTTGAAGCTTCTGCGGCTGCTATTTCCCTTTGACTGGGTGGTGGGTCCGGGATTCTCTTGGATGGAGGGGGTGAGTATTTGAATGGGATGGTGTAACCTCCGGCAATTATCCGAAGCACCCATCTGTCCTGACTGATTGACTCCCAGGCTTTTAGGTGCTTGGCAACGACACCCGACTGGCTCGAGCAGCACAGCCGGGCAATCCCTCATGTCGTGTGGGAGGCTGAAGAGCCACGAAAGGACTCGCGGTCTCCAGAATTGCGGGCCCTCTGCCGCCTCTGGGACGCGTCTCCTGAAAAATTTCCCCCTCTGCCTCTGGACGGGAATCTTCCTGCTGTTGGGAGAAAAACTTGCGAGATTTCGAACCACATTTTCCCCTCCTTTGGCCTTGGGGTAAGGCCGAAGGGAGTGGAATAACGGGCCCCTCGCAGATAACGTTTTCTCTTGCTCACAGCGGTAAGGGTGTCTTTCACCTTGGGTCCAAACAATGAGGACCCATCAAAGGGAGCGTCGAAGACTTGAAGGCCTCCAAACTGACACAAGCGGAGCCAGGCCTGTGAGCCACGCCTGTGCCTGCCGCCGCATAGGATATGAGCCTCATGGACGAGTTAGCAATTGGCGTCAGGATAGCCAACTGAGAGCTAACGGACTGGGCTAGCTGCTCAGGTAGGTTACCCGAGAGGAGTCTGACAACTCCTTGACCAGATCCCTCTGAAGCCTAGTAAAATGTGCCAAATAATTCAGAGACCTTAAGGTAAAGGCCGCTGAAGTCAGGGTGCTTCCCGTACCTATCCATACTCCTAGACTCCTTATTAGGAGGATGGATGGGCTTGAAGCCTCTGCCACCCTGCTGTGTAGCAGATGCCACCACCATGGCATCTACAGCCACGCCTTTAGTAAGGAACTCCTTCTCGGGGAGCAGATAAGAATTTGTTCGACGAGAAGGGACTGGTTCCACAGTATCCGGTGTTCCCAGACAAACTAAATCCAGAAGCTCGTCGAGGCGGAGACACCCAGGAGGCGGAGGGCTGAGCCCCAAAGGCCTTGAGGAGCACTGATTCGTCCGCAGAGGGGTTTGGACATCCAGCCGCCTCGTTGTTTGAGGATCTCTAAGATGTCTGCAAAGGAGACATCATCAGAGGACGACTTAGGGACCCTCTGCATCATCCATATCCGTGTCCGATGTGATAGACTCGGGAGTCCACGTGCTTCCTCTTGCACGATCTCTTCCTTGGGGTTCCTCTGGAGATGACTCAAAACCCTCAGGAAGGGGAACCCCTGGGGGTAACCTCAGGCCTCGGGGCCCGCTGGCCACAGACAGGGAACTACCAAAGACCCAGTCTCCACGCCCAGGGAAGGTGCTGGTAAACCGAGAGATGGCAAGAGGATTTGGCCAAGGCACTCCTCATGGCTCTGAAAGCCGGACCTCCCAATCCTGGGAGCGTCCAGTCTCCGGGGCCATGATAGTAGACGGAAGTCCCAAGAGTCAAGCACCGAGGGAGGCTCGAACCGAAAGCATCGGTCCCAAACATCACCCTGGGTCCAGCCGAAGAAGTCCAAACTCGGACCCGAGGCCGGGTTGGAGTAAGGGTCGGAGCCGACCCTGAGATCTCCACCGGCCAAGAGCACCTGCTCCGGCCGGGCAAGCAGTCGGAGGAGGAATAGCAATGGGATGGGTCATGGCCATCGGCTCCGGCCAACTGGGTCGGAGCGAAACAAATTTTGGAAGACTGGGGACTGGAAAAGTCTTTGGAGCACCCTGTCTATATCAGAATCCGACATTCTCAAGACCGAGGAAACAGAACGGGTTAGAAGACCTCCCTCGGCCCCAAGGGACTAGGGGACCGCAGGCGACTCGATGAGAATCGGGCACCAGAAACACACACCAGATTCCATCGGTGCCGAGGTAGACTTGGCCGAGGAGGAAGTGTCTGAGCTCCGAGAGCAGTGGAGCCGACGGTGACCCGCCTGATGCCCCAGCAATCGGCTCCGAGGAGTCGATGCTGGAACGTTCGACCTCGGCCAAGTCTTTGAAGGAGAGGCCTGCCTAGGTCTCTTGGCAGTCGGATCCGACGGACTGGTCGGAGCCAAGCCCTTTCTTTGGCAGGAGTCGGAGCGAAGACAAGGCTTCTTCAAAAGAGGGTTTAATCAACCCTTTAAGAATTAATTTATTTTTCCTCTCCTGGAGGACCCTAGAGGAAAAAGCGTGACATACGCTACATGACTCCTGCAAGTGCTTAGCCCTAAACAATAAACACAAAGTAGATGGTCATCAGTAACAGACATCTTAAAAGCACACTTAGTACATTTTTAAAGCCAAGGCCTAGGGCTTGAGACATAATGTTAGCAATTCCTGACAGGAAACTTAACCACTGTAGAATCGGTTAGACAAAAAACCGAAGGCTTACAGAAACTGTGTAAACACAACCTTAGGTGTACAAACCGAACTTTAACACAGTAAAAGTTCAGTTATAGAGTTTAACCGAAAGGCCCTGAATTGAAAGGGCCAAAACAAACTCTACCCAATCACACACAATAAGTCCAGTACTCAATCGAACACAGCAATAGCAATATTCAATAGTTGTGAAATATAAGCACAAAACTGACAGAAAAAGTAGTAATAAAGCTACTCAGCCCAGCCAGCTCGAGACCACCCTGCAGTTAAGCGCAAGAGATCTGGGGACTGTTGGTGCATCCTGGGATATAGTAAGCTCAGCCAATAAGAGACTTCGCTCTTTGGCATAGCGTGGAGCCGAGGGATCGGCTCCGAACCCATCATTCAGAATGTAGGCGAGATAGGATCACATAACATCAGTCTGTTTGGGATTTAAGGAATTTTCCAGGCAGTTAGCTGCAATGTTTTCAAGTTGGGATGTAGGGTCTTGAAATTGTTCTGCGTTAGAAGAAGAGGCCATAGGGGGAGAGGCCAAGATTTTGCCTGAGACATGCTTCTCAATAGTGGATACCAGTGTTGTCTTGGCCAGTCCGGAGCTATTAGTATCACTTTTGGCTGTTCCTCCCTGATTTTCAGTAGAACCTTGTGCATCAATGGGAGAGGTGGGAAGGCATATACTGTTAGGGCTTTCCAGCTGAAAGAGAGAGAGTCCACCCTCCAAGCTTGTGGGTGGCATGTCCTTGAGCAGAATGTCTTCAGTTGATGGTTGAGTGGGGAGGCGAACAGATCTATCTCCGGCATTCCCCATGTCTTTGTTATGAGCTTGAAGATGTCTGGGTGCAGCATCCATTCGTGTGCATCCATGGTAGTTCTGCTTAGGCTGTCCGCCAGTGCATTTTCTTTCCCTAGCACGAATTGGGCCTGTAGTTGGATATTGAGATTCAGGCATAGATCCCACAGATTCATAGCCATCCGGCATAGCGGGTAAGAATGCGTGCCACCCTGTTTATGTACCACATGACCGTGGTGTTGTCTGTCCTTATTAACAGTTGTCCTTGTTGGAGGAAGGGCTTGAATGCCTCAATTGCATGTCTCACTGCCAACATTTCCTTTTGGTTTATGTGCATGCTTAGCTGCCCTTGAGGCCATAGGCCTTGGATGCATTTGTCCTCCATGTGTGCTCCCCATCCTCGGTCCGAGGCATCTGTGGTGATGGTCTGCCTTGCTTTTGGTTTGTTGAAAGGCAACCCTCTGTTGGACTGGCAGGCCTGAGCCCACCACAGGAATTCCTTTTGAAGGCATGGAATGATTGGTATCATGGTTTCTAAACTGTGACTGTGCTGAGACCATACACTCCTTAGGTACCATTGTAATTTCCTCATATGCAGTCTGGCATGTGGGATTAGAATTATGCAGGATGTCATGTAACCCAGGGCCTGCAGGATTTTCCTTGCAGTAAGCTGAGTTAATCTTGTCAAAATCATGAAGTAATCTGGAAGTTGTTTTTGCTTTTCTTCTGTGAGAAAGGCCATTTGGGTGCTTGTGTCCAGATCTGCACCCAAAAAGGTGATCCTTTGGGATGGTACTAGTCTTGACTTTTGGATGTTGACTGTGTATCCCAAGGCCTGCAACAGGTGTATGGTATAGGCCAAGTCCTTTAGCAATTTGTTCTTGTTGTCCGCTTGTATTAGGCAGTCGTCCAGGTATGGATAAATTTGAATTCCCTGTAGTCTGCAATGTGCAATTACTGATGCCAGGCATTTCATGAATACTCTGGGCACAGTAGATAAGCCAAAGGGCAATGCTGAGAATTGATAATGCTCTGATCCTGCAAGAAATCTGAGGTGTCTTCTGCAACTTGGTCGGATAGGGACGTGCAGGTATGCCTCCTTGAGATCTAGAGTCACCAGCCAAGACTCCTTGCCCAACATGGGAAGAAGTTGCTGTAGAGTCAGCATTTTGAATTTTGGCACAATGAGATAAGTGTTGAGTGCGGACAAGTCGAGAACAGGCCTCCAGTGATTTTCTTTTCTTGGTACAAGGAATAGTCTGGAGTAAAATCCTTGGCCTTGTTCTCAACATGGTACCTTTTCTACAGCTTTCATCTGAAGTAACTTGCTGATTTGTTTTAAAGCCTCTGCCTTCTGATTTGGTGGAAGGTTTGGCATTCCGCTTTTTTTTGGCAAAGTGTGGAAGTGAAACCTGTATCCTTTGTCTATTATTTGCAATGCCCAAGTATCCTTTGTAATATAATGCCAGTTTTTTGAGAATAAAGCCAGCTTTCCGCCCAAGGGTGCTTCCAGTTGATCCCTGGTAGGCGGAATCAGTCAAGTCATTGAGTCTGTCCTGTAGTAGTGGTTGTTGTTGCAGCTGTTGAACTACTCCTCTGGTTGGCAGGCTGCCACTGACTGCCTCTGTAGGAGCCCTTCGATTGACCTCTGCCTCTAGAGCGCCTGTTCCTCCCTCTCTGGGCTCTGTTCGAGTCTGGAAAGGACCAATTTTTTGTAGGCTAGTTTCTGCTGAATCTCGGTGGTTGAACTTGCAGGAATTCTTTAACTGTTTGCACAGATTTAGCTTTTTCTTCAACCTTTTTTAGAATCTCCTGAGCAGGGGAGCCAAATAAATTTTGTTTCTCCATTGGAGCATCGAGGAGTTTAACTTTGACATGGTCTGGCAAAGACTGCTCCTTCAGCCAGGCATGTCTACGAATAACTGCCCCAGTCATAGCTGATCTAAATGAAGCCTCCAGTGCATCATAGCCACATTTTAAGAAATGATTACTAACCTGTTGTGAGTTATGTACCAAATCCTGAAGGGATTTACGGTCTAGGGGTTCTGGATGAGGAACGTTTCTTATTCAATTTATCTAACAAATACTCTTGGTACTGAATCATATGGAATTGACAGTTTAATGCCCTGACAGAAAGAGTTGCAGATGTATAAACCTTCTTACCCCATCTCTCTAAAGCTCTAGACTCTCTATCAGAGGGTAGGGGATTTTTGGCAGTAGCTGCTGCAACCCCTTTAGAGCCCCGAGAAATAGTTTCTGGGTCTGCAGAATGGGCTTTATACAGATGGAAATGAGAATCCGGGACCCTGTAATATCTGTCAGGTTTGGCAGGGGCCGGAGGAAGAGTATCAGGGGCTGTACTGACATCATTGTACACATCATCAATTACATTTAGAACAGGAGGTATAGCTAAGGGCCTATGCTGAGGCAAATGCAAAAAGGTCCATAATCTTTTTCTAGAATCAGAGAAATCCTGACCTTGCCATTGAAAGTGCTCTCTCATGGAGTGTAAAGTCTCCCCAAAGGAAAACTCTTCAGGAGGGGAGGCTGAAGGGATAGATTCCTCTGCATCTGAATCCTCATAAGGTGAGTAAGCCCCTTCCTGGTGGTCTGACAACTCAGATCCATCCGTGGAATCATCTGAGGAGAGGGGTTCAGAGGGGTCAGTCCTGGGCCTTTTGTCTGGAGGAGGTTGAGAGGCCCTGTCTGGGTGAGGTTGTGAACCCCTAATTAAGAAGATAAGGTCCTCAGCCAGGCTGAGGATCTGTGAACTAGAGGAAGGCCTCTGGGTTGTAGATTTGGTAGGCAAAGCTTTTGAAAGTTTGGCAGCTTTAGCCCTAGAAAAGGCCTTAATGGACATAGAAGCTGGGGCCTAGCAGCCCCGTGCAGGGGTAGAAATGTCCAAAGGTATGGTGTCGGACAAATCCTGAACACTAGCTTCGTAGGTAGTTCTGAAGCCAACTCAGCCGGGCCTCTCGGCCTCGCGGTCGGAAGTATGGTTTCGAAGAAGGAATCGCCGAGGACTCTGTTTCGCCGAAACCGAGACACTCGCGTAGGCCTAGCCGTGGTTTCAGCGAAACCGCGCGCGAGTGTCGGTCCTTTTCCTTGCGTTTTTTGACCATATGCGAAGTCGGAGTCTCTGACGGCATTTTATAAGCAAAAGCAGCTCCAAAAAATTCCTCTGCAAACTCCGACCGACGTCTAAGAGTTCGTCGGTTGAAGGAGGCACAGGCTAAACAGGCCGATACGTCGTGGTCTGGGCCTAAGCAAGGAAGGCAGTAAGAATGGAAATCCTTATGAGGTATTTGTCTCCCACAAGTTAAACAATTATTTACTTTGACATCGGCTGAGGCAAGAAAGAGTCCCCAACGGGGTACTTAGCTTTTTTCAAAGTCTTCGGTAGCTGAAATCTCTGGATCTGACCGACCGGCACTTGCGAACAGCTTCTGCTTCGGGCACCGCGCGGCAAGAAAGACTGAGGAAAATGGCGTCGGCTGATGCTTTTATACCCCAGACGCTCTGACGTCGGGGAAAGTGCGACATCAGCCGAGGCCAGACCCAGACTTTGGAATCCGGCCGACCGAAGGGCTGCCTGAGGCAGGACAACCCATATGTTATGACTGCAGATGCATCCTTGAAGGACATCCTATCAGTCTATGCTTTTCCCACTCTGCCTCTGCTTTCCAAAGTTCTACTAAAAGTCAAACAGGACAAACCAAAAATGATTCTGATTGCTCCAGACTGGCCTCGGCAACACTGGTACCTACTCCTGCGCAATGTGTCACACCTTCCACCATGGCACCTGCCTCAGACACCTTATTTAGCATCTCAGCAGAACAACCAAATTCTGCACACTCTGCTCCAAATTTTGAATCTTGCAGCATGGCTAATCACCTAAATTCACCCTCAGCAAACCTGTGATGGATGTCATTTTGGAGGCAAGAAGGCCTAGTACTAGAAAATCTTATGCTGACAAATGGAAAATATTTTGTGCCTGGAATCGATCACAAGGGATAAGTACAGCAGTGCCCATTATTCCTCAGATTTTACAATACTTAACTGAGATGCTTCACAAAGGCCTCTCCTTTTCTTCCATAAAAATCCATGCCTCAGCCATTTCAGCTCATTACAACACAGAGCCTCCCCTCTTCTCTCATCCTCTGCTAAAGCAGTATCTCAGAGGGGCCAAAAACTTAAGACCATCCAGGAGAGCTCCAAAACCTGCCTGGGACCTCAATTTTGTTTTGGAAAAACTTACTCTTCCTCCTTTCAAGCCAGCTGCTACTGCAGACTAGACTTAAAATTACTCTCTTGGAAAACAGCTTTCCTTTTAGCAGTCACTTCAGATAGAAGGATTTCCGAATTACAGGCTCTTAGGCAGTGGAGCCTTTCATTATTTTTCATGTGGACAGGGTGTCTCTCAGGACCAATCCATTCTTCATGCCTAAGATGGTATCCAGTGCGGCTCTTAATCAAACCATTCATTTACCAACTTTCTTTCCCAATCTGCAGAACAAGGGGGGAGCGGATTCTGCATTCATTGGATGTACACAGACACAGTACAGTTTTGTACCTACCATAAATGTAGATGTCCGAACTGGATAGCATCTGCAGTCATAACAACTGGGTTGTCCTGTCGTCAGGCAGCCCTTCAGTCGGCCGGATTCCAAAGTCGGGGTCCGGCTTCGGCTGATGTCGCACTTCACCCGACGTCATCTCTGTTGGCCTTGGGGTATAAAGGCATCAGCCGACGCCATTTTCCTCAGTGTTTCTTGCCCCAGATGCCAGTAGCCCTCTTGAAGGCTAAAATTTAGATAGATGCCAATGTTTCCAAAAAGATAGAGGTAAACACAAAAATAAGCATGTATGCACATATATACAAACAAATACACCATAAAAGACTCCCCCCCACCAGCTAGCTATTAGGAGGGTAAACACCCTTGGAGTACCACAGAGGGGAAGGAGGAGGGAGGGTAATCCTGACTGCAGATGCTATCCAGTTCGGACATCTACATTTATGGTAGGTACAAAACTGTACTATGTCCTTCATGGATGCATCTGAAGTCATAACAACTGGGTAGAATACCATAGCCAACAAGGGGAGGAGGATAAAACTAGATTATGGTGTGTTTAGGATCCCTTGCAGTACAGCAGTGGCAAACCCTGCTCGGGATCTGGAATATAGAGGCAAATTATAATGCTTGGCAAATGCATGCACGGAGGTCCAAGTAGCCGCCTCAATAATGTCTTTGGTTGCCACTCCTCGTAAGAAGGCTGTGGTAGTGGCTGTTGCCCTTGTAGAATGAGGTCTTATGTTCTGTGGAATTGGTTTTCCATGGAAGGCATAACAGAATCGTATGCAATTTCCTATCCATTTGGAGATTGTCTGTTTGGAAATAGCTTTTCCTTCCCTTCCTGTTGCATAGGCTACAAAAGTTGGTCAGTCTTTCTGCTACTTTTTGTTCTGTCCAAGTAGTAGCGTAGCTGTCTATGTACATCCAAGGTATGCAATATTCTTTCTCCTCTGTTTTGTGGGTTGGGAAAGAAGGTAGGAAGGTGGATTGCCTGGTTTAAAGACACTCTGGATACCACCTTAGGCATAAATGTAGGATTAGTCCTCATGGACACTCTATCTTGGTGGAAGATTAGGAAGGGTTGCACTGCCATTAAGGCCTGTAGTTCTGAAACCCTCCTTGCTGAAGTAATTGCCAGTAGGAAAGCAGTTTTCCATGACAGGTGTTGTAGGTCTGCTGTTGCTGCTGGTTCAAAGGGTGATAGTGTCAATTTTTCTAGCACAAAGTTTAAGTCCCAAGCTGGTAATGGTGGTTTCCTTGGAGGTTTTACATTCTTGATTCCTCTGAGGAACTGCCTGAGCAAAGGGTGAGAAAAACAGGTGGATCAAAGCTGTATTCTGCTGAAATAGCTGATGCATGTATCTTGATGGAGGAGTAGGACAGGCCTGAATGAAGAAGTTCGCTAGGTACTCCAGAATGTTAGGCATATCTATGTTTGACACATCTTTTCCTCTTTCAGTACTCCAAATGACAAACCTTTTCCATTTTCCAGCATAGTTTCTTCTTGTTGAAGGTCTGCTGCTTCAAGAATAATGTCTCTAACTCTTTGGGAAAGTTCTGGATTAGCTGCTGCTATGTGATGTTCCATGCAGTCAGTTGCAGCGTTTTAGGTTTGGATGTATGATGCTGTATTTGTTCTGAGTTAACATCAAAGGCATCAGGGTATTGGCCACATATTGTTCGAGACATGTTCCTCAGCAGTGGGTACCAGTGTTGTCTTGGCCAGTTTGGGGCTATCAGGATTATCCTTGGGCGTTCTTCCTTGATTTTTAGTAATACTTTGTGTATCAAGGGAAGAGGTGGGAATGCATATGCTGTTAGGCCTTTCCAGCTGAAGGAGAGCGAATCCACTTTCCATGCTAGTGGGTGGAATGTCCTTGTGCAGAATTTTTGAGCTGGTGATTGGTAGGTGATGCAAATAGATCTATCTGAGGCATTCCCCATTTCTTTGAGATGGTCTTGAAGATGTCCGGGTGCAGCTTCCATTCGTGGGCATCCGATGTGGTTCTGCTTAATATGTCTGCTAGAGTATTCTCTTTTCCCGGTACAAATATTGCCTGTAACTGGATGTTGTAGCTGAGTGCCAGGGTCCACAGCTCCAAAGTCATTCTGCATAGGGGTATGAATGAGTGCCTCCCTGTTTGTTGATGTACCACATGACTGTGGTGTTGTCTGTCCTTATCATCAACTGGCCCTCTTTGAGAAATGGTCTGAACTTTTGGATTGCCAGTTTTACTGCCAGCATTTCTTTTAGGTTGATGTGCAGGTGAAGTTGATCCTGTGTCCACAATCCTTGCACGCATTTGTCCAGCATGTGGGCCCCCCATCCTAGGTCTGAAGCGTTTGTTGTGATGGTCTGGCTTGCTTGACATCTGCGAAAGGGTAGCCCTGGGTTTGACTGGCATGCCTGAGCCCACCATAGGAACTCCTGTTTTAAGCATGGAATTAGTGGGATTTCTGTTTCTAGGCTGTGTCTGTGTTGAGACCATAAATTCTTTAGGTACCACTGTAGTTTTCTCATATGTAGTCTGGCAAGTGGAACCAAGATTATGCATGATGCCATGAAGCCCAAGGCCTGCAGTACTTTTCTTGCTGTTAACTTGTTCAGTTTTGTTAGTGCCAAGAAGTAAAGAGGAGTTCTTTTTGTTTTTCCTTTGTTAGGAATGCCATCTGTTTTACTGTGTCCAATTCAGCCCAAGAATGTCCTTGTTTGGGATGGTATCAGCCTTGACTTTTGTAGATTGACTGTGTATCCCAGTGCTTGCAGCAAGTAAATGACCCTTTGTAAATCTGTTGTCAGCTTGCTTTTGTTGTCCCCTTGTAGCAGGCAGTCGTCTAGGTATGGGTAAATTTGAATTCCTGTAGTCTGCAATGGGCGATTACTGATGCCAGGCATTTTGTGAATACTCTGGGCAGTAGATAAGCCAAAGGGCAATGCTGAGAATTGAAAGTGCTCTGATCCTGCAAGAAATCTGAGGTATCTTCTGCAGATTGGTCGAATGGGGACGTGCAGGTATGCCTCCTTGAGATCTAGAGTTACCAGCCAACACTCCTTGCCCAGCATGGGAAGAAGTTGCTGTAGGGTCAGCATTTTGAATTTTGGGACAATGATGTATGTATTTAAGGCGGACAGGTCGAGAATTGGTCTCCAACTTTTTTCCTTTCTTGGAACTAGGAATAGTCTGGAGTAGAACCCCTTTCCTTGCTCTGCTGTTGGCACTCTTTCCACAGCTCTCATGTTTGCTAACTGCATTATCTGTTGTAGAGCCTCTGTTTTTTGATTTGGCGGTAGATTTGGCATTCCTCTTTTGACTGGTAAAGTGTGGAAGTGGAACCGGTAACCTTGATCTATGGTTTGTAAAATCCACTTGTCTTTTGTTATATAGTGCCAGTTCTTTGAAAATAAGGTTAATTTTCCACCTAGGGGAGCTGCTATTTGTTCCCTGGTAGGCAGATTTAGGGTTAAGTCACTGTGGTTGAGTTGATGTAGTGGCAGAGGTTGTGTCTGTGCCTCTGTTGTTACCTTGCCACTGTCGTCCTCTGTAGGCACCTCCCCTGGATTGGTTTCTGCCTCTGGAACGTCTATTCCTGCCCCTTTGAGGTCTTGTGGAGTCAGGAAAGGACCAATTTTTGGCAGGCCAGTTCCTGCTAAACCTTGGGGGTTGAACCTGCAAGAAATCTTTAACCGTTTGAACAGATTTTGCCTTTTCTTCCATTTTCTTCATAACCTGCTGGGCAGGTGTACCAAACAAACTTGTCTTATCCATAGGAGCATCTAGCAACTTAGCTTTAACATGATCCGTAGAGCTTGCTCCTTTAGCCATGCATGCCTTCTTATCACTGTGCCAGTCATGGCTGATCTAAATGAAGCCTCCAGTGCATCATAGCCACATTTTAAGGAATGGTTACTAACCTGTTGTATGTTATTTACCATTTCTAATACATATTTCTTATCAAGAGATTCATCAGTGGTTAGCTTTTTAGTTAACTGATCAAGCATAAACTCTTGGTATTGTATCATGTGAAAGTGACAATTTAAAGCTCTAGCTGAGAGAGTAGCTGAAGTGTAGACCTTTTTGCCCCATCTGTCTAATGACCTTGCTTCCCTTTCTGAAGGAATAGGGTTTTTTGCTATGGTCGCGGCTACTGTCTTGGGACCCTGGGATATAGTTTCGGGGTCTGCAAGAGGGGCCTTGTAAAGGTGGTAATGAGTGTCTGGCACCCTGTAAAATCTGTCTGGTTTGGCAGGGGCTGGAGGTAAGGAATCTGGTGCGGAGCAGACATCATTGAAAGCATCATCCACCACAGAGAGAACAGGAGGTATAGCTAAGGGCCTGTGCTGTGGAAGGTGCAGAAAGGTCCTAAGTCTTTTTCTGGAGTCTGAAAAATCCTGTTGCTGCCATTGGAACTGCTCTCGCATGGCATGTAAGGTTTCCCCAAAGGAGAATTCTTCTGGTGGGCAAGCAGCTGGAATGGATTCTTCAGCATCAGAGTCTTCAAAATTGGAGAAAGGAGCCTCTGGCTGATCAGTTATGTCTGATTCATCGGCAGACTCATCAGAGGACACTGGCTCAGGGGGCTCTGCCCTAGGTCTCTTCACTGGGGGCTGAGAGGCCCTGTCTGGGTGAGACTGAGATCCTCTAATTAATGAAATTAAATCTTCTGCCAGAGTAAGCATTTGAGAACTAGAGGAGGGCCTGGTTGTAGGGGGTTTAACAGGCACTGTTTTAGTAGTCTTTGCTGCTTTAGCCCTGGCGAAGGCCTTAATGGACATGGCTGCTGGAGGCCTAGCAGCACCACGTGCTGGGGTAGAGACATCCAAGGGAATGGTGTCTGATAGGTCAGTGGCAACCACCGTAGTGGATAAAATTTCTGAGGCCGTTTCAAGAGTGGTAGCAGGGGCCTCAGTTGTAGAGATAGATTCAGCTGTACTTTGATCAGTTTTCTCGGTTTCGGCTGAAACCGAGACACTCGATTTGCTTAACCATGGTTTCGGCCGAAACCGCGGACCGCGGTGTCGGTCTTTATCTTTGCGTTTTTTGGCAGATTGGGTAGTCGGAGGATCCGATGGCATAATGTACGCAAAATCAGAACCGAAAAACTGTTCAGCAAACTCCGACCGGCGCTAAGCGTTGTCGGTTGAGCAACACAGGCGAACAGGCTGCTACGTCGTGGGCTGGGCCTAAACAAGGCAGACAATAAGAGTGGAAATCTTTATGAGGTATTTGTTTCCCACAGGTTAAACAATTATTAACTTTTTCTGACATCGGCTGAGGCAAGAAAGAGTCCCCAACGGGTACTTAGCTTTAGAAGTCTTCAAGTAGTATTCGGTAGAAGTAATCTCTGGATCCGACCGACCGGCACTTGCGAACAGCTTCTGCTTCGGGCGCCACGCGGCAAGAAAGACTGAGGAAAATGGCGTCGGCTGATGCCTTTATACCCGAAGGCCAACAGAGATGACGTCGGGTGAAGTGCGACATCAGCCGAAGCCGGACCCCGACTTTGGAATCCGGCCGACTGAAGGGCTGCCTGACGACAGGACAACCCAGTTGTTATGACTGCAGATGCATCCATGAAGGACATCTTAGATTTTACTTAAACAGAACAAAATCACTAAGAAAATCTGATCAACTACTGGTGGCATTTACTGCAGGGGCAGAGGGAAAGGCTATTTCAAAGCAGACTATTTCAAAATGGATAAGCCATTGTATTCGTTTCTGCTATATGCACCATGGTAAAACTATCCCCCAGGGGATCAGATTTCATTCCACTAGGGCTGCTTCTACTTCTACAGCCTTTCTCAGAGGTGTTCCTACCAGAGACATTCTAGAAGCTGCTACCTGGAGCTCAGTTCATACATTCACCAAACATTACCATTTACCTCTCTTCTCTAAATCCAGAGCTGGCTTTGCCACTGATGTCCTGCAGGGCCTTATAGTTGGTCCTAATGCTATATAAATCCATCCTCCCAACCATAGTTTTGGGAATCTACCCAAATGTAATGACTGCAACAGTGAAACATGAAGAACATAGTACGGTTGTGTACACTTTCCATAAATGTAGATGTTCGAGTGTATTCACTGTTGCAGTCCTGGTTACCCTCCCTCCAACCCCCTGTTTTTTGTCTTTCTTTACTTATACTTTCCTTTACTATGCTTAAAAGCCTTTTTTGTGTATTTGCTTTACTTTGGAGATATATATTTTTGTGTTTTTAATTACTTAAACATTTGGCTCCCCATTTGGAGGGCACCTGACATCTGGGGCAAGAAAAACTGATGTAATGGCGTTGGCTGCATGTTTTATACCCCTGACGACCTGACGTAATGGAAGAAGGGACAGCAACCGACACAGGACCCAAGACTTAGTTAATCAGGCTGACTGAGGGCAACCTGCCAGCAGATTACCCAAATGTAATGAATGCAACAATGAATACACTCGAACATCTACATTTATGGTAAGTGTACACAACTGTACTTTTCTGAGTTTCCCAGACCATTCTGTATTAGAGAGAAGTCTTCCAGTTCATCAGTGGGAGTGGTAAGCAGTAGGTAGCCTATCTACCACAAGAGGAGTAGCTTTTGGCTCTGAAATTGTAGTTTATTGGCCGCTTGGACATTTTTTTCCATCCCTTTCAACCTTCTCTTCTCTCTTGCACTTTAATTAGCTTATTCACCAGTACTTCATCAGGCTTTTTGTAGCAATTATTGTAGCACACAAGTGCTATCAGCACTAGACGTCTTATAAGGAAACAGCTCCAGTACTCAGTAATGATGACCATCCCTCCTGGCATGTCTAAAGGTCAGTTTCCTGTGCTTCTTCCTATTAACCTGGTGAACTTGGGCATTATGAAGCAGTGTAGCAACTGCCTCATGTATACAGACAGCAATACCTCCCAACACTCAGACTTGTGAGAGATGCGCCTATCTCCAAATTGGAAAGTCATGCACTCACCAGCCAAGACCAGAATAGCTGGTCAAGAGGAGGTGGTCAACACCTGCACCACACCACATGGAACACACAGCCCCCACATAAAAACAAACCAAACACCCACCTTAACAGAGGCTCTTAATAGAAATCTACCCAAACAGCAGAGACCACTAAGGCAGAAACGCACTCTACTACCACACCACAGCGCAAACCACAAGACACACAGCTCACCTACACAGTGCGCCCCTCAACCTAAGCCCCTAAGGCAAAACAGCTTGCCCAATACAATAATCACAGGTGACTCAACAGTGAGGCACACCGAAGTCCCACTCACTAGGTTGAATAAGGAGATGGCAACAGTCAGCTGTCTATCAGGTGCCAAAATACGACACAACACATGCACTCAGGTCACTTCACAACAAGTACAAGTATGACTCTGTCATTGTCCATGTGGGTGTGAATGACCTGAGACACACCTCCCTGGACTACATGAAAAGAGACATGGTGGAGCTCTCGGATTATGTGGCCTAGGCAGGTATGACCCTCGCCCTGAGCAGCATCCAACCATTGCCCAGAATGATACCACAGTACAAACAGAAAATGACTGACTTCAACAATTGGCTAAGTTTCTGGTATCATTCTAAGGGATCCAGTATCTATCTGCTTGGGATGACATGACTGACCTTGATGCTTTGCCAGAGATGGTCTGCATTTGTCACCCCTGGGTTTCTGGGTACTGGCTGTGGCTCTTGCCACCCCTATAATGCCTTTTTTAGGAGCTGTTCCAAAGACAAAATTACCACTGTAACATCTATAAATAAATGCAATATGAGGGTCATGCTGCTCACTGCTAGAAGTCGAAATCTCAAAATGCACTCACTTGAAGCACTCCTCAAAATGGAGCACATCGATATTTGTGCTGTAACAGAGACCTGGTTTAAAGCAGCAGAAAGCACCCCTGCTCTACCAGGCTATAACTCATTCTACACCTTTTAGCCCGAGAACATGGACCGAAACCACCTCCAGACTAGTAGCCCAGCATAACGCATCTGAGATACTCCAGGTACAACTAACATTGGGTAAGATGATGATTCAGGTTGTAGCCTGCTATAGGTCCCCAACCACTTCTCAAGACTCTCACTCCACATTCCTAAGCACCCTGGAAACTATTAAGATCCAACCCAAACACTCTCATACTAGGTGACTTCAACTACCCCTCCATCAGCTGGGAAAACTACTCATGCACCAATGCAATGGGCCAACGTTTCATGGAATTCATCAATTCCAATGCCCTGGACCAGCTCATTCTTGCTCACACTAGCGGAAGCAACATCCTTGACCTGGTTATTACTAACATGGGCAACCATTGCTTTACACCAATAGTCAATTCCTTCCTGGTTAGATCCGACCGCAAACTAATCACCATGGAAATTCACATCTCACGCACACCTCCCGCAAAGGTATTCAACATGAAAAACTTTTCCAAAGCTGACACTGGACTCCTAAAAACAGACATGACTAACTTCACGGCACCCATGCCAATGGAAAACAGATGCACAACTACCAAATCATACACCAATGCACTGCACAAACACATACATAAATGCATGGCACTAGCCATACCCAACAGAACCAAGATGCTCTCCTCCAAAAAAAAGGAAGAGAGTCTGGTGGTCATCTGCTATTAATAAACTCTACAAGAGAAGGAAGAAACAGTTGCAGAAAAACGTGAAGTCCCAAGACTGGAAAAATTCCCTTATTAGCCTCAAAAAAAAAGTTGAGATCCCTCATCAAAGCCTCCAAAGGCAGAATTGCGGCAAACACTAAAAAAAACCACAAAGCCTTCTTTAGTTATATGTCAAGAATATCCATGGCAATACCCAGATTTGCTCTGAGTTACTGCACAATGGTACCTCCTACACTGAACCAACAGATAATGCCAACATACCAACATACTGGCCGACAGATTCAGTGCCAACTTTACACCCCCCCCCCCATTGGTTAAGGTGTTTGCCTTAAAAACACAAGGTGCAGGGTTTGAGGCTCACAAGGGATAATTGGCTAGGCTTAAAATGGCTCGCAAGGGCAGCTAGCTTAGTACTAATCTATGAACCAAAGAACAATCTCAATACCGGAAGAATGCCAGGCACCAAACATTACTGCAGCACAGGTTAAAGCTCCACTGTCTAAGGCCAAGAATACAGCTTCCATGAGACCCGACAATATCCGTGGTTGTGTTCTACACGAATTAAAAAGTTAACTGGGACCACATCTGTGTGCTCTGTTCACTTACAGCCTTACCTCAGGCTTTGTCCCTACCAAATGGCGCATGGCTACAGTCATCCCTCTCCATAAAGGAGGAGTGACTACAGACCCTGTAAATTATTGCCCCATTAGCCTAATGAGTCTGATATGCAAGGCTATGGAGCACATCATCATGGAACTAATTAACAAGGATATAGGGAATCTCCAAACTCTAGATCCCACGCAATTTGGTTTTGTGAAAGGCAGATCATGTCTGCTCAAACTGGTTGCCTTGAGACAAGTCACCAGAGGGCTGGATGAAGGTAAGGCAGTTCATATACAGCCCATCTCGATCTGGCCAAGGACTTTGATACCATTCCTCACCCAGGAATTATTGATAAACTCAGCAAACTAGGCACCAACCACTACATCATTAGGTGGGTTGCAAACTGGCTTACAGAGTGAATCCACAGTGTGAAAGTAGTGGACTCCAAAGTCAGGCTGCAGACCAGTCATGTGTGGAGTCCCACAGGGATTGGTCCTGGGTCCTCTTCTGTTTGGCATCGACTTTCAGAAGTCCAGGCCAACACGGATGGACTCTGCTAACCAAATTCGCAGACTGCAAGCTAGGAGCCATTATTAATACCCCAAGTGATGCAGACATCCTACAAAAAGGCCTCACTGAGACCAATGACTGGTGTTGAAACCATGGCCTTAAGCTTAATGCCAAAAAATGCGTAGTCATCCCCTTTGGGAAAAACTCAGTTCCCACTAATTACCACATTGATAGGAGCCCACTGAACACTGAAGGCAAGAGATATGGGGACAAAGACTGACAACCTCTCCTTTTACCACCACATTGCCACTGTGATCAGAAAGTCCTTCTATGTGGCACATCTCATTACCAAGTGTTTTGCGTCCAGGAAGAAAGAAGTCATCATTTCTCTCTACTCTTCCCTCATTAGACCAATCAGAGTATACTGCCCCATTTAGCATGTACCTCACTAGACACCTGCAACAGCTGGAGAGGCCATAAAAGTACCTCACAAAGAGGATCCTAGGCCTTAAACACATGTCCTACATGGAGAGACACAAAAAACTCCTGATATTCTCTGTCTCATATCATTTACTAAGAAGCAAGCTCTGCTTGACTTAAAGCCATGTCTAACCCAGCTCTGTTAGAAAAGCTACATCTAAAGAAATCCCACCAGATGCCCCAGGCACAACCTAATTACCAGGATCAACAGAACATGCTAGAGGGACAGGTTCATAACCCAGAGACTACCCATGCTCTGGAACAGACTTCCCATGCATGTCAAGCAGAGCACCACACTAGCCCTCCAAGTGAAATCTTGATGAGTGGATGGGAAATAGAATGTTCACCCTGGGATCACTCCAGTGGCTCTACTTGAAAGAGGCACTGGGAACTAACAGGTGGCACAATGCCAGGGCACTTCTATGGGCTAGGCTTGTAAAGGCCCCAAGGTCATTAGCCTAGTACATACCTATGACCCTATTTAGTAAGTTTCAAATCCTTTCTGGTCTGGTGGGACCCCCTGGATGACTCTTGTTCAGCAGTTTTTGAATTTCTAAAGCTGCTGCCTCCCTCTGACTGGGTGGAAAGTCAGGCAGCTTTCTTCTTTTGTTTTGGGAAATTAGCGAAAATAGTATGAAATAACCACTGGATACAATTCTCACCACCCAAGTATCTTTTATGATGAACACCCAGGTATCTGGGTGCAGAGACAAGTGTTCCCCCGGCTGCCTCCAGAGGTGAGTAGTTGGGCAACCTCTCAGGAGCACTGAAAGGGTTCATCAGAGAAGTCGTCTCGGAAACCCTGATTTTGCAGGTCTCCTCTGCCACAAGGATGGTGTCTAACATTAGAACTCCCCCATTGCCTCTGGGGGAGATATCCCCTCCTGAGTGTTGAAAAGGACCCTTGGACATACAAAAAAAGAAGTTATGTACTTATCATAACGTTCCATGTTTGTAGTCCATCTCGCCTACATTCTTGCTGGATGGGTTCGGAGCCAATCCATGAATCCAACTCGACCGGTACTAAAGTTAGAGAGCTTTTACTGGCTTGAGGCTATTCCCTATCCCATGGTGCATCACACTTCCCCAGATCTTGCTTGCAAGAAAGTAACTACATATATAATAGTAACTATGCTATCAATAACTATGTACATACAACTACCCATGCTATGTGGACAGACAACCATAATGAGGTCAGACAGCATAATGGGTAGTCCACCAGTTCCTCCAGGATACAGGAAGGGTGGAGGAGGGTGGGACACAAGATTGTAGGCGAGATGGACTACAAACATGGAACGTTATGTTAAGTACATAACTTCTTTATGTTATGTAGTCCTATCTCACTGTAATTCTTGCTGGATGGGACAGCGTCCTTAACACCTTAATCCGGGGTGGCTCAAGCGAAGAGATTCTTCAGCACAGTGCACCCAAAGGATGACCTGTCCCAGGAGGTAAAATCCAATTTGTAATGAGTGACAAAGGTACAAGGTCTTGCCCAAGTAGCTGCTCCACAAATGGTATCAATTGGGAGTTTGAAGGCATAAGAAGCTGATACTGCTCTAGTTGAATGACCTTTTACTTTAGCAAGTAGCTGTTTGCCAGCAATCTTGTAAGCAAAGGAAATGCAGTCTGAAAGCCATTTAGACAGAGTAACCTTGGAGTTAGGCAAGCCTTTGTTTTTGACAGAGAAGGAAACAAATAATTGATCCGATGTCTGAAAATCTTTAGTCCTGTGCAGGTAGAATCAGAGAATTCTGTGAACATCTAATTGTAGTCTGTATTCTGATTTATTACTGTAATTTGTGAAGAATACTGGTAATTCGATAGTTGTGTTTAGATTATGTTTTGAACATACCTTAGGGAGAAAGGAAGGATTACTTCTTAGGGGGAGACTATCCTTGTGGATATAATATAAGGAGGTTGAATGGTTAGGGCTTGCAACTCTGAAACCCTCCTAGCAGAAGTTACAGCAACTAAGAACAATGTATTCCAAGACAACAATTTCAAGTCTGATGAAGAAGATGGTTCAAAAGGTGGATAAAATCAATGAGGTCAGAACTAAGTTCAAGTCCCTGGGCTCAGGAGGTTGCCTGATTGGAGGTCTAAGGACTCCTTTCAAAAAGGTTTTGCATAAAGAGTGGGACATAATTGGATTTCCCACGTTTCCAAAATGATAAGAGATGGCAGCTAACTGAACCCTAATGGTAGCAGCTTCAGCTCCTTCTTGAAAAACAGATGCAAAGAATGACAGGACAGACTCTATGGAAGCCGAGTAGGAATCTATGCCTTGTTTAGCTGCCCAAATGGAAAACCTTTTCCATTTACAGGAATATAATTTCCTGGTAGAAGGTTTACGTGAAGAAATGAGGATGTGTAACTGTAGGAGAAAGGGAAAAATAACTGGCTATTCTTGGAACTGGAGCAGCCATGCTGTCAATATTAGGGTTTGGATGGTAGGATGGAACTGTCCCAACTGATAAGAAAGTCTGGAGATAGTTCCAAAATCCATGGTTCCTCCAAGTGATAGGGCCATAGGAAGGGGGATCAGACATGACGAGGCCAGTAAGGAACAATGAGGATCAGGGTACTGCAACAGTTTTGCTTTCTGAATCACTTTTGGTACGAGGGGAAAGGGTGGAAAAGCATAAAGTCCTGGAGGCCACTTGTGGACCAGAGCATCCCTGGGTGACAGTCCCGGTTGGGGAATGAGGGCAAAGTAGTTGCTGCATTTGGTGTTCATGTATGTGGCGAACAGGTCACAGCAAGGTTGGCCCCATTTGCTGAAAATCTCTACCGCAACTTCTGTTTTCCAGTGACCATTCGTGAGGCATCAGAATTGTTCGACTCAATTTGCCTGCTATCACACTGGACTTCCCCGGGATGTGCATTGCTACCAGAAAGCATTGTGTGTCCATCGCCCATTTCCATACTCTTTGTGCCTCTTGAAAAAGTGGGTAAGACTTGGTTCCCCCTTGCTTATGTACCACACTACAGACATGTTGTCTGATTGAATCGCAATTGTCCCTTAAGGAAGAGAACTGTGAAGTGGCTTGCAATGCATATAGCACTGCTCTCATCTCCAGGACATTTATGAGGAAGTGGGGTTCTCATGGCCCTGCCAGATACCTTGGACTGTCATTCCCAGATAATGCCCCCCCCCACCCTATCTGGGAAGTGTCCGCGGTCAAGAATGCATTTTGTTGAGGGAGAACAAGGGGACAACCTAGGCAAAGCTGATCTGTATGTAACCACCATGTTAGATCCTTCTTGCAGGAGTTTGTGATGAGTCTTTGGTGGGACAAGGGTAGATCCTGCATTGACCACTGGGCAAATAGTAGCCACTGAAGTACACTCGTGCAGACGGGTTAGTGGAACAAAGAATGGTGGATGCCATGATCCCTAGGAGTTGAAGAACTATACTGGCCTGTCCTTTTTCAGCAAGAATCTGACTTGGTTGTGCAACGATTCTATCCTTTCCGGTGTCAGCTTTGCTGTCATAGTGGTTGAGTCTATGTCTGAGCCTAGACTACAATGCGCTGCAATGGAGATAAGGTGGATTTTTTTAGATTTATTGTAATCCCTAACCTGGTGCACAAGGATAGTCTCTGGTCCCTGGCTCAGATTAGTTGGTGCTTGGTGGTAGCAGTGAGGAGCCAGTTGTCTAGGTATGGAAACACCTGGAATCCTTGACGTCTCAGGTGAGCCATTACCACTGCCATACATTTGAACTCTCTGGGGGCTGCAGTGAGACCAAAGGGCAGTGTATGAAATTGAAAATGACTGCCTCCAAGAAGAAAGTTGTAGATGTCTTCTGGAGCACCTGTCCATTTTGATATGGTAGTACGCTTCCTGAAGATCTATGGAGCACACCCAATTGTCTTTTCCGATAAATGGAAAAATTGACTGCAGAGTGATCATATGGAACTTCGATTTTTTTTTTAGTAACTTGTTTAGCTTACTGAGATCTAGAAATGATCTCTAGTCCCCGGTCATTTTTGGAACTAAAAAGAATCGTGAATAAGTTCTGGATCCTATTTGCTCTGAGGGGACTTCTTGGATTACTCTTTTTTGAAGCAACGAGATGACCTCTGATGTTGCGTGGTTTAACTGAATGGGTGGCACACCTGGTAACGACCGATTTAATGGGGGATCGGCAACAAAGGGAATGAGGTACCCTCTGGAAATTGTTCTGTACCCATCGATCTTGGGAAATATTTAGCCAGGAGCTTGGGTACCGTGAGAGACAACGCCCTCTAGAGATGGACAGTCAGCCAACCCCCCCAGGGGCAATCAGTAAAAGCATCTCTATCCCCCTGATGCTGCCGATTCCCTCTGCCGTGAGCACGGCATTTTCCATTATATCCTCCCCCTCTGCCTCTAGGGGAGGGTTGACCTCGTGCCTGAGGGAAACCTTTTTGGGGTTTACAGAACCACATCTTCCCTCCTGTATGACCCTTGGGATAGGGTCTAGAAGGAAGGGAGAAATGGACTCCAACAGCAGATAATGTTTTCTCTTCCTGCTCGCACCTGGTCAAAGTCTCTTACCTGAGGTCCAAAAAGAGTTGAACCATCAAAGGGGACGTGGTAAAGGAAGACTTACATGATTCTTTGAAGTTGCATAGGCACATTCAGTAGTGTCTCCTAAGAAAGATCCCTGCTCCGTCTGCCCAGCTCGCTCCGTCAGCTGCATATGAAATCAGCCTCATGGAGGAATTAGCAATAGAGGTAAGGGTGGAGAGCTGCACAGATACCTTGTCCGTGGATCCCGAAGCTACTGAACCCTGAAGGGTATTCTCCCAACTCCTTCAGGAGATCCCTTTGAAGTCTAGTAAAATGGGACAGGTAATTCAGTGATAATAAGGTAAATGCCACTGGAAAAAAGGTATGCTTTCCATACTATCCAACATCCTAGACTCTCTATTAGGAGGATGTCTCTACAACTCCTTCTACGTGGCCGCTGCTACCACCATAGCATCCCACAGGAACTCCCTTAGCTAGAAAGGATTTGTCTTCCGGGGCGGTTATAAATTTGTTTGGCCTCCTCGGGACAGGCTCCACTGTATCCGGGGAGGTCCAAGCTTTCCAGGATATGACCCCTAAAAGTTGGTTATATGGCAGTGTCACCCAGGAGGTGGAAGGTTGGGAACCAAAGGCCTCAAGGTACACTGATTCGTCCTCAGTAGGTTTAGACGTCTTCCAATCACCCCTCTTAAGGATTTCAAGGATGTCTGCAAAAGAGACATTCTCAGAGGGGGATCTTGGGGACCCTTCTGACTCATCCAAATCAGTGTCCGAAGTGACAGACTCAGGTGAGTCAATATGCTTCCTCTTAAAAAGTCTCTTCCGAGGGACCTCTTTCAGTGGGATAATCTGGGGAGGTCTCAGAAGAGGGGACACCTCCAATAGGGGCTCTGGTTCCCTATGCTTTGGGGCTGGTGAGTGAGAAGAGGTTGCTGCCAGCTGCTGGAGGGACATCGGGTCCAGAGGCAGGGCTTTGGCACTAGACAAAGCTTTCTCTATCACTTCAAAAGCCTTACCACCCCACTTTGAATAAGACCTTCACTCCAAGGAAACGGAAGGTCGACTCTGAGCAGGAGGGCCAGGTGCTGAAGCGGACGTGGGAGCCAAGCTCACATGAGCTGAAGCACCGAAAGAGCATCGGTTCCGAAGAAAAACAGGGTTGACTATCCCTCTCAGAGTCCACCAGAGAGCGTCAGCTCCCAGAACCCTCGGCTCCGAGCAGAGCCGATGAGGATAACGTTATTGGTTCCGAGGAAGCAGGAAGAAGTCTCTGAACTGAAGGTTCCGGCACTGAAGGACCCAAAGTACTGACTCTAAGATTGAAGCAGTTGGAGGAGGAGGAGGAGGCATTAGCCTAAAGAAGGGACAGGTCCGGAGCCTTTGGGACCGGAGGAGCTAACATTTTATCCAGCGCCGGTTCACAGAGAAGCCTCTTCATCACCCGCTCGACATCCTCATCAGAAAGTGTCCTGGAGGAATGGGTGGCGATAGGAGATCTCCTTCTTTCAAATACAGGAGATCTCAAGGTTGGTGAGACCGGTTCTAAAACAGATGAGTGTCTTGACACAGATGAAACAAACGGCACTGAGACTGAAGAAGCCGAATCAGAGCCAGAACTCTTCGGCTCCGTCATTTTGGATTTCTTAGATGGTTCCGAAGTCAGAACCGATGGAGATTTCCTTTTATGAGTCTTGGGGACTGTCTGACCTTGTTCCAGCTGTTCCTGGAAGGAGCTAGCCATAAGTCCTCTATTAGTTTCCTCTTTCTCTCATTAAGAACCCTAGTACTAAAGGGGTGACAAAGTACAGGGCTCTTGTAGATATGCCAGTCCAAGACAGTACACACAGCTGGTGTGACGGTCAGTCAAAGACATTTTCTAAGAGCATTTATCACATTTTCTAAAGCCAGAAGGTTGCTGCTTTTTATATTCTCTGTCCTTATCTTTAGACATATTTATACTAAGGAGAAAAAAACAATACAACAACACAGATAATAGGGATAATTATAGCCATTAGAAAAAAGTGAAGAAATATGGTGAAAGTAATAGAAATTTATCAAAAAATTTTACTTGGCCAACGAGCCAGTAAGAAGACAACCTCGAAGCTTTCATGGCAAATGAGATCTGGGGAATTGCCGTGATGCACCATGCGATAGGAGATAGCCATGAGCCAGTAAAAGCTCTCGAGCTTTAGTATCGGCCAAGTCAGAGCCAAGGATCGGCTCTATACCAAACGAGCAAGAATGTAGGTGAGATAGGACTACATATCCACATTTTCATTCCTTCTTGCTCATTCCTGGAAAAGGATCTATGAGAGGTAGAAAAACAGATGCCCATGGCAGACAAGGTTTGTCCACCCTGCTCACTCAAAGAAAGTGTTTCCTTAACAGTGGGGCCAAACAATGACCATCCATCAAAAAAGCACTGATGAATGAAGACCTGAAGGGCTCCACAAAGTCACACAAGCACATCCAGGCATGTCTCTTTTCAGCTATGCCTGAACCCCGCTGCCCATGACATACCCTCAGCAGCACAAGAAATTAACCTCATGGAAGCATTAGAGAAGGACAGAAGGGTAGCGAGCTGTAAAGAAAGCTTTTTGTGGTCCTCCATACACATAGACTCAGAAAGGGATTTGGAAAGCTCTTTATTCAAATCCCTTTGCACCCTGGTGAAAATGTGGCAAATAGTTCAGTGACCATAAGGCAAAGGTCACTACGGCATAAATGTGTTTCCCAAATCTCTAAAAATCCCCTAGATTCTGTTAGGGGGATGGACAGAGGAGCTCTGCTTTGCCAGCTCTTTCTTAGTGGCTGCTATCCCAACCATAGCATCAACAGGGACCCCCCTTGCTCCAGTGGAGCCTGTCCTTAAGAGGCCCAAGGAACTTAACCAGATGGCAGGAGATGGGTTCTACAATATCCAGTTATTTCTATACCCAGCAAGAGACTAGATCTATAAGCTCATCAGACCAGGGGGAAGTCACCCAAGACATTGACAGGTCAGACCCAAAAGCTTCCAGGAATACAGACTCCTCATGGGAAGGGGAGTTGGAGGACCAACCCCCTTTCTGTCTGAGGATTTCTAAGAAGTCTCTCTAGTGAAGTCAGTGTCATTGGTAAGCAACTCCTGAGGGTGTGCATCCTCTCTCACTTTTTCTTGTGGGGAACCTCCTCAGTGGGATGGTCTGGTGACATGTCCAAAGAGAGGGGGGAAAATCTTCGAGAGGAACTGTTTGGATGCTTAATAGGGTTGCCTGTCCCTGTGTAATAGGTCTGTGGGGATCAAAGCTGGGACACAATGGCAGCAGGGCTGTAGGATACATAGAAGAAAGAGTAGTCATGTCTCTCGAATGAGAAAAGTCCCTCTCCACCACCTTGAATGCAGAAGGACTGGTTGAAGCCATACCTGGCTGTTCCAATGACAAAGCTCCAGATATTTCCATGCCCCACCCCTGCCCAGAACCCTGCCTCAAAGGAGCAACTGAACCAGAGTTACCCAAAGCTGAAGTCCTGAGAGGCCGGTATGGCTCCAACAAACTCTGAGTCCAACTAAGGCCCCCAGACCAAGCTCCAATGGTTTGCTCATAGACTCATCCTGGTCCAAGGAAATTGGCGGCAGACAAGTCAGACGCTCAGAGTCAAAGACCTCACAGTCTTAAGATCCAACGTCAACACTCTTAGGGTTCTTGGATCCAAAGATGAAATTACAGTGGGGGGGAACAGAAGGGCAGCTCATGGATCCAATGGGAGAAGGACATGGAATAACCTCCATTTGAATCTAAGCTCTGAGGAACTTCCTCATCATCCTATCAACTTTGGAATCAGAAAGAATTTTGAGAACCTGATGGAGGATGTAGTAGACTGAGGTCTCTTGCAAAACGGGAGAATGGGCTCAAGCAGAGAGAGGCTCCATAGAAAAAGCTGGGGACCAGGTCCTCAGAGACTTGGACTTGTGTCAGACCCGACTTTCTGTACTTTGGCAGGAGGCTCCAAAGTTGAAGCTGACTTTGGACAACTAGTGGAAGACCGCTTCCTGCAACCTTTTGCCTCCGAAAAGGCCTTAAGTGTTTTTGCAGGGGTCTGAGCCCCTGAAACAGAAGAGGAGCAGGATGGTAACAAATCCTTTAGGACTAGTTTATTACTTCAGTCACTAAGGGCAACAGAGTTAAAGCCAGCACAAACTGAACATTCAGTGTTTAAATGGGTGTCACCTATATACAAATGTACTCACTGTGGACATCAAAATTAGAAGTTATGTACATACCATAACGTTCCATGTTAGTTGTCTTCTCTCGCCTTCTTTCTTGCTGGATGGGTTCAGAGCCGATCCTCGGCTCCGACTCGGCACTTACTTCGCTCGAAAACTCATTTTACCAGCTTGAGGCAACCCTATATCCCATGATGCAAGGCGTGACTACCTCAGATCTTGTTTGGTAGCTAGAAGAAAACCCTGCCAAAATATACTTCTTCCCCAGGAAGAAGATACCAAATGTAGGAGAAACTAGGCCAATAGCCACTAACAATAATGACTCTTCCTACTGGGAACTCTTAGAAAGAGTGACAACACCCCCAACAAAAGGAAGGTACAACCTCAAGATCAGTCCAGGCCAGGGGGAAGGAGGGAGGGACGCAAGAAAGAAGGCGAGAGAAGACAACTAACATGGAACGTTATGGTATGTACATAACTTCTAAATGTTAAGTTGTCAAACTCGCCTTCATTCTTGCTGGATGGGACCGCGTCCCTAGCACCTCTATCCTGGGTGGCTCAATGGAACAGACTCTTGAGAACTGTGGAACCAAACCTAGCCCTGTCCCTGGAGGCCAAGTCCAATTTGTAATGAGAGACAAAGGTGTGAGGAGTGGCCCAAGTGGCTGCTGCACAAATGGTGTCAATAGGTAGCCTATCCTGAAAGGCTGTGGAAGTGGACAGGCTCCTGGTAGAATGTGCTTTTGGTTTTGAGGATAGTTGCTTGCCTCTAAGATGATAAACATAAGAAATAATAGAAGACAGACATCTGGATAAGGTCACTTTAGAGACCGGGAGACCCTTTCTATTCTCTGCATAAGAAAGGAATAGTTGATCAGATTTTCTGAATTGTTTAGTTCTGTCCAAATAATATATGAGCTGACGATGGACATCTAAGCAATGAAGTTTTTGTTCAGCTTTGTCTGAATAATTAGGGAAAAAAACTGGCAAATCAATAGATTGGTTAAGATTCGTCTGGGAAGCAACTTTGGGCAAAAAAGATGGATTAGTTCTTAAAGATACCCTATCTTTGTGAAAAATCAAGTAAGGGGAACGGACACAGAGGGCCTGAAGTTCAGAATCCCTTCTAGCTGAAGTAACAGCAACCAAGAAAATTGTTTTCCAGGAAAGAAACTTTAAGGAGCATGTAGCAGCCGGTTCGAAGGGGGGTAAAATCAAGGATGCCAGCATTAAATTCAAATCCCATTGCGGAGGAGGATCTCTGATTGGAGGCTTCAGGAGAAATATACCTCTCAGAAAAGCTTTGCAAAGCTTGTGGGACATTATGCTTTGATCCGCTAAACCAATATGAAAATTAGATATTGCTGCCAACTGGACTTTAACTGTAGAAGAAGAAGACCCTGATTGAAAAATCTCTGCTAAGAAGTCCAAAACTGAATGCAGTGGAGCAGTAAAGGGATCTATGTGTTTGGACTTTGCCCAGAAAGAAAAACGTTTCCACTTACTAGCATAAATCTTTCTGGTGGAGGACTTTAGAGAAGCTACTATGATGTTCCTAACGGGGTTAGAGATCATAGGAAGCCTGGCTAAGGAAGGAAGTGGAGCAACCAAGCAGTGAGGTTGAGAGAATGAATGGCCCGATGAGGTTGACCCGACTGGTGGGTCAGAAGATCTGGAACTGGGTCCAGATGCCAAGGCTGGGCCAGGAGATGACGATGTAGGGACAGAAACCAAATTTGTCGAGGCCAGTAAGGGGCAATGAGGATCAACTTGGCTCTCAGTACGGTAGCTTTCTGAATAACTTGTGGTATCAGAGGAAATGGAGGAAAAGCATACAGAAGTCCCCGGGTCCAATCCTGGGTTAGAGAGTCTCTCGAGGAATGGCCTGGTAGAGGAAAGAGGGTGAAGAAGTCCAGGCATTTGCTGTTTTGGGGTGTAGCAAAAAGGTCGCAGGAAGGGAAGCCCCACTTTTGAAAAATCTTGTCCACTACCGATTGCTTGAGAGACCACTCGTGTGGCATGAGAATAGCTCTGCTCAGTCTGTCCGCTAAGAGGTTGGATCTCCCAGGGATATGCGTTGCTATCAGAAACCGATGACAGGAGATTGCCCATTGCCAAAGTCTGAGCGCTTCTCGACACAGTGGGTAGGACCTGGTCCCGCCCTGCTTGTTGATGTACCAGACTACAGACATGTTGTCCGTCTGAACTGCAATAGTCCCTAAGGGAAGAAAGTCGCTGAGGGCTTGCAACGTTAAAAGCACTGCTCTCATCTCCAAGACATTTATGTGCAGATGGTACTCTATGGATTGCCAAGTCCCATGGACCATCCTGCCCTGATAATGGCGCCCCCCCCACCCGATCAGAGAGGCATCCGAGGTGACTGTGGCAACCGGAACTGGGGGAACAAACAGTCTGCCCTGATGGAGCAGAGGAGAAGACATCCACCAGGTTAGATGACTCTTGCACGACTGCGTGACAAAAATCTCGTGACTCATGGGGAGCTGCTGGAATGACCATTGAGCGAACAACATCCACTGCAGAAGACGCATGTGGAAGCGGGCTAATGGCAGTAGAACAATGGCCGCAGCCATCAGACCTAGAACCTTCAAGACAAATTTGGCTCTGATCTTTTTGCTGAGTAATATGATCCGAACATACTTCTGAATGTCCAGAATTCTTTGTTTTGCGAGTCTGGCTGACATACTGACAGTGTTTAATTCTGCGCCTATAAAGGTAATAGATTGGCAAGGCGACAGAGAAGATTTTTCGAAGTTTACTGAAATCCCCAAATGTTTGCAGGTTTGCAGAGTGTAGTCTCTGGCCCTGAGAAGTTGATGCCTGGTGGTGGCGGACAGGAGCCAGTCGTCTAGATACGGAAACACCTGGAATCCTTAACATCTCAGGTGAGCCGTAACCACTGCCATACATTTGGTAAACACTCTGGGGGCTGTAGTGAGACCAAAGGGCATGGCTCTGAATTGAAAATGACTGGACCCCAGCCGAAAGTGGAGAAACCTTCTGGAGCGCCTTTGAATCTTTATATGATAGTACGCATCCTGAAGGTCTATTGAGCACATCCAGTTGTCCTTGCCCAAAAAGGGTAGAATGGACTGAAGCGTGACCATCCGGAACCTTGCCTTCTTGACAAACTTGTTTAGTCTGCTGAGGTCTAGAATTGGTCTCCAATCTCCCATCCTTTTGGGGACCAAAAAGAATCTTGAGTAGATGCCGGATCCTACTTGGTCTGCTGGCACTATTTGGACGGCTCTTTTTGCTAGGAGCTTTGATACCTCCTGCTTTGCCAATTCCCTTAGACCGGGTGAGACGTCTGGAAGGGATTGATGAGGAATGGGATACCTCTCGAAAGGGATATTGTAGCCCTCGGATATGATCGACTGTACCCATTTGTCTTGAGAGAGGGAACGCCAGGCTATTGGGTACAGCGACAATCTTCCCCCGACTGCCTCCAAGGGTGGGCAGTCGGGCAACACCTCAGGGATGCTGGAAGGGTTTATCAGGGAGAGTCTCCCTGCTACCCTGATTCTCTGGGACCCCTCTGCCCCTAGGGCGTCTATTATTATTACCCCTCTGCCTCTGGGGGTAAACTGACCACGTGTGTCCGGCGTGACTCCTTGAGATTTACGGAACCACATTTTCCCTCCCTTCTGACCTTTTGGATAGGGTCTTGAAGGGGTGGAGAAATGGACTCCTACGGCAGAAAGGGTCTTGCCATCTTGTTCACACCTGGTCAGTGTATCCTTCACCTGAGGCCCGAACAAAGCCGAACCGTCAGAGGGGGTATTGGTGAAGGACGCCTTAAAAGGGTCTG
This sequence comes from Protopterus annectens, assembly GCF_019279795.1. Taxonomy (NCBI): domain Eukaryota; kingdom Metazoa; phylum Chordata; order Ceratodontiformes; family Protopteridae; genus Protopterus; species Protopterus annectens. Next base: position 1,516,740,666 of record NC_056746.1, read on the forward strand.
CAAAATTACAAAGCAGCATCCAGGCCTGACGCCTAAGTGCCACTCCTGTGCCTGCGGCCCTACTCGCCCCATCGGCTGCATACGAAATGAGCCGCATGGAGGAGTTAGTCAAAGAATTGAGGATTCCTAGCTGTGAGGCAATCTTTTCCTGAGCCCCAGTCGCCGAAGGATCCTGAACCACTTCACCTAGTTCCTTGAGAATGTCTCTCTGAAGTCTGGTAAAGTGACAAAGGTAGTTCAGCGAACGCATAGCAAAGGTCGCTGAAGAAAACATCCGCTTGCCGTACCTATCCATGGTCCTACAATCCTTATTAGGAGGATGGACAGGCACAGAAGGATCAGCAAGTTTCTTCTTGGTGGCCGCCGCCACCACCATAGCATCAACAGGGACGCCCTTAGAAAGAAACTGTTCATCTGCATGGGCTGTAATAAATTTGGAGGGCCTCCTAGGAACTGGTTCCACAGAATCCGGGGCTGCCCACGCCTTCCTAGCCACTACTTGCATGAGTGGGTCGAAGGGAGGAGACACCCAGGAGGTGGAGGGTCGAGATCCAAAAGCCTCCATGTATACCGACTCATCCTCGGAAGGGTCAATGGAAGGCCAGTTCCCCCTCTGCTTAAGGAGTTCCAGGATGTCTGAAAAGGAGACATCCTCAGAGGGGGACCGTGGGGAACCCTCAGACTCATCTAAGTCGGTAGCTGATGTAGTAGACTCAGGGGAGTCTGTGTGCTTCCTCTTACACATCCTCTTACGCGGGGGTTCTGCTGCAGGATCAGGAGAAACCTCGGAAGAGGAAGTTATTCCCAATGGGGAAACCTGGGGCGATGGATCTCTGGGTCCGGGAGCAAGAGACTGGCAAGAGACATCAACAGGCACCGAAGATGGAGGAGCTAAAGGGATAGACCGTTGACCTAGCTCAGGGGCTAGGACACTCCTCATCACCTCGAAGGCTCCTCTCCCAGGAAGGCCAGAAGAATCCCGCTCCGAAGAAACAGGAATCCCCGGCCCCACCGAAAGAGAAGGCTCCAAAGCCGATGTCGGTGCCGAGCTCACCAATGCCGAAGCTCCAAGAGGGAGAGCAGGGTCAGACAAGGGTCCGATGCCACTCGCCCCCTGGGAGCCGACAAGGGAGACTCGACGACCGGATCCCTCCAAAGAAGGTCTCATGGAGGAGATCGGAGCTGAAGACGTCGGGGCCGAAAGGGGAAGTATAGGCTCCGGCGCGCCCACGGTCACCATTCCGAGAAGCTCCGGCTCCTAACTCTGAAGGAGAGTCGGAGGAGGAAGTTCAGGGGGATGAGAAATAGCAGACGTCTGTTGAGACGGGCTATGGAGCATTTGGGCTAGTGCCTGTGACTTCAACAGTCTGCTTACCACCCTCTCTAAATCGTGGTCTGATAGCCTGGAAGATCTCGAAGATCGGCTCCGATGGCTCCGCTCTGACAAAAGAGGAGATCCCGGAGCCGAACGAATAGACTCCAGGGAAGGAGACCGAGATCTCTTCCTGGATGGAGCCATCGGAGCAGACGACCTCTCGGTTCCAGATGGAGCCGAAGTCTTCTCGGCTCCAATACTGGATAAAGACAAGTCGGCTCCGGCCGGAGCCGACAAAGTAATGGGTACTTGTGTGTCGGAGCCAGACGGAGCCGACACAACAACTTCCAAAGTGGAAAGATCGGCTCCAGCCGGAGCCGATCTCGACCACGAAGGAGTCGGAGCCACAGCCGAAGGCTTGGACACAACAGCCTGGGCTTTAGATGGCTTAGAAGGTTTAACCGATCCAGCCTTGGTCGGAGAACCCTCTGGCTTTAACAAGCCACGAAGAATCAATTTGTTTCTTCGTTCCTGCAGGACTCTCTGGCTAAAGGAGTGACAAATGGCACAGGAGTCCTGCAGGTGTAAAGGCCCCAGGCAGTACACACAAGAAGTGTGACCGTCTGTCAGAGACATTTTCTGACAGCACGAGTCACACTTCTTGAAGCCTGAGACCTTCACTTCTTTAGACATAATAATGTCCAACAAAACACAAACACAACAGTCACACAGTTAATCCCCAAAAACAGACAACACACAACCTGACAGGAATCAACTGAGAGGGAGGCTTAAGGCCTGAAGAAAGGAATAAATCCTAACGTAAAATGAAGGGAATATAGGGTAGGGTTATGTATTAGTATAAATATACTTAATAAATGAAAAATAGGAGGAAAGGGAGAAAAAACCCTGTCTAATCTTTACAAATTGAAGATTTACCTGAGCTGGCAAAAAAGGAGACCTCTTCGCAAAGCGGCAAACGAGATCTGGGGTAGTCACGCCTTGCATCATGGGATATAGGGTTGCCTCGAGCTGGTAAAATGAGTTCTCGAGCGAAGCAAGTGCCAAGTCGGAGCCGAGGATCGGCTCCGAACCCATCCAGCGAGAATGAAGGCGAGTTTGACAATAAGAAGTTATGTACCTACCATAACGTTCCATGTTAGTTGTCTTCTCTCGCCTTCTTTCTTGCTTGATGGGTTCGGAGCCGATCCTCGGCTCCGACTGCTTTAGCTCGAGAACTCCTTTTACCAGCTCGAGGCAGCCCCATATCCCATGATGCAAGGCAGGAAGTACCCAGATCTCGTTTGTTGACAAAAGGGCAATAACACCAAGCATAAACAATACTTCCCAAAGGAAGAAGAAACTTACAGATGGAAAAAGGACCAGGTCTAAATGGTCTTTAGCATTATAGTTTCTTATACAAGGTCTGTCCAGGCCAGGGGGAAGGAGGGAGGGTCAAGAAAGAAGGCGAGAAGACAACTAACATGGAACGTTATGGTAGGTACATAACTTCTTAATGTTAAGTTGTCAATCTCGCCTTCATTCTTGCTTGATGGGACCGCGTCCCTAGCACCTCTATCCTGGGTGGCTCAATGGAACAAACTCTTGAGGACTGTAGAGCCAAAACTGGCTCTGTCCCTGGAGGCCAAGTCCAATTTGTAATGGGAAACAAAAGTGTGAGGAGTGGCCCAAGTGGCCGCTGCACAAATAGTGTCTAAAGGTAGTCTAGCTTGAAAGGCTGTAGAAGTAGCTAAACTCCTAGTTGAATGTGCTTCAGGTTTTGAGCACAGCTGTTTTCCCCTGATCGTATAAATTTCAGTGATGACCGAAGAAAGCCATCTGGACAAAGTCACTTTAGAAACAGGAAGGCCTTTTTATTATCCGCATAGGAAACAAAAGTTGATCAGATTTCCTAAATTTTTTGTTCTGTCCAAATAATATCTAAGCTGACGGTGGACATCAAGATAATGTAGCTTTTGTTCAGCTCTATCTGAATAGTTAGGAAAAATACAGGAGATCAATGGATTGATTCAGATTGTTTTTGAAGCGACCTTAGGTAAAAATGATGGATTAGTTCTCAAAGATACTCTGTCTTTGTGAAAAATCAAATAGGGTCGAACCGAAGAGCATGAAGTTCAGACACCCTCCTGGCAGATGTAATAGCCACTAGGAATAAAGTTTTCCAAGAAAGATATTTCAGGAACAAGAAACAGCTGGCTCAAGGGGAAGAATCAAGGATATCAGCACTAAATTTAAATCCCACTGAGGAGGAGGATTCCTGATTGGAGGCTTTAGTAGGAAAATCCCTTTCAAAAGGGCCCTGCAGAGTCTATGGGACATAATATTATGATCTGCTATCCCGACATGAAAATTAGAAATAGCAGCCAACTGAACTCTGACTGTGGAAGAAGAGGAGCCTGCATGGAAAATCTCTGCTAAGAAGTCCAGAACTGCCTGAACAGGGGCAGTAAAAGGGTCAATATTTTGGGCCTTAGCCCAATAAGAGAAACGTTTCCATTTGCTTGTGTAAATCCTCCTGGTAGAGGATTTTAGTGAAGCTACTATAATATCTCTAACTGGGTTAGAGATCAAAGGAAGCCTGGCTAAGGAAGGAAGTGGAGCAACCATGCTGTGAGGTTGAGAGAAGGGATTGACCGGTGCAGCTGACCGGATTGGTGAATCAGTAGATCTGGCACTGGGTCCAGATGCCACGGCTGCACCAAAAGGTGACGATGGAGGAACGGGAACCAAACTTGTCGAGGCCAGTAAGGGCAATGAGAATCAATTTGGCTCTCAAAGCGGTAGCTTTCTGGATCACCTGAGGGATCAGAGGAAATGGAGGAAGGCATAAAGAAGTCCCTGGGGCCAATCCTGGGTCAGAGCGTCTCTGGGGATGGCCTGATAGAGGAAGAGGCTGAAGAAGTCTGGACATTTGCTGTTTTGGGGAGTAGCAAAAGATCGCAACATGGACGACCCCATTCCAGAAAAATCTCTTCCGCTATGGATTGCTTGAGAGACCACTCGTGAGGCATGAGAATAGCTCTGCTCAATCTGTCCGCTATAATGTTGGTTTTCCCAGGGATATGCGTTGCTACCAGAAACCGATGAGAGGAGATCGCCCATTGCCATAGTCTGAGCGCCGACACAAGGGGTAGGACTTGGTTCCGCCCTGTTTGTTGATATACCAAACTACAGACATGTTGTCTGTGTGGACTGCAATTGTCCCTACGGGAAGAAAGTCGCTGAGGGCTTGCAACGTTAAAAGCACTGCTCTCATCTCCAGGACATTTATGTCGAGATGGTACTCGAGCAGTTGCCACGCCCCATGAACCATCCTGCCCTGATAATGACCCCCACCCGATCAGGGAGGCATCCGTGGTGACAGTGGCTATCGGGGACGGAGGTACAAAGCACCTGCCTTGGTGAACCTGAGGCGATGTGATCCACCAAGCAAGATGTTCTTTGCATGTTTGTATCACCAGAATCTGGTGACGCATTGCGAGTTGGTGGTATGATCACTGTGTGAACAGCATCGACTGAAGGAGGCATGTAGAATCGAGCCAGGGAAGAAGAGTGATGGCCGCAGCCATAAGACCTAATACCTTTAGAACCATTCTGGCCTGTACCTTTTGCTGGCCAGAATGATCCTGACATGAGTCTGAATGTCTGAAACTCTTTGTTCTGTAAGGGTAGCTGACATCCGAACAGTGTTTAAGTTTGCCTATGAAGGTAATAGACTGGCAGGGCGATAAGGATGACTTTTCGTAGTTGACTGAGATGCCCAAATGAGAACAAAGGTCTATTGTGTAATCCCTGGCTTGTATAAGCTGATGCCTGGTGGTGGCTGACAGGAGCCAGTCGTCGAGATACGGAAACACCTGGAATCCTTGACGTCTCAGGTGAGCCGTGACCACTGCCATGCATTTGGTGAACACTCTGGGGCTGTAGTGAGACCAAAGGGCAGGGCTCTGAACTGGAAATGACTGGACCCCAGCCAGCGGAGAAATCTCCTGGAGCGTCTGTGAATTTTGATGTGATAGTACGCATCCTGAAGATCTATTGAGCACATCCAGTTGTCCTTCTGTAAGAAGGGCAGAATTGACTGAAGAGTGACCATTCGAATCTTGTCTTCCTGACAGACTTGTTGAGTCTGCTGAGATCCAATATTGGTCTCCAGTCTCCGTCTTTTGGGGACCAAAAGAACCTTGAGTAGATTCCGGCTCTGAATGGTCTATTGTGACTGGCTGAATGGCTCTTTTTGCAGTAGTTTTGATCTCTAACTCTGCAATGTCCCTTAGACCGGTGGTACATCTGGAAGGGAACTTGAGGGGAAGGGACTTTCCTCGAAAGGAATTATGTAACCCTTGGATATGATCGACTGTACCCATCTGTCTTGAGTGAGGGAATGCCAGGCTTCTGGGTACAGTGATAATCTTCCCGACTGCCTCCAAGGAGGGACAGCCGGGCAACACCTCAGGGATGCTGAAAAGGCTTTTCAGGAAGAGACTCCTGTTGCCCTGGTTCTTGGACCCCTCTGCCTCTAGAGCGCGTCTGTTGTTGTTACCCCTCTGCCTCTAGGGTAAACTGACCACGTGAATCCGGCGTGACTCCTTGGGATTTACGGAACCACATCTTCCCACCCTTCTGTCCTTTGGGATAAGGCCTAGAAGGGGTGGAAAACGGACTCCAACAGCAGAAAGAGTCTTGCCGTCCTGCTCACACCTGGTCAAGGTTTCCTTCACCTGAGGGCCAAACAAAGCTGACCCATCAAAGGGAGAATTTGTGAAGGACGCCTTAAAGGGATCCAAGAAATCACATAGCCGCATCCAGGCTTGGCGCCTAAGAGCCACACCTGTGCCTCGGCTCTACTCTCCATCAGCAGCATAAGATATTAGCCGCATGGAGGAGTTAGCAATGGAATTGAGGGTTCCTAGCTGCGAAGCAATCTTTTCTTGGGCCCCTGCAGCTGTAGGATCCTGAACTACTTCTCCCAGCTCCTTCAGGATATCTCTGGAGTCTGGTGAAGTGACAAAGATAATTCAGCGACGCATAGCAAAGGTCGCTGAGGAAAACATCCGCTTGCGGACCTATCCATGGTCCTAGAGTCCTTATTAGGAGGATGGACAGGCACGGAAGGATCTGCAAGTTCCTTTTGGTGGCCGCAGCCACCACCATGGCATCAGCGGGACACCCTTTGTAAGGAATTGTTTGTCACTAGGGGCAGTTATAAATTTAGAAGGCCTCCTAGGGACTGGCTCTACAGAGTCAGGAGCTGTCCACGCCTTCGTGCTATAACCTGCATAAGGGGTCGAAGGCGGAGACACCCAGGAGGTGGAGGGCCGAGATCCAAACGCCTCTAGGTATACTGACTCATCCTCAGAGGGATTGTTGGAGGCCAGTTTCCCCTCTGTTTCAGAAGTTCTAGGATGTCTGAGAAGGAGACATCCTCAGAGGGGATCTAGGGGATCCCTCTGACTCATCAAAGTCAGTATCCAGTGACAGACTCAGGGAGTCTACATGCTTCCTCTTACAAGTCCTCTTCCTAGGAGGATCTCCCGAAACATCAGGAGAATCCTCGGAAGAGGGGAAATTCCCAATGGGGAAACCTGAGGCGGAGGATCTCTGGGTCCTGTAGCAAGAGAAGTGGCAGAGATGTCAACAGGTACAATAGAGGGAGGAGCTACGGAAGAGACTGCTGACTGATACCAGTGGCCAGTACACTCTTCATCACCTCAATGCTCCCTCCCAGGCAGGTCCGAGAGACCCGCTCAAGAGCTAGGAACTCCAGGGGCCACCGAGGGAAGTCTCCGAGGCAGATGTCGGAGCCGAGCTCACCAAGGCCGAGGCTCCAAGGGGAAGAGCGGGTTCGACAAGGGTCCGATGCCACTCACCCTCGGAGGAGACCATGGAAGCCCGACCACCGAATCCCTCTAAAGAAGAGGAGATAAGAGTAGGGGCTGAAGGAACAGAAGGGGTATCCGTCCTCCAGCCGTAGTAGTAACCCTGCCCGAAGACTCCAACTCCAAACTCTGTGGTAGAGTTGAAGGAGGAACTGTAACGGGGTGTGGACCAACAGTCGTCTGCTGAGACGGACTGTAGCATTTGGGCCAGTACCTGTGACTTGAGCAATCTACTGACCACTCTCTAGGTCATGGTCTGACAACCTGGATGACCTTGAAGATCGGCTCCGATGGCTCCGCTCCGATAGAAGAGGAGGCCGGAGCCGAGTATCGGCTCCAAGGAAGGAGACCTCGACCTCTTCCTGGAATGGGTCATCGGAGCCGATATTATTGATCCTGTCGGCACCGATTTCTCGGAGCCGCAGAACGCCGATGTATCGGCTCCAGCGAGCCGATACAGCCACCAGAGTAACGGTGTCGGGCCGATCGAGCCGACACCGATGCCTGTGCCACATGGGTGTCGGAGCCGATCGGAGCCGACACCGATGCCCGTGCGTGGTGTCGGAGCGGTCGGAACCGACCCCACAGTGGTCAGCAGATTCGCACCGATAGCCATCGGCGCCAAGGCTTAGTAGATCAGAATCGGCTCCAGCGGCGATCTCGACTCTATACAGTCGGAGCCGAGGCCACAGGCTTAGAACCAGAAGCCTGGGTCTTGGCAGATTTTGTTGATTTTGTGGGGCCGACTTAGCCGGAGAGCCCTCCGGCTTAAGAAGACCCTCAGAATCAACTTATCTTCTCTCCTGCAGGACTCTCTGGCTGAAGGAGTGACAAATAGCACAGGAGTCCTGCAGGTGAAGAGGGCCTAAACAGTACAGGCAAGAAGTGTGACCGTCTGTCAGAGACATCTTCTGACAGCACGAGTCACACTTCTTAAAACCTGAACCCTCTCTTTAGACATGGTGCCCAAAAACACACACACACCAGTCCAATTAAATTAAATTAATCCCAAAAGGATATAGTAAATTAAACCAACACACACACCCTAACAGGGGATGGGAAAGGAAATTAACTGACTAAAAAATTTAAAAGAGACAGGGATTTCCGTCAGAAAATTAAGTTTAAAGTTAAACTATCAAATATAAAAGTTTTAAGAAAAAAGGGGCTTAAATGTCACAAAGTGAATTACTTACCAGGAGCTGGTAAAGAGAAGACCTCCTGCCAAGCTGCAAACGAGATCTGGGTACTTCCTGCCTTGCATCATGGGATATGGGGCTGCCTCGAGCTGGTAAAAGGAGTTCTCGAGCTAAAGCAAGTGCCGAGTCGGAGCCGAGGGATCGGCTCCGAACCCATCAAGCAAGAATGAAGGCGAGATTGACAACTTAACATCTTAACATTTAAGGATCTTGTGCCCACAGGAAGTGCATTTCTTAAACCCAGTGGGTCTGTCAACCACAGCAACAATAAGGGAACAGGCTGACAGAGATGGACAGGAAAATTATTTATTTATTTTTTTAATACAAAACTAATAACAATGGTAGAAGAAAATAATTACCCTCTGAATGGTAGGAAGAAAAAGGAAGTACCAACAATGGTTTGGAGAACTGCTGAAGGTAGAGACAAGAGAGAAAAATAAATGGTATTCCTAATGCAATAAAAACACAAATACTAAGGTAAAGGAAGAAGAGATGATTAAAAAAGATAAAACTAAGAAAAATTACAAAAGATGTTACACTCACTGGAAAAAACTACATCCTAAAGCTCTACGAGAAGAATCTATGATAAACTGGCAAACAAGATCCAAGGTACTGCATGGGCAATTGAGGCATGACAGGTAAAGGGAGGAGCTCAAGAGTTGACACCAAGAGTCCAGTAAATGTGGCCGATCCAGATCAGAGGTCAGATCCAAGACCCATCAGTTCAGGAAAGAATGAAAAGTACATCAGATGCATCAACAGCTCCTCCTTTACTTGGATTATTCTTAGAGAAAAGACAGATGAACCGGCAGGTTTTAAAGTCTTCTGAAACCACTTTCCAGAGCAAACATGGGTTAGGGTTTAAGGAAAACCTGTTCCCTGTGAAAAAACAAATATAGTTCCCTAAAGACAATGGCCTACAACTCAGATATCCACGGTGGATGCCATCAAGAACAGCATTTTTCAAAATATGCACTTGAGAACCGCAAAACAGCAGTCATGAATGGAGGACCAGCAAAACTGTGAACCATCTATTTCAAGTCATAAGAAATATTAAAAGGCACACAAAGATGCATAGCCCATTTGTGGAAATACATACCTAGTCAGTGCTGTGTCACAGACCTACAGTGCAATGAAAAAAAGTATTTGCCCCTTCGTGATTTCTTATTTTTTGCATGTTTATCACACTTAAATGTTTCAGATCATCAAACAAATATAAATATTAGACAAAAATAACTCAAACACAAAATGCAGTTTTTAAGTGCTGATTTTATTTACTAAGGAAAAAACACTATCCAAACCTACATGGCCCTATGTGAAAAAGTAATTACCCCCTAAACATAATAACTGGTTGTGCCACCCTTAGCAGCAACAACTACAATAAACAGTTTGTGATAACAGGCAATGGAGTCTTTCACATCGCTGTTGAGGAATTTTGGCCCACTCTTCTATGCAGAATTGTTTTAATTCAGCCATATTGGGGGGTTTCCGAGCATGAACCACCTTTTTTAAGGTCATGCCACATCATCTCAATTGGATTCAATTCCAGACGTTGACTAGGCCACTCCAAAACCTTCATTTTTTTTTTTTTAAGCCATTCACAGGTGGACTTGCTGGTGTGTTTTGGATCATTGTCCTGCTGCAAAACAGAAGTGTGCTTCAGCTTGAGGTCACGAACTGATGACTGGACATTCTCCTTCACGATTTTTTGGTAGATAGCAGAATTCATGGTTCCATCAATCACAGCAAGTCGTGCAGGTCCAGAAGCAGCTCCAGACCATCACACTACCAACACCATGTTTGCCTGTAAGCATGCTGTTTTTTTCTGAAATGCTGTGTTACTTTTACGCCAGATGTAACAAGATGCACACCTCTCACAAAGTTCAACTTTGGTTTCAGCAGTCCACAGAATACTTTCCCAAAAGTCTTGGGGATCATTAAGATGATGTTTTTTGGCAAAAGTGAGACGAGCCTTTATGTTCTTTTTGGTCAGCAGTGGTTTTCACCTTAGAAATCTGCCATGCATGCCATTTTTGCCCAGTTTCTTTCTTATGGTTGAGTCATGAACACTGACCTCAACTGAGGCAAGTGAGGCCTGCAGTTCTTTAGATGTTGTTCTGGTTCCTTTGAGACCTCTTGAATAAGTCGTCGCTGCGCTCTTGGTATAATTTCTGTAGGCCGGCCACTCCTGGGAAGGTTCACCACTGTTCCATGTTTTCTCCATTTGTGGATAATGGCTCTCACTATGGTTCGCTGGAGTCCCAAAGCTTTACAAATGGCTTTGTAACCTTTTCCAGACTGATAGATGTCAATCACTTTGTTTCTCATCTGTTGCAGAATTTCTTCAGATCGCGGCATGAACTCTTCCTTTTTGGGATCTTTTGGCCTACTTCATTTTGTCTGACAAGTTTGCCCGCTTTGCAGCAAATTGCTCATATAGAACTCATCACTGTACTGCTTTGAGACAGCTCCACTGGCTTGAACTGCCCAACCTCCTAACCTACAATCAGCTCTGCCTCTGTCATTCTATCTATTACCTCCAAAATAAGTGTCCTGCCCTCAAAAACCTAGTACATCACTCAGCCAAAAGGCCTCTTAGATCATCAAGCAAACTACTACTAGAAGTCACCAACAGCTACAACAGCTTTGGAGGTGCACTATATAGTAGTTTGGTGGCTAAAAAATGGAACTCTGTCCCTACTAGCATTCAAAACACATCATCCAAAGCCTCCTTTAAAGACCTCATCAGGCAACATCTCAAGCAAAGTTGGCAGTGCCATGATTGCTCCCCAGGCTAGTGAAAGCGGATAACATATACATACTAAATCTAGAGCAATTGATAATAGTTTTTCAATCTTACTCACAAACACTGGCTAATCAATGTATGTTTTTATTTATTTATTTTTTATTTTACATTTGTTAACCGGGCTAGTCCAACTGGATACATGTCCATTTTCAGTGGAGGCCTGAGGAAAAAAGCTCCACTATCTAATGCATAACAAAAATACATTCAAAGTACATAGGTAATTTAAGACACAACTAAAGCAGGCATTTAAAATTACATAGGGAATAAGACACACGTAAAACAAGCATTTAGGCTATCTTTTCAGTAAGTTCAAAAAGGTGAATAGAGAGACTGTCAAATTTCTTCAGTACAGGTCAAAGTACATAGGTAATTTAAGATACAACTAAAACAGGCATTCAAAATTACATAGGGAATTTAAGACACAACTAAAACAGGCATTTAGGCTATCTTTTCAGTAAGTTGAAAAGGTGAAAACAGAGACTATCAAATTTCTTCAGTACAGGTATATAAACTGTGAGACAGAAGTAATTAAGTAGTTTAAAAGCTAAAGATAGAGTTACTAGAAAACTTTAGTTTGAAGTTGAGATGGTCAATTTCTTAGGTAGAGATGAGAAATAAAATGGAGAAATAGAGTTGGGAGACAGTGCAAAGGATGCAGGAGAAGGTAGGAGGTACATGATCAGCTAGGGTTATTGCAAGAGCAAAGCCAGTGATTGGTTAAAAAATGTTTCAGTTGAGTTTTAAATAGTGTGATAGAAGTTTGGGCTATAAGGTCTGGAGGAAGTTGATTCCAAATTTTACCAACTGAGTTGGAAAATATAGAGTCACCTGCTGTATTCTTTGATAGAGAGGTTTGAATCAGTATTTTACTGGAAGAGCGTAGGGTTTTTAGGTTGTTATAGGGTTTTATCAGGGTGGAGAGCATTGGTATCTTTTCTGGGTGGTGAAGGGCTTTATGGGCAGTTGTAAGCTGATAGTATTGAATTAGGTGCGGTAACTCCAGCCATCCTAGGTTAAGGAGGTTCAGGCAGTGATGTGTTTTATATGGAGAGGCAGTGGCAAATTTGGCAATGTTGTTGTAGGCTGTTGTAAGCCTATTGATGTTATGTTTAGAAAGATTAGTATATATGGGGGATGCATATAGTAGAGTAGAGATAAGATATGTTCTGGCTATGGTAGTTCTTGCTTCAGGAGTTAAGAAAGATTTGATTCTGTAGAGAACCTAATTTTCTGTTAGTTGCTTTTATGGTAGAGTTGATATGAAAATCAAATTTTAGATGGTTGTCGATAGTAACTCCTAGAAGTTTGGTTGTTTGGTCGGGAGAGATAAGGGTGCCATTGTTAGAAGTAAGTGTGAAACTAATAGGGGGAGACAGGTGTGTGGGTGAGAAGAGAAGTTTAGTTTTCTTAGGGTTTAAGAGAAGGCAGTGATTGGAGAACCATTGTTCTATGGTGGTAAAAGTTTTTTGAGTAAGTGAGTGGTGGTCAGCTTGGGTTGTGGCAGAGCAGATGATGGTGGTGTCATCGGCGTACTAAATGCAAGTAGTTAGTGGGGTGGCTAGATACAGGTCGTTAATAAAGATGGAAAATAAAAGAGGACCTAAGATGGAGCCCTAAGGTACTCCTAGAGTGGTAGGGAGAAGTTCGGAAAGATTGTTGTTCCATAAAACAGCTTGTTTCCGATTCTGAAGATAGGAAGTAAACCAGCTTAAGGCAAGATTATTGAGAGAGAGAGATTTTAAACAATGTAGGAGGAGTTGGTGATTCACCATGTCAAAGGCTTTTGACAGGTCTACAAAGAATGCAGATGAAAGAAGATTGTTATTCCGGTTTATATTAATGGAGTCTATGAAGGATAATAAGGCTGTTGTGGTGCTATGGTAGGGACGAAAGCCATGTTGGCAAGTAGCTAGAAGATTATTAGATAGGAGGTGATTTAAAAGCTGTTTGTGGATGCATTTCTCCATTATTTTGGAATAGGAGATAGCAGTGCTATAGGGCGGTCGTTAGAGTACTCAAATGAATCGCCCCCTTTGAAGAGAGGGATGATGTGGGAGATTTTCCAGAGTGAGGGTATAGTACTTTCTTTTATGGTTCTGTTGATTAGAATAGAGATAGGGTAGGCAATAGCTTTAGCACCTAGCTGGAGATATTCCGCTGGCAATTTGTCAGCTGAGGGGGTTGAGGGTTTGAGTTTCTGAAGTAAATTTAGAATAAAGGAAGTGGGTATGGGTTTAAGTTGAAATAGAGGTGGAGTGCAGTTAGTGTTACCTTGTAAAGAGGGGTCAGGGCTTTGTTGGTTGGCCAGTTTAAGTATGGTTGAAGTAAAGAAGTTATTGAATGCGTTATCTGTTTGTAGGGGAGAGTCAGGGCAGGAGCCTAGTGGGTTGGGGGTTTCGACCTTGCCGGGGTATAGTAGTGAGTTAATTGATTTCTAAAATTTTTGTGGTTGGTGGTGGGAGGATTGCTGTAGCTTGGTGTAATAGTTCCTTTTATCTTGTTTGATAGCAAGCTTAGTTTTGTTCCTTTTTTGTTTGAAGCTGTGTATGTATGTACCTGTGTACTATGTATGTATTCTACCTACATTCCAAAGTTCAGCTGTACACTACAAATCTATTACTTACCTTTATTTTTAAAATTAATATTTTTTTGATTAATATTTTTTTGATTGTTCTCTCCACTGTAACTGTTTGTGCTGCATACCACTGTAAAAACATGTCTCTTGTAATTTGTGTGTATACTGATTATGTCTAATTAACTAAATGTGTCTGTAATTTTTTTTCTTTGTGGAGCTTTTCTCCCCGGGCCTCTGCTGAAAAAGGGCCTTTTCGACTCAGTCAGACACCCCCGGTTAACAAATGTAAAAGAAATAAAATAAATATTTAAGTGATCTCTTGATTCAACAGGTCTGGAAGTAATCGGGCCTAAGTGTGCCTTGTGAAATCGAACTCAGCTTTCCCAAAAATGTGATTAACCACAGTTACTTCATGATTTAACAAGGGGGCAATTACTTTTTCAAATAGGGCCATGTAGGTTTGGATAGCTTTTTTCCCTTAATAAATAAAATCATCACTTAAAAACTGCATTTTGTGTTTACTTGGGTTATCTTTGTCTAATATTTAAATTTGTTTGATCTGAAACATTTCAGTGCGACAAATATGGAAAAAAATAAGAAATCGGGGTGGGGAGCAAATACTTTTTCATTGCACTGTATAACAAGGTCACAATGTACAAAGATGCAAAAATATACACCCTGATCATGGGATAAATGACACCCATACCTCACTCAGATGTTTGACAAATGTTTGGCTCACTTGCAAATTAAATGGTGGAAGCAGTACAAAAATACATTCTCACCCAAATGGAGACCCTCTTTCCTTTTACTAGGCATACTTTAAGTGAAAGTTTCCACACAACTTCAGTCACTTCTGAGATTCCTAACAAAGGTCCGATGGGAGAAGATGAAAGAGAGCCACCAGCCATCTCCCACACTGAAAGCGACTCCATAAGTTGTACTGAGACAGTTTCTCAATTTGTGAAGAACTTGAGAGCTTGAAACCACTCCTTTTTTCAGGAGACAAGAAAATGAGCTTGATCTTTTTTTAAAGTCTGCTAAGAAACAGAAAACCAGAGGGCACAGTAGAAGAGTATTTAAATCATCCTTGTCACAGGAGGAAGGACATTTAATAGACTCTACTTCGCTGTGAACTTTAGTATAACAGGGAAATGACTGCATTCTCTTGAGTGGAGATACAATGATCTCCAAGACAACAAAAAGTACAGTTGTGTACACTTAACATAAATGTAGATATTCGGGTGTATTCACTGTTGCTGGAGGAAGGGTAACCTAGACTGAAACAGTGAATATACTCGAACATCTACATGTATGGTACGTGTACACAACTGTACTATGTTCTTCATATTTCACTGTTGCAGTCATTAAATTTGGGTAGAATCCCAAAGCTATGGTTGGGAGGCTGGAGCTAAATAGCATTAGGTGCGGCTATAAGGCCCTGCAGCACTGCAGTGGCAAAGCCTGCTCTGGACTAGTACAGAGGCAAATGGTAATGCTTTGCAAAAAAACTCCAAGTAGCAGCCTCTAGAATGTCTTTGGTTGGTACTCCTCTGAGAAAGGCTGCTGAGGTAGCTGCAGCTCTGGTGGAATGAGACCTAATGCCCTTGGGCAAAGGTTTACCATGGTGCAAGTAGCAGAAATGGATGCAGTGACTTATCCACTTTGAAATTGTCTGCTTTGAAATGGCCTTTCCTTCTGATCCTGCAGCATATGACACTAGTAATTGCTCAGTTTTTCTTAGAGCTTTAGTCCTGCTCAAGTAGAATCTTAGCTGTCTGTGTGCGTCCAAGGAATGCAGAATTCTCTCCCCTTTGTTCTGCAGATTTGGATAAAAAGTTGGCAGGTGAATTGCTTGGTTAAGGGCCACACTGGAAAGCTTAGGCATAAAAGTAGGATTTGTCCTCAGAGACACCCTGTCTGGGTAAAATATGATAAAAAGACTCTACAGCCATGAGGGCCTGTCGCTCTGAAACTCTTGTTGCTGAAGTAATTGCTAGTAGCAGAGCTGTCTTCCATGATAAGAACTTTATATCAGCGGTAGCAGCTAGTTCAAATGGAGGCAGGGTGAGCTTTTCCAACACATAATTGAGGTCCCATGCAGGTAATGGTGATCTTCTAGGAGGCCTTAAATATTTGGCTCCTCTAAGATACTGCTTTAGTAAAGGATGAGAAAAGATTGGTGGCTCTGAATTGTAATGAGCCGAAATGGCAGAGGCACGGATCTTGATTGATGAGAAAGATAGGCCTTTGTCAAGCATTTCAGTTAAGTATTGAAATATCTGAGGAATATGTGGTTCTGCTGTATCAGTTCCTTGTGCTTGATTTCAAGCACAGAATCTCTTCCATTTGTCAGCATAAGATTTTCAAGTACTAGGCCTTCTGGCTTCTAAAATGACATCCATCACAGCTTTACTGAGAGGTGTCATTTGTATGATAACATGATTAGCCATGCTGCCAGGTTCAGGGTCTGTAGATGATTGTGCAGGATCTGATTGTTTTGCTGGGACAGTAGTTATTGTCTTTGAGGCAAGGTCCAAGCTGGGTATTGAGACAAGTTCCATAGGAATGGGTACCAGTATTGGCGGGGCCAGTCTGGGGCAATTAATATCATCTTTGGCTTCTCGTCTGATTTTTAGGAAGACCTTGGGTAGAAGAGGCAGAGGAGGAAAGGCGTAAACTGATAGGTTTTTCCAACAGAAGGATAGGGCGTCCACTTTCCATGCTTGTCTGTGATAAGTCCTTGTGCAGAATCTTTTCAATTGATAATTTTGAGGAGAGGCAAAGAGATGTATGCTTGGGCTCCCCCATTTCTCTGTTATCATGCTGAAGACTTGTGGATTCAGTTTCCACTCGTGAGGATCCATAAGGTTTCTGCTTAAATCATCTGCCAGAGTGCTTTGTTTTCCTGGCAAGAATTGAGCTTGAAGATGTATTTGGAAGGTCAAGGCTGTGTCCGACAGTGCCATGGCTAATCTGCAAAGGGGGTATGAGAGTGTGCCCCCTTGCTTGTTTATATATCACATGACTGTGGTGTTGTCTGTCTTTATCAGTAGTTGTCCTGGATGAAGTAAGTCCTTGAAGGCTGTTAGGGCATTCTGAACAGCTAGCATCTCTTTCTGGTTGATATGTAGATGCATTTCTTTTAGTGCCCATATGCCCTGAATGCATCTTCCTGCAATGTGGGCCCCCAGGCATAACCCTATGCATCTGTTGTTAAGGTCTGGCTGGCATGGGGTAGAGTGAAGGGCCGTCCCATGTTTTGGTGACATGCCTTTGCCCACCATAGAAACTCCTGTTGCAGGCAGGGAATGAGAAGAATCATTGTTTCCAGACTGTGTGAATGTTGACTCCATAAGCTTTTTAGATACCACTGAAGTTTCCTCATATGCAGTCTTGCACATGGAAATAGTAGGATGCAGGATGCCATGAAGCCCAGAGCCTACAGGATTTGTCTTGCAGAAGACTGGGTTTTTGTCGCTATCAGTTTGAAGTAAGTAGTCAGTTGCCTTTGTTTGTATGGCGTGAGGTAAGCCATCTGGGCAGTTACATTCAAGTTTGCACCCAGGAATGTTATCTGTTGAGAGGGTACCCAGTTGTGATTTCTTTTCGTTTGTGTACCCTAGGCATGTTAGAAGCCTTTTCACAAATGCTAGGTGTCGTAGAAGAGTGTCCTTATTTTCTGCTTGAATGAGACAGTCGTTAAGTAAGGATATATTTTCCCCCTTTGGGCGCTGTCAAAAGATAAGTGCTTGGTGTAGGCAGAGGGAAGTCATTGGGATTGCTTTCTGTAGGTTTGCGCTTTATCTCCTCCAGATTTGGAGGTGGATGCGCCCCATTGCTTTGACCTGTTAGAGTCTTGGGCCTGGTATCTGGAACCCTTTGGGCATCTGGATTCGCCCCTTTGAGCTCTGTCGGACACAGGAAAGGACCAATTTTTTTGTAGGCCAGTGTCTACTGAACCTGGGTGGCTGCACTTGTAAGAAGTCTTTAACAGTTTGCATAGACTTAGCTTTGTCTTCCATCTTCTTTAAAACCTCTTCTGCCTTAATACCAAACAGAGAATCATGCTGTAAAGGTGCATCTAGCAATTCAGCTTTAACATGGTCAGGCAAATTTTGTTCCTTTAAACAAGCATGCCTCCTAATCACAGATCCAGTAACTGTGGCCCTGCAGGAGGCCTCTAAAGAAACAAAACAACATTGCAAAGTATGCTTTCCAACTTGTCCAGCTGCATGCAATAATTCCTGAAATTCTTTATTTTCTGCACATTCTGAAATCAACAACATTTTCTGTTTCAGCAATCCAAAAACATGTTGTTGGTACTTAAGCATATGAAATTGACAGTTTAAGGCCCTGATTGCCAAGGTTGCAGATGTATAAACCTTTTTTCCCCATCTGTCCAGTGCCCTAGAATCCCTGTCAGAGGAGGTAGGGTTTTCTGCTGTTGAGGCCTTTGGACCCTGGGAAATAGTTTCAGGATCAGCAGCAGGGTTTCTAAATAAAAATTTATGTGAGTCAGTGACACTAATATCTGTCAATCTTTCTGGAAGGCGGAGGTAAGGAGTCAGGGATCAAGCTTGACTCCGAAAACACATCATCCACAATGTCTAAAACAGGGGGAATGGCTAAAGGCTTGTGCTGAGGAAGAAGGAAATCCCTGAGCTTCTTTTTTGATTCTGTGAGGTCTCGACTCTCCCAGTGAAAATGATCCCTCAAAGTATGCAAAGTTTCTCCAAACGAATAATCCTCAGGAGGAGATGCAGATGGAAGAGACTCCTCAGCATCAGAATCCTCATAGAGAGGAATAGATAATTCCTGATCAGAAGAGGAATCAGAAGAAATAGAAACCTGATCTGAAGATTCATAATCAGTGTCTTGCCTAGACCTCTTATCTGGGGGGGGATGGGTTCCCCTGATCAAGGTAATAAGGTCTTCAGCCATTTTGATCATCTGTTTTTAGGCATGGAGGCCTGTGCACGTGGCTCATGCATCAGTTTTTTAGTTTTAGAAGTCGCTTTTGTCTTTGGCTTTGCAGCTGTCGTTAGTTTGATGTAGAAATATTGAGGTCTGAATACACCCTCAGAAGCCGGTGCCTGCTCAGCGGCTCTGGACCCATCCGAGGGAGATACATCCGTCGGTCCAATACCTTGAGTATCTTGTGGCATGTCGGACACCACACGGGTGTCAGCAGAGCCTGCGACTTGAAGGTAGCGGGTATCAGGGGCTGCGAAGGCGCCTCACTGAGTACCGGCAAACCAGCGACTGGCTTAGGAGAAGCTTTGTGGGTTTTGGATATCGACTGCCTTTCTCTGTCCTTTTCTTTGTGTTTTTTATGTACTCCAGTAGTCGGATTGCTATCCGACGACATTTCTGGGTAGTTAAATCTGTTTCCAAAATACTGTGATGCAAAAATATACCGACGCTTAATAGTGCGTTGGTTAAATCTAGCACAAAACCGACAGCCAAGCACATTGTGATCAGGGCCTAGGCAAGGAATACAGTATAAATGGAAATCCTTATGAGGTATTTGCTTCCGACAAATAATACAATTTTTAGCTTTTTCTGACATCGGTAAAAAGCAAGAAAAAAGTTTCCCCAATGGGGTACTTAGCTTTAGTGAAGACTTCGGTTCTGAAACTCAAACTCGAATATTTCAGTAGTCGGCTGACCGGCAGTTGCGAAATGCTTCTGCTTCGGGCACTGCATGGCAAGAAAGACTACAGAAAATGGCATCGGCTGCATGTTTTATACCCCTGACGACCTGACGTCATGGAAGAGAGGACAGCAACCGACGCAGGACCCAAGACTTTGGAATTCAGGCTGACTGAGGGCAACCCGCCAGCAGATTACCCCCAAATGTACTGACTGCAACAGTGAAACACGAAGAACATCTCCTGAAATAAAGATAACTGATGGATAGTATCCTACTAAGGATACCGCATGTTAGCATCTCTCTAACATACTGTACCATCTGTATGTCTGACTTGTGCACAAGACTATGTGCTTTTACTTACGAGAGATAGAGGCTCAAAAATCTTCAGCGAGCTTTCTTGCCCCAGGAAAGGGATATTGGGTAATGCTATAAAAAGTACAGTTTTGTACCTACCATAAATGTAGATGTTCGAAGATCCACATTGCTGCAGTCCTAACACTTGGGTAGTCCGCTGTCCCTCATTCGGCCCGAATATCAGAGTATAAGGCTGACGTCGGTCAGGGCGCATTTGACTGACATCAGAACGTCAGGGTACAAATGCGCATGACCGACGTCATATCCTCAGTCTTTTCTTGCCCCAGATGTCAGAAGACCCTAAAAAGAAAGGTCCAAACCCCAAGACCACAACTAAACAAACAGCTAGTCTAACACCAAAAATATGTATAATATATACAATATATACAAAATGCAATATACAAAATGCAGTTTACCTCAGATGGATAACCCAACCCACACAACCACCTCAAACAACAGAGGGGAAGGAGGGAGGGTAAATTGGACTGCAGCAATGTGGATCTTCGAACATCTACATTTATGGTAGGTACAAAACTGTACTATGTTCTTCATCTCACATTGCTGCAGTCCTAACACTTGGGTAGAATCCCAAAGCAGAGGTAAGGGAGGATGGCTAAACTATAATGAAGCAGGAGCTGCCAAAATGCCCTGCAACACAGCAGTGGCAAAACCAGCCCTGGATTTAGAGTACAAGGGAAGGTGGTAATGCCTAGAGAAGGTATGCACTGAACTCCAAGTGGCTGCCTCCAAAATATCCTTAGTAGCCACCCCCCTCAAAAAAGCTGTTGAAGTGGCAGTAGCCCTAGTGGAATGAGGTCTAATCCCAGCTGGAATCTCTTTGCCATGATGGGAATAACAGAAAGCAATGCAAAATCCAATCCACTTAGAAATAGTTTGTTTTGACACAGGCTTGCCCTGAGAGCACAAAGCAAAAGAAACTAATAACTGCTGAGATTGTCTGAACCCTTTAGTTCTGTCCAAATAATATCGCAACTGCCTGTGAACATCTAAGGTGTGCAAAATCTTTTCCCCTTTAGTTTGGGGATTTGCATAAAAAGTAGGCAAATGAATAGTTTGGTTTAAAGCCACACTAGAAACCACTTTAGGCATAAAGGAGGGATTGGTACGTAAAGATACCCTATCCTTGTGAAAAATTAAGAAAGGCTCAACTGCCATAAGGGCCTGTAATTCAGAAACCCTTCTTGCAGAGGTAATGGCCAACAAAAAAGCAGTCTTCCATGACAAATATTTCAACTCAGCAGTAGCTGCAGGCTCAAAAGGTTGTAGAGTGAGTTTCTCCAACACAAAATTGAGATCCCAAGCAGGAGTAGGAGCTCTTCGTGGGGGTCTTATATTCTTTGCCCCTCTGAGAAATTGCTTGAATAAAGGATGAGAAAACAATGGTGGGTCACAATCGTAGTGAGCTGAAATTGCTGCAGCATGAATCTTAATAGAAGAGAAGGACAAACCTTTGTCCAATAACTCAGTAAGATATTGAAGAGCCACACTTAAATCAGGCTCAGAAACATCCAAATCCTTAGCTGCACTCCAAAATAAAAATCTCTTCCATTTATCTGCGTACACTTTCCTTGTACTAGGCCTTCTAGCTTCCAAAATCACATTCAAAACTTGTTGTGGAAGTTGAGACCCTCTATGGTTTAAAACAGAATATGCCATGCTGTTAGGTGAAGAGAGTGAAGTTTGACATTGAGCAAATGACTGTCCTCCTGGGACAACAGATGTGGAATCAAAGGCAAAGGCCATGGAGGCTTCCGTACTAGACTTCTCAGTAGTGTGTACCTGTGCTGTCGAGGCCAATCTGGAGCTATCAAAATCATCCTTGGCTTGTCCTGTCTGACCTTCAGAAGTACCTTTGGGAGGAGAGGCAGAGGTGGAAAGGCATACACATGAAGATTTTTCCAACTGAAAGAAAGAGCATCCACTTTCCAAGCTGTGTGATGAAACCGCTTTGTGCAAAACTTTGGCAGCTGGTTGTTTAGTGGAGAAGCGAACAGATCTATGTCTGGAGTTCCCCAGGACACTGTCAATTTCTGAAATACATGAAGATCCAGTTTCCACTCGTGGGGATCCATGATTTGTCTGCTTAACACATCTGCTAAGGAGTTCTGTGCTCCCGGCAGAAACCTTGCCTGAAGACTTAGTTGTAAACTGAGAGCAGTCTCCCACAAAATCATTGCTTGCCTGCATAGAGGATAAGAATGTATTCCCCCTTGCTTGTTGATGTACCACATGACAGTTGTGTTGTCTGTTAGAATCAACACCTGCCCTGGAAGAAGTAAATCCTTGAAAGCTATTAATGCAAACTGGACTGCTAACATCTCCTTCATGTTGATATGTAGATGTTGTAGTCTGGCAGGCCACTTGTCTTGTATCCACTTTCCATTTAGATGAGCTCCCCAAGCTATGTCTGAGGCATCTGTCGTTAAAATCTGACTCGCCTCTGGCCGGGTCACAGAGAGTCCCTTGTTTAGGTGACATTCCTGAGCCCACCACAAAAATTCCTTTTGAATGCAAGGTATTATTTGAATGACAGTGTCCAGATCCTGGCAGTGCTGTGTCCATACATTTTTGAGATACCATTGTAGCTTCCTCATATGCAGTTTGGCATTGGGAAGCACCAGAATACAAGATGCCATGAACCCTAAGGCTTGAAGGACTGTCCTTGCAGTCAGCCCGGACTGATGAGATAGCTGATGGAAGTAAAGGGATAGACTCTTTTGTTTGTCCGGGGTTAAAAGGCCATCTGGGATGCTGTATTCAGTCTGACACCCAGAAAGCACATGTCTTGAGAGGGTACTAGACTGGACTTTATTTCGCTCACAGAATACCCCAGGCATCTTAGCACTGCTATCACATATTCCAAATGATGAAGAAGCTCTTCCTTCCTTGAGCCAGAATCAGGCAGTCGTCCAAATAAGGATAGATCTGTATTCCTTTTAGCCTGAAGAAAGCTATCACTGGAGCCAGAACTTTCGTGAACACTCTGGGCGCAGTAGATAAGCCAAAGGGCAATGCAGAGAACTGATAGTGAGAAGTCCCAGCTCGAAAACGCAGATACTTCCTGCAACTTAGTCTGATAGGAACATGAAGGTAAGCCTCCTTGAGATCCAAAGTTACCATCCAATGATCTTTGCCCAGCAGAGGTAAAAGCTGCTGCAACGTCAACATTTTGAACTTGGGAATGTCCAGATAAGTGTTGAGGATAGACAAATCCAAAATTGGTCTCCACGTGTTCCCCTTCTTTGGGACTAGGAACAGGCGAGAATAAAATCCTAGGCCCCTTTCTGGCAAAGGAACCGCTGTATGGCCCCTATTTGGAGTAGCAGTGAAATTTGCTTGTGAGCCTCTATTCTTTGTTGAGGAGGAATGTCTGGCATGCCTTTGAAAGGAGGCAAGGTATGGAAATAAAACCTGTAACCGTGATGTATGATATCCAGTACCCATTTGTCTTGGGTAATCAAACTCCAATTTTCTTTGAAAAGTGCCAACCTTCCTCCCAAAGGTGCTGCCAGGCGAGAAGGTTCTGGCAGCTGAAAAGGTAGGTCATTGGGTCTGTTTACGAAAGGACTGACCCCTGCCTCACTTGAAGACTGTGCAGGAGAACTCCCTGTTCTGGGCCTGAAAGAGCCCTGACCTCTGCCCTGCCACGTCTAGATCTACCCCTAGACTGGGAATCATAAGAAGGATACGACCACCCATTAGTAGGCCAATTTCTACTAAACTTTGGAGGCTGAACCAGCAAAAAATCTTTAACAGTCTGCATAGACTTAGCCTTATCTTCCATTTTCTTTAAAACTGCCTCAACAGGAGAACCAAACAAGACATCAGATTGCAAAGGGGCATCCAAAATCCTAGTTTTAACATGGTCGGATAAATTTTGATCCCTCAGCCAGGCATGCCTGCGAAGAACTGACCCAGTGGCAGCCACCCTAGACGAGGCCTGTACAGCATCAAAACCACATTGCAAAGAATGCTTACCCACCTGCTCAGAAACATGCACTAAATCTTGTAACTCTTTACAGTCAATACCTTCCGCCAGGGCATCAACCTTAGATTTCAACTGAGAAAGGAGATAATTTTGATATTTCAACATGTGAAACTGGCAATTCAAAGCTCTCATGGCTAGAGTGGAAGAAGTATAAACTTTCTTTCCCCATCTATCCAAGGCCCTGGCCTCTTTATCTGCAGGAACCGGAGTTTTGACAACAGAAGCCTTAACACCCTTAGGCCCCTGGCTAACAGTTTCTGGGTCTGCCCTAGGACTCTTAAAAAGATACTTATGAGCTTCAGGCACCCTGTAATACCTATCCGGTTTAACAGGCGCAGGAGGCAAAGAATCAGGATTAAGAGAAGCCTCCGCAAACACATCTTCCACCACATTCAGAACAGGAGGAATAGCTAAAGGCCTATGCTGGGGTAAAACAAAATTCCCTAAGCCTTTTCCTGGAATCAGAGAAATCCTGACCTTCCCATTTAAAATGCTCTCTCATGGAGTGAAGGGTCTCTGAAAAGAAAAATCCTCAGGAGGAGAAGCAGAAGGAGTAGAATCATCCATATCAGAATCAGAATAATGAGAATACTCCTGCAAGTCTTCAGCCGAAGACTCAGACACATCCGAAGCCTGCTCATAATCCCCCAACACAAGTTCCATCCTAGGCCTCTTATCAGGAGGGGGCATAGAGCCTCTAATTAAAGTAATTAAATCCTCTGCCATTTTGAGCATGTGCTTCTTGGGCACAGCACCTGAAGAACTGGGAGTGACACCCACGAAGCTAAACTAGACCTGCCTCTAGGAGAAGCCTTGGAAGCAGAAAGAGAGGGCCTAGACCCCTTAGAAAGGGAGGGAAGTACAGTTACTTGAGAAGCCCCTACAGCCTGCCCTGCCTCCTGGGAGGCCACATCCTGTAAAATCAAAGTTTCTCCCTGGGTCTCCAGAGAGGCCTCCGGAACCACCGGTTCCACTGACACCTTTAAAGAACTGGCGTCCGGTTCGGACGACTCCTCTAACCTAGGTTTAACTGCCTTGTCCTTGCGCTTCTTTGAGGAAGCGGCCGGAGCATCCGACGGCATTTTGTAATTGCACCGCTTCCCAAAGACCAACCTTGCACAATCCAACCTCCGCTTTATAGTGCGTTTATTAAACCTAGCACAAAAGCGGCATCCAACAACGTCATGCTCAGGTCCTAAACAAGGTATACACAAATTATGATAATCTCTATGCGGTATCTGTTTCCCACAAGAAATACAGTTATTCACTTTTTCTGACATCCGGTAAACCACTGAGGCAAGAAAAAACCAAAATATTCCCCAACGGGGTACTTAACCAACTCTGACTTAGGTCTGAAACTCCGAATTCGAAAAATTTCAGAACGCTGAACGGCACTTGCAACACTGCTTCTGCATCGGACCATGCGGCAAAAAAGACTGAGGATATGACGTCGGTCATGCGCATTTGTACCCTGACGTTCTGATGTCAGTCAAATGCGCCCTGACCGACGTCAGCCTTATACTCTGATATTCGGGCCGAATGAGGGACAGCGGACTACCCAAGTGTTAGGACTGCAGCAATGTGAGATGAAGAACATGGACAGACTCAAAGGAACAAAAAAGAAGGGGTGAGGAAAGAAGAAAAAAAGAAGCCATCTTAGCCTAAAACAAGGAAGGATAAATAAAAAAAAAAAAAAACAGGTAGAATAAGGGGATGGTGGTGGTGGGGTACATATATTGCAAGAGTGCTCTGTTAATTTACTGTTATGGTAAGTTCTTATACATCTGTACATGCATAAATAAATTGGGTTCAGGCACCTAGGCAGAGACATTTCCTTGTGGTACACTTGGTTAGGGACAGGCACGTGGCTGAAATTACATTCAGGTGCAGAAAAATATGACTGTTATGCATTCCCTGTGGGCAAAGAGAAGAACATGATGCCATGCCCGCAACTTCAATACCCAAATGCACGAGGGGGGGGTAATGTCCACAGCCTCCAAGGTAACATGAGAAAGAAGGCAGTATGGAAGGTATCAGCAGCAGGCTTGCCAGTGGGCATGTCAGTGGCAGTAAAAATACAGTGTGCAATGGGATGCACCTTAACATGTGTGAGTGTGTGGACCACTACACCACTTTCACAGTGTCTAGGGAATATCTAAAATGCATACTGGAGGTTAATGTGACTACAGTAGCATACAAAATTTCCTTTGTGCTGTAGCACACTTCTACATGCTGTAGTTAACACAAGCATGTACTGTACATTGAATTAAACAATCAGTGTACAGTACATGCTTAAGTAACTACAAAAGCATGTATTGTACATAGAGCACAGCACTCATTACATATTCTGCCCCATGCAATTGGCTATTAAGGCTGTGGCCATAGCAATTTGTGCTTCTCTTTGCCCACAGGGAATTCACAACAGCCATATTTCTCTGCAACTGAATGTCAATTCAGACGTATCTCAAACCAAATGTACCACAGGGAAATGTCTTGTTGCTTAGGCACCTGAACCCAAATAAATCGCTACTGCCTTAAAGCTAACAGATGGGATAATAGGCAAGATTACTCTGCCCCATGCAGTGGGCTATTAAGGCTGTGACCATAGCAGTTTGTGCTTCTCTTTGCCCACAGATAATTCACAACAGCCATATTTCTCTGCATGTCACTTCAGACAGGTCTCAAACCAAATGTACCACAAGGGAATGTCTTTCTGCTTAGGCACCTGAACCCAAATAAACAGCTACTGCCTTAAAGCTAACAGATGGGATGATTCCCAATGTTTTAGACAGGAAGGATGGATTTTTGGATGACAGAAATGGTGTCCAGTAACCCTTGAAGAATGTCTCTGAAAAAAAATCTGTTCTGGCTTTAGGAAAATGTATCTATTTTGTAATGTTTAGTAAAGGTATGAAAGGCCAAGGAGCTGCCTGTAAAATAGATCTGGAGTCAAGACCCTTGAAGAAAGCACCATAAGAAAATACAGCTCTAGTACAGTGTGCGTTAATGCAACTTTGGAGGGCTATGCCATGGAAGGAATAAATGGCAAGGGACATCCATCTAGATATGATCTGTTTAGAAGCTGGAAGACCCTATGTCTACTAAACCTTAAAATGTTTTTTTTACTATGAATCTATGCATATGTATGTTTCTTTATACTCTGGATGTTAACTTCAATTAACTCTAACAAATGATTTTATGTAATACTTTAACATAAGTAAGGAACTTTTCTCCCCGGGTCTCTGCTGAAAATGAGCCCTTGGCTCAGCCAGACCAACCCGGTCAACAAAAATAAAATAAATAAAAAAATGCAGAATCATTTATCCCTTTTTTTTTGAGAATGTGAAAATGCAGGGAGGCAGATTGGTTGAGAGACATTTCAGAAACCACTTTGGGCATAAAGAAAGTATCTGTCCTGAGGATCATTCTTTAGCTATAAAAATCTAGAAAAACAGAAAAAGACACAAGGGACTTGTAACTCAAACCCTTTTTGTAGAAGTACAAACTTTTAAAGATGCAGGCTCTAAGGATGGTATTTTTCAAGGACATAAATAAGATACCAAGGATAAGGAGAAGGAACAGATTTTATATGTCACCTGCTATGAAGGATGCTTTTTAGGAACTGTTTGACCTTAAACCGCAATGAGCTAGATCAGTGGTAGGCAGGCTACAACGGTGGACATATGCACCTTTAAGAAGGCATACATGCCATTAATAAGTTCAGCATATTACATAAGTAGTTGTCAGTTGCACAGAGGTTATGATGGTCAGTTATAATTCCTGTGCTGGAAGGTCTGATGCCCTCATCTGCCTGTCGTGTGACCTTACATAAGTCATTCACCAAGACACAGCTCCCGGGTCCTCTTGAAAAAGAAGTTATCAGGTAGGCCCAGTGGACACAAACAAGGTCATGATTCCTGTTACTATTATTGGGGACAGAAAGAATCCATGCTCATGATCCAAGGATCCAGTCCTTTATGTCACCACAAAGAAATATAGGATTTTCTTGCTGCAGGATTTAATGCGTCATTTACTAGTGTAGTGCATCTTCAGATTAAGGGTGCATGAAAAAAATTAGAAGCCTATCATCCATTGTAAGGTAACATTGACTTTAGGCTTGGATGAATTACAGAGCCATTCTGTTGTGCAAGTAAATCCATCCTGTGGGATAATGGGGTGACTCTCCATGGAGAGGTGAAAATGAAGGAAGAAACAATAGTTGTGTAAAATCTTAAAATAACCATAGATGTCCCTCTCTTCCATGTTGCAGTATTCTAAACATGAGGCGTCCTCTGTCTGAGGCGACATGAACGTCCGTCCCACCAAACGTCCAGGCCATCTACAAAAGCTTAGCCTGATTTCTGTATGGTGCGTGGGACGTCTCACGTAGGTACCATAAACTGTGGGCCATAAATGTTCTCCAGGCGCCCTTGCAAGGGAAACAGTCTGAGCTCACAATTCAAACTGGAAAAAAGAAAGCTAACTGCGGAGTTCCCCACAGACAAGTACTGTCTGGATAGACATATCTGTTCAACAACCATTTATGA